>NW_022589705.1:7373034-7842485 GCF_004348235.1 Phoca vitulina
TATATCTAAAACTAATGATGTAATGTATGGGGATTAACATAACAATAAAAAAAATTAAAAAAAAATTTATGAGCATTAACATGTAAAATAATACTTTGGCAAACATAACACCCCAAATAAGTTTAACTAACCATCTTATCATTAACACCAAAGAATTTTTATACAGTCAACTTTAGAAAATTTTGAGATCTTGCTTCTTTGCAGAGTTTTAGAAACTAGGTTTGGAAATTAGTCTGAAGGGACTTTTGAGAAAGATGCTAAATAATTTCTACATCCAACACTCTCACTTAGTGAAAGCCAACCATGAAAATTTAAAAAGCCAAAAGACATCTGTATTGTTTAACTGCCACTAAGTTCCCAGAATATCACTTAGAACTGTTCCAGAAAGTCTTATTGTCTAAGTAGGCTTACAATATTGAGCTATCACATATAACACAAAGGATTAAGATTTTAACACAAAATAAGTAAAATAAAGATTTAAAGTTATAAAGATGTTTCGATTCCTGTAAATCATAAAATAATGAAGCTGGCACCACTACATATCACAAACAACTGAACATTTTCTAAAAATCATATGCCAAATCGAAGGCAGATAAGAAAACCTGGGACATGATCAGAGCCAATTTCACTGGGTATAACCCTTACACACTCTGGAGAAATATTATTTTTTAAGGAAACAAAACAGTATCCAAAATAGTTTTTTAAGTTCTGACTGCTTCAAACTGGCCCATTCAATAGATATTTAGTAAATTAGTTTCTACAGTAAAGGTTTTTAAGACTTTTCCTCAATTTTATTTATAACTCAAAACATAAAATACATTTCAGAACCTTTGTTCTTCATAATCCTAAGCAACATTCATATAAGAAAACAATAGCTAAATTCAAATTTTAGACTAGTCTAAACTAAATGCTATTTCAGTTCATCTTATCATTTAGACAGTAATTATTATAGTTCATACAAGCCCCAAATGATAAGGAAATCTTGCTACCAGTACATTTCACTTAAAGTATTAAATATAGCCCAGAAAACTGGTATTTGCTTAAGATTCATTTTTTTCCCTGATTTGCATCAAAAAAAAAAATCAGACAAGGCAAGCCAGTGCTTAGTATTTTGTCTCTAACACACAAAAAAGCAAGTAAAAATCCTACAGAGTTTTTTAACATCAAAAAAGGAAAAGAGAGAGGGGAGGGAGGGAGAAACTGAGCAGGGACTATTCTGTTCTTTCCTAGAGAATATTAATATAGAACCTTATAATATGTTAAAAGGTACCAACATCTCCCTGGCTCACACACCCAGTTCTAGATACTCTACCTACTCCTCTCAATCCCCTAACGTGGATTAAAGGAAACCTCCACCAACTACCTACCATTTCTCTGCTTCCTCTTCACAGCAAAACCTACTGAAAGTTGCCTCTACTTTTTATCTCTACTTCCTCACTTCAATCCATTATAAATGTGCTTTTTACCACACCACTTCAATGAAACAGCTCTTCTCAAGGTCATCAATGACCCCCCCCCATTTCTTTTTAAGTCAATGGTTAAACTTCTCTGACCTCACTTTTTTTTTTAATTATGTCTCAGCATCCTTTGACCCAATTGATTACTTCCTCCTTAAAACACTCTTCTCTAAATATCACAGGGTCCTACCTCACTGATTATACCTTCTCAGAAGCTTCTTTTCCTTCACCAAACTTCTAAAAAGCCTTGTATGCACATACCCTCCCAATGGCTGGTATGTGCTATGGTGAGCACTGTGAATTGTGTAAGACTGTTGAATCACAGACCTGTACCTCTGAAACAAATAATACATTATATGTTTAAAAAAAAGGAAGAAGAAGAAGAAGATAGCAGGAAGGGAAAAATGAAGGGAGGGAAATCAGAGGGGGAGACGAACCATGAGAGACTATGGACTCCGAGAAACAAACTGAGGGTTCTAGAGGGGAGAGGGGTGGGGAGATGGGTTAGCCTGGTGATGGGTATTAAGGAGGGCACGTACTGCATGGAGCACTGGGTGTTATACGCAAACAATGAATCATGGAACACTACATCAAAAACTAATGATGTAATGTATGGTGATTAACATAACATTTAAAAAAAAAAAAAAGCCTTGTATGCCATGGGTCTATTCCTGGCTCTTTCCTCTTTCCAATCTATACTCTCTTCCCAGGTGACCCCATCTAGACTCAAGGTTTCAAATACCAAAAATGTGTTGATGACTCTCAGACGAAATCCCTAGCCTGGATCTCCCTAGAGCTCCAGCCTCACAGAGACAACAACTACTCCACATTACCACTAGGACATCTAATATGCATTTCAAACTTAGCTCTTGGTAATACCATCAGGGCCTACTGGATCCAAGTTTTGTTGCTTAATTCTTTTTTGAGCAGTTCTATTTGTAAGGATTCGTATTTCATGACTTTATTTTTTCCTAGCAGTCTTCCAAAGAACAAATAGAAAATTTACTTTAAAAAATAAATAAATAAATAAATAAATAAATAATAAAATAAAAGTCATGTTTTTCTGGCAATTACCATATAGCTACGTTGGACCCTTTTATAAATCCAAAATATATTATGGGACCTCAGTGTTTTTCCTATATCTTAAAATCTTTTCTAATTCATCATCCTGGCAATTACTTCATCATTACTCATCAGTTATTTCCAACTATACTTAAAAATTTAAATAACAAGGAAGAATAATGGAATTGCCTAGAAGAAGGATGCACTACTGTACCATCCTTCAGTTTTCTTATTGCGTTACCCAAAAAATATTGCCTCGTCTTTCAAAAAGAAGTCTGGAGAAACCATCCTTATATTCATTTTGGGTTTCAGTGGACATAGCTGAGAATTCAGAATATTTCATTATCCACCCATAATGGCAAAGAGATCAATGGAGAAAAAAGCTTTGCAATTATTAGATGTTGAATGTGAACAGGCAGGTCATAGTAAAATTTCAGATAATGAATCTGCAAACAGCAATAATCCTAGATGAACCTTCTCAAATCTAAGATGCGGTGAGTTTACAATATATTTTTAAGGACAAAAAGGAAATATAGGATTCATAGTCAATTCAATAAGGACTTTATCATGTACTATGTTACAAGAATCTGGACTATCTCATTTACCTAAAAGGATATGTAGTAGTATTCTTTCATCTTTTATGTTTGTACAGCAAAATTTACTTGATAAAGCTCATAGATATATAAATGCTGCAGGCAGATATTTATATAAAGGTGTACAGAAGAGAAGGAAACTGGTTATATAGAAATGAAAAAATCATTGGATAGAGCATTCTAATTGGGAATTTATAAATTTAAAAAACAAAAATGCTTTTCAACTGATAATGGTTATCCTTTTTTTCAAACAAAATCATCAGCCATCAAAATTTTTCAAAGTATTGCTTTTGACAATGAAAATACAAGAACCAGAAGTAATGATAAGCCAAAGCCTACTAGAAATGTATTTAAAATCTGAAATTAGTATGTATTCAATGTATATGTTCCAGGTTTATCAATGGCAGTTGATGAGTTAATTATTTTTAAGGACTTCTCTCATTTTGAATATGTATATGCCTTCACAACCAGGAAACAAAGTAAAAATGAGTTTGACACCCAGTAAACTATTTTGTGGCTATCAACAAACTGATTCTAAAATTTATATGGACTCTTTGGTCTTGGTATTGGAAACAAGATGATGAAGGTGTAGTCATCATCTGGAAAGTGTCGCAAAAAGATACACATGTGCTGCCACTGTGGCTCTAAATTCTACACCTTCAGAAGTCAACCTGTGGCAAATGTGGCTATCCTGCCAAGCAGAAGAGAAAGTATAACTGGAGTGCCAAGGCTAAAAAACAAAATACCTCTGGAACCTGTCAGATGAGGCACCTAAAAATTGTATTGCTCAGATTCAGGCATGGATTCCGTGAAGGAACAACACCTCAACCCAAGAGGGTGACTACTGCAGCATGCAGTTCATTTTAAGGATTTCAATGATTGCTCACACAATAAATGTGCTGGTTTTAAATAAATAAAGTTTATATGAAGAGGCAAAAGGTTCAGAATAGCTGACAGAATACTGAAAGACAAGAACAACCTAATCAACTTCAAGACTTTCAAAGTCACAGTAATTAAATCCATGTGGAACTGGTGAAAGAATAAACAAACAGATCAATGGAACAGAATAGAGGGACCAGAAATATACCCACAAAAATATAATCAACTGATCCCTGACAAAAGGGCAAAGTCAACACAATGAAGAAAAGATAGTCTTCTTTAACAAATGGTGCTGGAATAAATGGACATCAACATGAAAAAAATTAATCTAGACACAGATCTTACACTCTTAAAAAAATGAACTGCAGACCTAAATAAAAATGCAAAATTATAAAACTTCTAGAAGATAACATAGGGAAAAAAAATCTAGATGGATCTTGGGTTTGGTGATGACTTTTTAGCTAAGACATCAAAAGCCCAACCCATGAAAGGATTGATTAAACTGAAGCACTGACTTCATTAAAAATAAAAATTTCTGTTCTGTGAAAGACACTGTCAAAATGATGAGAAGACAAGCCACAGAGTGGGAGAAAATATTTACAAAAGACGTATGTGATGAAAGCCCGTTAACCAAACTACACAAAGAACTTTCAAAACTCAACAACAAAAAAACAACTCCATTACAAAATGAGCCACAGGCCTTAACAGATATCTCACCAAAGAAGATATACAGATGGCAAATAAGCATATGAAAAGATGCTGAACATCATATGTCACCAAAGAGACACAAATTAAAACTACAGATATCACTACACACCTATTAGAATGGCTAAAATCCAGAACACTGCCAACACTAAATGCTGGTGAGGATGTGGATCAACAGGAATTCTTATTCACTGATGGTGGGAATGCAACATGGCATAGTGACTTTAGAAGAGAGTTTGGAGGTTTCTTACAAAATTAAACATATTCTTACCATATGATCCAGCAACCTTGCTCCTTGATATTTAACTAAAGGAATTAAAAACTTATACCCACACAAATTGGCCTAAGCATGTAGGTTACCCACACAAGTGTTTAGAGCAGCTTTATTCATAATTGCCCAAAGTTGGAAGCAACCAAGATATCCTTCAGCAGGTGAATCGACCGACTGTGGCACATCCAGATAATGGAATATTATTCAGCACTAAAAATAAATGAGCTTCCAAGCCATAAAAAGATATGTAAGAACCTCAAATGCATATTTCTAAGTGAAAGAAGCTAATCTGAAAAGCCTATATAGTGTATGATTGTAACTATATGACATTCTGGTCAATGGGCTTTTATCATGCAAATTATTTCTTCCACTCTATGGCTTGTCTTCTCATCATTCTGGAAAAGGCAAAACTATAGGGACAGTAAAAAGATTAGTGGTTGCTAGGGTTTATGGGGGAGGGAAAAATGAACAGGCACAGCACTGAGTATTTTACTATAATGGTGGATAAGGGTCATTGTACATTTGTCCAAACCCATCATATATACAACACCAAAAGTGAACCCTAAGGGGAACTATGGTCTTTCAGTGATAATATGTCAATGCGCATTCATCGATTGTAACAAATACACCAATTTGGTGGGGAATGTTGATAATGGAGGAGGCTGTGCATGAGTGGGGGCAGGGGGCATATGGGTTAGCTCTGTACTTTCCACTCGGTTTTACTATGAACCTAAAATTGCTGGGAAAAAGAAGTATTTTTAAAGTTGAGTTTGATATGTTTAAATTCTTATTAACATTTCTAATAAAGCTATCTTCATTATTCCTGTATATGTACTTCTAAACATTATCTGTAAAATAACTTAAAAATATAAAATTGAAAGTAAAAAGGGTACAATGGATTCAGATGGTAAATGATGATGACTATTTTTGTTGGTGTACAGAGGGCTAATATGTCCTCAACCTACACTTCTACATCCAACTTCAAGACTTGCCCAATTCAGCAAATAGCACCACTATGCACTTAGTTACTGACACCAAAAAATTAGGGTCATCCTTGACTCCTTCCTTCATACCATTCCCGTCTCTCTGCCAATTTCCACTGGCTTCATTACTTGAATCTCCACTGTAACCATGGTGATCTAAGCCACCACCATCTTCCCCCCGACACTAGCAACAGCGTCCTACATGATCTTCCTGCTTCCATTCTCTGCTGTCCTCTTATCTATCTTCCACACGGATTATAAACACCTCACTCTGAAAAACCCTACAAATGTTTTCTGTCACATTTTTAAAAATCCAAACTCCTTCCTGTGACTTACTAGTCTCCATGTGACCCTGGCTATTTCTCCAACCTTATCTCTTATTCCTCCTCCCCCTTGGCTCACTGTCCTTGAACATACCAGGTTTATTATCACCTTGTAGTTTTTTCTGCTGGGAATGTTCTTATACATGGCCTCTCGTGGTTTCCTCATATTTACCCCTTCAGGTCCCAATCCAAAAGTCACCTCTTCAATGCAGCCTTCTCTGACTCTAGCTAAACAGCTCTCACCATACCCTATGACCTTCACAATCTACCAAAACCTGTTTTATCTTCTCCATATTTATCAGTATTACCTTACTGATAATTAAAATTATCTTACTGGGCGCCTGGGTGGCTCAGTTGGTTAAGCGACTGCCTTTGGCTCAGGTCATGATCCTGGAGTCCCGGGATCGAGTCCCGCATCAGGCTCCCTGCTCAGCAGGGAGTCTGCTTCTCCCTCTGGCCCTCCCCCCTCTCATGCTCTCTCTATCTCATTCTCTCTCTCAAATAAATAAATAAAATCTTTAAAAATAAATAA
This sequence comes from Phoca vitulina, assembly GCF_004348235.1. Lineage (NCBI taxonomy): Eukaryota > Metazoa > Chordata > Mammalia > Carnivora > Phocidae > Phoca > Phoca vitulina. Next base: position 7,379,840 of record NW_022589705.1, read on the forward strand.
ATAAATAAATAAATAAATAAAATTATCTTATTTATATACATGTTTATTATCTATCTACCCGCCCCACACAATCTTTTTTTTTAGATTGATTGATTATTTATTTATTTATTTATTTGACAGAGAGAGAGACACACTGAGAGAGGGAACACAAGCAGGGGGCGTGGGAGAGGGAGAAGCAGGCTTCCCACTGAGCAGGGAGCCCGATGCAGGGCTGGATCCCAGGACCCTGGAATCATGACCCGAGCTGAAGGCAGACCAAAAACTATCTCGGGTGGCTCAGCCAGTAGAGCGTCCGACTCTTGGTTTCGGCTCAGGTCATGATCTCAGGGTCGTGAGATCAAGCCCCTTGTCGGGCTCCACGCTCAGTGGGAAGACTGCTGGAGATTCTCTCTCTCTCCCCCCTTTTGCCCCTCCCCCCCACATGCTCAATAAATAAATAAATAAATAAATAAATAAAATCTTTTTTAAAAAAAAGAGTAGAAAATACCGTGTTCACCACTCCATTCCTACCACCAAGAACAGGGGCTAGCACTTAATAGGTACTCAATAAATACTGGCCATTTAAACAACAAACAGGAATCTGTGAAAGTTACCATAAACTCCTTGCTGAGGACACGATGAGAAGTGTGTAGGTCAGCACATTACCTCCACACCCACACTTACTCAATTTTCCTTACCGTATAAGGTACAGAAATGTTTGTATATCAATCCATTATTGTCATACAGTCCCAAACTCAAATAGACTGTCCATAGTATTAAAATGTTTAATCTGTGTGGGTCAAATAGGACATTGCAGGTATGTAAGAAAAGAGAATAACATCTCTGCCCTCCTCCAAATTCCTTTCCCTGAAGAAAGCCTGTTTATAAACATCAAGCAATTGAAAAGCTGCCAAATTTTGATCTCTCTCAACATTCATATTGGTTTAGTTCCATTGAAAAGAAAAAATATGGCTCAGAACAATGTAGGGGTTGGTTGGGCTCTTTCTTCTCCCCTAACTCATGATTGCACGCTACCAAGCCAACCTGCAGCAAACACAACTTAGGAAGCACATGGCGGCTTGGAAAGCCTTTGGATGAATCAGCTCAAAAACATCTGTACTATCAGAAAAACAACTTATAGCATGTGTTCTACTGACCTACTGACTGTGACTAAGTGACATTGTCACTGTTTTCATTCTCAGCATATTAGCTGTTACAAATATCTAGGTATTTCAAGAAAACAGTGTTAGTGTACTGAAAATATTCAAGACATCTCTTATGAACTTTTGATGGAAAAGCAACGTAAAAACAATAATCCTATGAAACATATTCCTAAAAAGTGATGGATACATTAACCAAAACCCATCAATGATAACAGCATTTTATGTTTCCCCAAATTAGTGAAACAAGAACTGATATAAGCCTATAAAACTAGTTACATCCTAAAAGCAAGGGTAGGTGAAACTTAAAACATCTGTAACCCAACGATCAGTACTACCTTGAAATTAAAGACTATAAAAAGAACTGCATTTTTAGCCACTGGGGCTGAAGAACTCACAAGTGTAGGTAGTACGCTACAGGAGGGGCAAGGCTTTCACTAACACCACAGGATCTCTGGCCCAATGGGTGGAGTTTGATAGTAATTCTTGCTACTAGTAAAAAAAAAAAAAAAAAGAACTGCGCTCTAGATCATGAAAACAATTTACTGTATCTTTTGTATTACTCATCACTTTTCAGTAAAAGCATTCTTTGTTTTAAGTACATCCTTCTTTTTAAGATAGGGCCCAAAGGAATAAGAGCTGTGTCTTCTGCTGTTCTTTCTTTTTTTATGCCTTTAAAAAAATTTTTAATCCATCTATATACAGGACAAAGTCCTTGCTATCTATAAAATGTAATGTATCAAATTCTACTTTCTCTCCTGACTTACATTCATAATTTGAAACTAAATTCTGGGGCATAACCCCCATTAAATTCCTCAATCAGTAGACAAAAGAAAAGTATGTCCAGATTCCTACTCAGATTACATCTTGGCCATTCTTAGTCATTTGAAACGGTTTCTTTCCCTCCCAGCCCAGCTGCTGAGATAAGCTCTGGTCCCTTGAATTGCCACCCTGCTCCTAGTATTAACCACTTCCTTGCCAAACAGAGCTATAGGGATTTTCTAAAAAGGAATAAAGACTGAAAGAAATAAAGGCACTAATCTCTCTTTATAGAGAGAAACTAAAAGGTAGTTTTTCAGCAGCCCCAAACCACAAGGGTTCAGGTTAAAAGGGTCACAGACTTTGAAAACAAAAAGGGATTTTAGGGATCAGTCTACCTACCTCCTTTTACAAACAAGGAAACAGAAAATACTACATATCAAATTAATTCCCTAATTGAACAATTCCTTAAAATTCCATATTTTATGAAGAATATCCACCGAAAAATGTAAAGAACAGAAACTTTACAGTAACTTGCTTCAGAAGCATATCCCACTTTTCATCTATTCAGTGAGCTTCACTGTGAACTTGATTTGTACGTAGTGCAAGTAAAAGCATTTCATTCATTCCACAAACATGTGTGGAGTGCCTACTATATGAAAATAGCTGGTGTGGGAGGAGGTACAAAATTCCCAGCCCTCAGTGAGCTTACACCCTAGACAGGGAAAAGAGAAAGACAATAAACAAAAGAAATCAGCAATAAGTGCAACAAAGTACGTTAAGCTGGGAATAAGTGCTACGGAGAAAAATAAAGCAGAGAAGAGAAGTAGGTGGTAGTGTTGGGGGCTGGCAGTGACTTAAATACAGTAGTCAGGGAATAGCCACATAGATGTCTACAGGAAAATATTACAGGGAAGGCAAGGTCAAAGCCTGGAATGCTCAAGGAAAGGCAAGGAAGGTAATACAGTTGGAATGCATGAGGTGGAGAAAAGCAGGAGATGAGGTCAGAGAGGTATCAGGAAGCCAGATCTTTAAGTTCCTATAAGGCCACTGTAAGAACTCCAGTAAGATGGACTTATTCTAAGTAAAATGAATATCATACAAGGTATTGAGCAGGACAGTGACATGACTAGACCTAGGCCTCAACATGATGACTCTAGCTACTGATATACCGAACGCAGGTGTAGCATCTCAAGACCAGTTGAAAGTCTAGAACAATTATCTAAACAAAAGATCCTGGAGGCTTGGACTAGAGGAGTAGCACTGGAATAACAAAAGGTCATTGAATTCTGGATATTTTCTGAAAGTACAGTCAATAGGATGTGCTGACAAACAGGATATGGTAGAAGAGAGAAACCTAGAAACGTACAATATATCATGATACATACAATACAGACATACATATATAAGTTGCATCCATTTCAAGTGTACAATTCAAAGAGTTTTGACAGATGTATGTATCTATGAAACTACTGCCACAATCAAGAAGCAGGTTTCTTTGACCACCAAAAGGTTTCTCACACTCCTTTTCAGTCCCTCGGCAAGCACTGATCTGCTGTTCTCTGTAAGTTAGCAGTTTTTAGAATCTTATATAAATGGAATCTTAACAGTTTAAGTCTTTAGAGCCTGGCACCTTCCATTCAATATAATAATTATGAGATTCATTTACACTGTTGCATGTCTCACTGGATCATTCCCTTGTATTCCTGAATAGTGGTATATCCCCTAGATAGTTACACCACTTTTTATAATCCATTCAACCACTGATGGACACGTGGGTTGTTTTCAGTTTGGGTCTGGGATATTGTGGTATAATAAATACATATTTTTAGGGTGCCTGGGTGGCTTATTTGGTTAAGTATCTGACTCTTGATTTTGGCTGAGGTCATGATCTCAGGGTCATGAGATCGAGCCCCACGTCACGCTTTGCACTCAGGAAGAGTTGGCTTGTCCCTCTCCCTCTGCTCCTCCCCCCACTTGTGATCTCTCTCTCAAATAACTAAATAAATAAAATCTTAAAAAAAAAGAAATACACATTTTCAAGACATGAAAGCAACTTTAAGCGTCCATCAGTGGATAAATGGATGAAGGGAATGTGGTATATTTACACAATAGAATATTATTCAGCCATTAAAAGAAGGAAATCTTGCCATTTGTTACAACATGGATGGACCTTGAGAGCATTATGCTAAGAAAAATAAATCAGAGAGGGGCGCCTGGGTGGCTCAGTCATTAAGGGTCTGCCTTCGGCTCAGGTCATGATCCCAGGGTCCTGGGATCGAGCCCCGCATCGGGCTCCCCGCTCTGCGGGAGGCCTGCTGCTCCCTCTCCCACTCCCCCTGCTTGTGTTCCCTCTCTCACTGTGTCTCTCTCTGTCAAATAAATAAACAAAATCTTTAAAAAAAAAGAAAAAGAAAAAAGAAAAATCAGAGAAAGACAAAAACCATATAATCTCACTTATATGTCAAATCTAAGCAAAGAAACAAACTGAACTCATAGACACAGAGAACAGGCTGGTGGTTGCCAGAGGCAAGGGGGCAAGGAGGTGGGCAAAATGGATGAAGGGGGTCAAAAGGTACAAACTTCCAGTTATAAAATAAAGAAGTCATGAGGATGTAATGTGCAGCATGGTGACTATAGTTAATAATACTGTATTGCATATCTGAAAATTGCTAAGAGTAAATCTTAAAGTTCTCATCACACACACAAATTCTATAATTATGTACAGTGATAGATATTAGACTTATTGTGATCATTTTGCAATGTATACAAATTTCAAATCAATATGTTGTGCACATTATATGTCAATTATACCTCAATTAAAATATACATATTTTGTTGGTCTTCCTCCAGTTCTTGGCACAAAGCTCCTAAATCCTTGGAATTTTTTAAGTGATAAGGGTGACAGGAACATCTTCTGTTATTCATAATAAGCCCCCTCTCAACCATATCTGAGTTCATGTTAATTAAATGACTGCCATGGTCTCCTTGATAGCTACAGAATGGGGGCTGGTTAGCAGGGGAACCAACTATATGACTAGAGGGTTGAAACTACCAGCCCTAACCCTGACGTCTGTCCTGGAGACAGAGTTCGACCACCAACAGCCAATGATTTAATCAATCATGCCTACATAATGGAGACTTCACAAAAACCCCAAGTGATGGGGTTTGGAGGATTTCGAGGTTGGTGAACATATCCATGTATCAGCAGGGTAGTATTCCCAAACTCCATGGGGAAGGAAGCTCCTGTACTTGGGACTCCCAGATCTCTCATACGTCTTCATCTGGATGTTCATTTGTATCCTTTATAGTATCCTTTATAATAAACCAGTAATTATATGTAAAGCCTTTCAAGGAGTTCTATAAGCCATGATAAGCCATGATATAACAAAAACTACAGAAGCTGAGAAGGGGGTTAAGAACCCCCAATTTGTAGCCAGGTCAGGCTGAAGTGTGGGTAACCTGGGGACCCACTACATGTGATTGGTGCCTAAAGTAGGGGGCAGTCATGTGGGCCTGAACCCTTAACCAGGAGGTCTGTGCTAACTTGTAGACACTGTCAGAATTGAATTAAATTGTAGAATTCCCATCTGGTATCTGCAGAGAATTGGAGAATTACTTGACGTGGAAAAACCACATTTGGTGTCAGAAGTGTTGTGAGCAAAGAACAGATCTTAGTAGTAAGGGTTAATGTGGCTAAAGCTGATATGAACATTTGTGGACCAGTTTTTGAGTGAACATATGTTTTCATTTCTCTTGGGTAAATAGGAATGAAATAGCTGGACTGTACGATTAGATGTATGTTTAACTTTTTAAAAGAAGTTGCTGAACAGTTTCCTAAAGTGGTTGTAACATTTTACATTTCTACCAGTGATTAATGAGAATTCTGTATCTTTATCAACAGTTGGTATTGTCAGGTTTTTTAACTTAGCCATTCTAATGGGTATATATAGGTAGTATCTCATTGGAGTCTTAATTTGCATTTGCCTGATAATTAATAATATAATAATAATAATATCGATCTTTTCATATGCTTATTGAACATTCATACATCTTTTGTTTTACGAAGCGAACTGCCTGATTTTTAAGGTTCTTTTTATTTACTTATTTATTTAAAAAAATTTTTTTTTTGCCACCCCACCAGCATTTTCTTTTTAAAAGCATGTACTAATTTCTTACATACAGTGAAAGGTCTTTCTGGGCTTATTCAGATAGGTTTGCTTATTCTTCAGTATTATATTGTTTAAATTGCTTTTTTATTAAAAAAATGGTATTTGGTAATACTATTTCCTCCTAATTACTGTTCACCGAAAATTGTCTTTGTTTTTATCCTTTATTTATTCTTCCAAATGAACTTAAATTTTCTGGCCAAATGTCAAAAGAAACACTTTGGGATTCTGGCACAGTGAATATTAACCAATTTTGGAAGCATGCATATTTTTATTCTGCCATCCCATTCAGGATCATGGTATGACTTTCCATTAAAATTTTCTTTATCTTTCAGTAAAATTTTATAATTTTCTTCATTGATTAGCCTTATTTTTTTCATTAAAGTATTCTTTGATGCTATAGTACATGGAGCACTTTTTCACTACATTACCTTTTTATGTTATAGAAAAGTCACTAACCTTATCTTTTATCCAATGTCAACTTTCACATGAATTCATATCTATTCTAAGTTTTTCATTTTCTCTTTCATTTCTAGGTATAATCATCCCAGCTGCAAATAATGGAAACTGTATCTATTTTTCCATAAATCCTGCTTCTAATTTCTGTTATGTTTCATTATGTTGTCTTGACCTTGGCAAAAACAAAACAAAAAGTGAACTAATGGTGGTATTATTGAGGCTTTGTTTTATTCTATTTCTACAGAAATGTCTCAGGCATTCAATATATAGCATAATGTTGGCTATTGGTTTGACAGAAATTCTTTTTTAAAAATTTTAACTAAAGTAATCTTCATCCTATTAAAGAATAAATACTGAGTTTTATCAAACTCTTTTGGCATTGGTTGAGATTCATATAGTTTTTCATATTTGACCCCACATACACACACATTTTTTATTCAATGGAGAAATTCTATCTGATTATGACATTATTCTTTTAATATCCTGTTGAATCTGATTTGCTAGAATTTCATATTGGCTTCCCATAACTGAACTAGGTCTATAATAACTACTTTTTGGTGCTTTGTCAAATTTGATATCGGCACAGAATGAACTGAATAGCTTTCCATATGTATACAGGTATACTATGAAACAGTTTAATATAGAAAATGATTTCCTGAAAAGCTTGGAAGAACGTGTCCATAAACCCGTTTAGTTTTGTTTTGTTTTGTTTGGACAAAATGGGTAATTCTCATAATGAAAGAAATGGAAAAGTTATTTGACCATACAGGTATTTATTCATCCAGCAAGTATTTATTAAGTACCCAGCTATGCACTAGGCACGAGAGTTCCAATGGTGTGCCAAACAGCCATCAACGCTACCCTCGAAGAGACTACAGTCTCGTTGGGGGAAAAGAGACACAGATAATCACAATCATTGTTAACACATTAAGTATATGATGAGAAGGTATAGGGAACTATGAAAACATATGACATAAATACCCAAACCAAGTCTGTAAAGATTAAGGGACAGTTTCCCCATGGACACGAAATTTTGAATTAAAACCTAAAGATACAAAGAAATTAACTGCTCAAAACAAGCGTTAACAGCATTCCAGGCAAAACAAGTAGGATGTACAAAAGTCCTGGAGTGAAAGAGGACAGTGTGTGTGAGACGAACAGAAAAATCGGTCTGGCTAGAGTGCAGGAAGCAAAGGAGTAAGGCCACAGGCCTGGAGAGGCAGGGAGAAGTCACACACGATTTGAAGGAAGAAGAAGGTAACTTACCTTGCGAACAATGGAAGCCAGCTAAGGGAATTTCACAGAGGAGTTGATTTTTATTGTTTACCACGTTTACTACATCTTCTTTATCCATTCATCTGTCAATGGACATCTGGGCTCTTTCCATAGTTTGGCTAATTGTGGACATTACTGCTATAAACATTCGGGTGCAGGTGCCCCTTTGGATCACTATATTTGTATCCTTTGGGTAAATACCTAGTAGTGCAATTGCTGGGTTGTAGGGTAGCTCTATTTTTAACTTTTTGAGGAAGCTCCATACTGTTTTCCAGAGTGGAGGGAAAGAGAGAATCTTAAGCAGGCTCCACACCCAGCATGGAGCCCAACACAGGCCTCAGTCTCACAACCCTGAGATCATGACCTGAGCTGAAATCAAGGGTCAGACATTTAACTGACTGAGCCACCCAGGCGCCTCCCCTAGTATTCCTTTTTAGATTTGTAAATTCATTTCCTTCTCTTTTTCTCTATTAGATTTGCTACGGGTTCCTGTATTTTATTGGGATTTTTAAAAGAATCCATTCTGGCCACTACTTTTATTTGCTTAATAATGAATAATCAAAGTAAAAATTCCTGCTATATTCTTCGGGGGTAGTGAGGAAAAAAACTCTTTTCGTGTACTTGAGTAAAACTTCCTCACTGAATTTTTCTCATCTTGGGTTTTCTTTTGTCCTATTTTTTTTTGTTTCTCCCTCATCTTACATTAACCTCCTTACTTTTTGGTCTGTGCCATTTTGCTGAATTGGCACATCACCCTAGAGGTTGTATAATCCTACTTAAATCAACAGAGGAAAAAAATATATAACTACAGTGTTTGTGACTCTCCTTGTCACTATAAAATATTAAAGCAGTACTTCTAAGAGATTGTCCTGTATCAGAAGTCACTGCAAAAGGCTTTGGTATACTCTTAAAGATTAAAGAAAAAAGAGAATACCTTTATTGTTGAGGTAAAACTCACAGTACCGCATTTGCATCCTAATGTCTCTTAATAGTATATAAAAAGAGGTCAAATAATTAAAAAATAACATTTTTAGAGGACAATGAGATTTCAGTGCGTGTGTATGTGTATGCACAGAAGCTAATCCAGTATAATTAACACATCAATACTTGGCTAAATCTCATGTCCTAATGGAATAGTTACAGAGAGATCTTTCGGAGAAGTCATCAATCCTCAAAACAGATTTCAAATTAAAATTTTGCAATAAGCCAGTCAATTGTCTCAAAACTCCAAAATGAACTGATGCCAAATGACTTCACTGCACTTTAATTCCCAGATAGAATCCCTTATGGCTACATACTTTGACTACCTAAAAATTGCACACCAGATCTCCAGGATTGGAACATTATTGCAGTCAGTACTAACTATACTCAGTTTACCTCCTCTCTTATTCCTCCCTCTTCCTGAAAGGGGAAGTTGGGAGAAGTAAGCAAGGTCCTCTCTTTGCAGGAGAAAGAGAAGTCAACAGTTTACACTTCTGCTCAGGAAAGAAAGACGCTGTGATCTCTCTCTCCTCTCTGTAAGCAAAGACCATCCTTCCAGGAGCAAAAAAATGATGATTTCAGTATGTCTATAACTGGCTACTTTATGAAATGGAATACTTCAGAATCCCTGTTGTGAGCTAAGAAAGCAATCATGAAGAAACATTCATTATGCACCCATCCTCATTTTTGCTTAACCAGTCGGGGGACTGACAATGGGGGATGGGCAGAGAGGAAAAACTACTGTGTACAGACACACTGCCCTGGCAGTTAAGATCACGTTTATTTCTACTACGTGTTTATTTTCTCTGTAGAAAATGAACCAAAATAGAGAAGAAAATGTTACAGAATTAAAACTACCCACAATCCCACTATACAGAGGAAACAATATTTAGGAGGATTTTCTCCTGTTCATTCTATATCCCCAGGGGAATATACCTGCTTGACTGTACTGCCCATCTCAGCCTCAAAAAAGCCTCCTTGAAGGATGTCTATCTCTTTATGAGGGACAAAAACCTCAAGTTAAACATTGTCCTTGTAGTGATCTTCATCATGACACTTCTAGGAAGACTGGTATCAAAAAGTGAGCCTTATGGAACATCATAAATGAAAGAGTGATATAACTGCATATATGGGAAATTTTTTTTAAGTCTATAATACTGGGACGCCTGGTGGCTCAGTCAGTTGAGTGTCTGCCTTCGGCTGGGTCATGATCCCAGGGTCCTGGGATGGAGTCCCATTCAGCTCCCTGCTCAGCGCGGAGCGCCTACTTCCCTCTCTCCCTCTGCCTGCTGCTCCCCCTGCTTGTGCTCTCTCTCTCTGTCAAACAAACAAATAAAATCTTTTTTTAAAAAGTCTATAATACTGTATACAAATTTATTTTAAAGATTTAAAAATCTACAGAGTTTTGGCTCTAGGAAAACATACGTTACAAAAAGTATTTCAAGAAGACAAAGACTATTTGAAGAGACTCAAAGCCAGAGACTGGAAAAAACAGTCACTTATCTATATACCCTCAAAGTCATTTAGAATGAGTTCATTTTTAGAAGTTAAAGCCTAAAATAATACATAATCCTTATATAAAGTTAATCAGCTCATTCTATAGACTGACCTAATCCTGATAACAAAATTTAAGAAGAGCCTCCCTAAATACAAAGGCCAAACCAATTTCACTTATGCAGATACATTTTTCTTCTAAAAAACAATCAGCAAATTGAGTACAGATATTAACTGAACTGACTGAAAGAAATAATATATTTGCAGAGAATCTCCCCAGAATTTCCAAGTTATTCTGGATGGATATCCTTCCAATTGTTTAGAAATTATAACCCTAAAATGTTACAATGACGAAAAATGTAGCTCCAACCCCCAAATCTTCTAGATAGGTTATCTTGTCTTTTCTTAATATTATACGACTTAAGGATTGAAGCCTACACACACACCCCAAATGTAATACAACACTTACAAAGAATTCATTACCTGCCCTAACATGAGACTGAATGAGGGAAACTCAGGACTCACGCCTCATCTGCCGTGCCACTATGATGTCACTCTCATCCTCAAGCACGATCAGCTCCTCCTTATCCATTTTATTTGGCCTAGGCACCTATGTTAGCACTGATCCTTCACCATCCAGCATGTCACATTATTGCCATCTGCCCCTGCAAATGTTCTTTTCTTTTAAGCAACTAATGTAACATTAAAAAAATGCATTTGGATTGGGGCGCCTGGCTGGCTCAGTCAGTAGAGCATGTGACTCTTGACCTTGGGGTTGTGAGTTTGAGCCCCATGTTGAGCACAGAGATTACTTAATGAAAAAAAGAAAACTTCTTAATGCATTTGGATAATACCATAAACCATTACTTTATTTTTTTGAAGATTTTATGTATTTATTTGAGAGAGAGAGAGTGTGCGCAGGAGCGGGGGGGAAGGGCAGAGGGAGAGGGTGAAGCAGACTCCCTGCTGAGCAGGGAGCCTGACACGGGGCTCAATCCCAGGACCCTGAGATCATGATCTGAGCCAAAGGCAGTCGCTTAACCAACTGAGCCAACCAGACACCCTGTAAATCATTACTTTAAAAGAAACGAGGTTTATCTATATGAAGAAATATCACTATTATTCCGAGCAGACATGTCTTAGTAACCTAAGGGCTATAAGATTAGCTTGCAGGACATCATACCTACTAACAAATAAGGAAAAGAATATAGATGTACTACCACACACAGATTATTTATCAATTAAAACAACTTTTCCTACCCATTATGTAAGAGAATACTGACAATTATGCTCTTACAACCTTAGGAACACTGGTGATTAGTACTATTAAAGGAGAGGCATGGATTGAGGTCTACTTAACTCCCAATCAGCAGCTTGGGTAAAGAAAGGATCTTTACTACAGTAATCATGTTACCCCATGCACAAGGCCTATTCTAATATTAAAACTTGATCCTTATTCTTACATATATCCTCAAGAAATATTTGAGAAAATTAGTCAAATTAGCTGTATATGCTCCCCCCTAAAAAAAACAAAAAAAAACACAAATCAACAAAAAGCCCAAGTATGACTTTTAGCACAGAGAACCATTCAAAGTATTCTAATTGCCTTCTCTCTCATTAACTGCCTTTAAAGAAGCTTCTTGGCTCTATCTCGGTCCAATTGAAGAAAATGATTAAAAGCATTATTTGCTCATTCTTTACTAGTATTTGTCTACTTAAAATACAGTGAATACTACCAAAACTAGCACAAGACATTTCTTATTATAGTTTATTTTCCTTTCATTAAAGTTGCTTTACCCATTTATGTGAACCTACTAAAATGCAACATTTGTATATTTTTAAAAGGAAAGACTTAAAATGCTATTTTCAATTACACTTCTAATCCTATTTGAATCAATGTGAATATATTGACAAAAGAATTGTTCTTTCACAATCAACATGAACAATGAAAGAAAAAGCAAGTTCTGTGAGCTTAAGCACTTATGCCTTAAGTGTATAAAAATAGTAGTTCTCACATGTATTTAGGTGATGGAGTACCAGAAACATTTATGAAACATTTACATGTGCAACTTTTTAAAGAACATTTAATTTTATGTATCTGGAGCTGGTATAATTAATAGGTTTCAATTATTTAATAATTATAGAAGAAAATGTAAATTGAGTTAGTTTTCTGCAAACTGGAAAATAATTATTACCTTCATTAATTTAATACTATGTTATAAGGAAACTCACTTATCTTAGATCATTTCTCCCCCACTAGAATGGCTATCATCAAAAAGACATATAATACCAAGTGTTGGTGAGGATATGGAAGAATCGGACTCCTCATACACTACACCGCTGGTGGGAATGCAAGATATTGCAGCCACTTTGGAAAACAGTCTAGCATGTTCTCAAATGGCTAAATAAAGACTTACCACATTTCAGCAGTTCTGCTGCTAGGATTATATCCAAGAGAAAGAGAACATATATTCACATAAAAACTTGTGTACAAATGTTCATAATGACATTATTTGTAATAGTCAAAAAGTGGAAACTCCCAATGTCCATCAACTGATGAATGGATGACCACAATGTGGTAAAGCCATATAATGGAGCAGGATTCCACTATAAAAAGGAATGAAGAACTAATACATGCTACGACATTGATAAACCTTGGAAACATGCTAAGTGAAAGAAACCCAGACACAAAAGGCCACATATTGTGTAAATCCATATGAAATGTCCAGAATAGGCAAATCAATAGGGACAGACAGTAGATCACTGGCTGCCAGGGGCTGGCCAGAGACATGAAAGGAAGTGCCTGCTAATGGGCATTGGTTTCTTTGTGGGGTGGTAAAAAAATCTCCTGGAATTATAGATCGGTGATGGCTATACAGCTCTGTGGATATACTAACAGCCACTGAATTGCACACTGTAAAAGGGTAAATTTTACTGTTTGTGAATTATACCTCGATTTTTAAAAGTCATGAATAAACACACAAAAAATACAGTTATTGACACTTATGGAGATATTAAATGAAGCCTATTTTAAATATTTTATCTATCATGAAAACTTACCCACCTATACATCTGTTAAGAAACTTTTTATGATGTAAACATTTCTATTAAAAAAATGTCACAACTGGCAGCCAATAACTTTTACCATGTTTCAATGTATCTGCCAAAAGTTTAGATTTAAAAAGACTTAAAAAGACGTGTTGCAAATTAAAACAAAACCAAGTATAGGATTACACCAGTTATCTGCATTATCTCTAGGGGTGGTTCATGAATCATTGGTACATTTTGAATACCGTAAAAGATCCTGATTACAGACTTACTTACACAAAGTAAATAACATAAATTTTTGACTCAATCAAATTTCTACCAAGAAGTCAATGACTGTTAATTTTTATTCTGTACCACAATAAATGTCCAAAACCTAATGTGTAAGCTTTTGTTATGTCTCAATTCTGTTAATTCCCTTCTGGAAAAAAGAATTCTACAGGAACTCAGAACAACTGTAGGTAATAACTTAAAATCTGATTAATTCAAATTAATATTACTGGAGGACTATATGAATTATTACTACATGAAAATAATAATGTGTGAATTATTAATATACTAAAATAACCTTACTATAGCTACTACACAGAGTAATTCATTTTAATTCTAGCAAAGTATTTTCTGAATTGCCAAGCTAAGAACCTGCCCAGGTCTACCTCATTAAGTCAACAACCATTCTCTAAGCAGTTATGTCCACAATATTGCAAGGAATACAAAGATATTAGCCCCCAGACTCAAGGAGTCTACAGTATAATACAAGATGAAAGTGAGCAGGTAATATAAACTGGGGACAGACTACAAATGTTGAGAATCTTATAGTTTAACCTATAGGTAGTAAGGAAAGCATTAAATGATCTGAATCATCTACTCCTATGTTAGACAAGGAGAGAAGAGGTACAGGAAGACCAAACGGGAGACTCACACAATAGTCTGGATGATGAGGATGAAGAATCTAAATTAAAGTAAGGGCAAGGGAAGGACAGATGAGGAAAGGCTCTCAAGTCTTATTTACGAGGTAGAATCAACAGGACTTGGGAGCTGCATAGAGAGAAGGCAATATCACCTAGAAATTAAGGCTTGCATATGCTTTGAAAACACTCCTGGGTGAGAGGTTTGGCTTTGACTCATTTCAGCTGTGTATGCTGGGCAATGACTTCATCTCTACGGGTTTCCGTTTCCTCTGTAAAATGGAGGTAATAATAGTGCCGACATATCATAGGGTTGTCAAGAGGCTGAATTAGAAAAGAATGCATGTAAAGCACTTAGCACTGAGCCTGCTACATAGGATGACAAGGTTAACAGTAATCCCACTGACCAGGATAGGAAATACAGGAAGAACTGTAAATAGGGATAAGCGTGGAGATTAGCTAAGTATACTACATTTCTGCTTGCGGCCCAATCTGTAAGTCTAGAGAATGGTGAATACTACAACAGGATTTGTGAAAGTAAATTAAAATATAACTAAAGATTTCTAGCTATGAAAGGCCTTGAACACCTTGCTATCGGATTTGGACTGAATAAAAAATCTACTGTCTCCTAAATACAAAGTTTAGAGCTCATATAATATATGATGCCATTTATTTTCCAGGTGAGAAAACGAAGACCCACAAAATGAAGAAACATCCCAAAAGTCACACCAGTCATTGATATACACAGTATGAGCACATTAATAAATTAAATGCTGGCTCTCTCCTCCTCCACATTCGACGCACAGTTGCATCTTCTGGTGCAGTGCCAGCCGAGTCCCCAAGACACGATAGTGGAGTTTGGAGTAAATGGATTTGGCCATTTTGGGTGCCTGGTCAATCAGGGCTGCTTTTAACTCTGGCAAAGTGGATACTGTCACCATCAATGAGCCCTTCATTGACCTCAACTACATGGTCTACATGTTCGAGGATGATTCCACCCATGGCAAATTCAACAGCACAGTCAAGGCTGAGAAAGGGAAATTTGTTTTTTTTTCGATGGAAAACCCATCTCCATCTTCCAGGAGTGATATCCGGCCAACAACAAATGGGGTGATGCTGGTACTGAGTATATTGTAGAGTCCACTGGGGTCTTCACCACCATGGAGAAGGCTGGGGCTCACTTGAAGGGTGGGGCCAAGAGGGTCATCATCTCTGCCCCTCCTACTGATGCCACCATGTTTGTGATGGGCATGAACCATGAGAAATATGGCAACTCCCTCAAGATTGTCAGTAATGCCTCCTGCACCACCAACTGCTTGACCCCTCTGGCCAAGGTCATCCTTGACAACTTTGCATCATGGAGGGACTCAAGACTTATGACTCCATGCCATCACTGCTACCCAGAAGACAGTGGACAGTCCCTCTGGGAAGCTGTGGCATGACGATCAAGAGGCTGCCCAGAACATCATCCCTGCTTCTACTGGTACCACCAAGGCTGTAGGAAAGGTCATCCCTGAGCTGAAGAGAAAGCTCACTGGTATGGTCTTCTGTGTCCCCACCTGCAATGTGTCAGGCATGGATCTGCCTAGAGAAAGCTGCCAAATACAATGACATTAAGAAGGTGGTGAAAGAGGCATTGGAGGGCCCCGTCAAGGGCGTCCTGGACTACACTGAGGACCAGGTTGTCTCTTGCAATTTTAACAGTGACACCCACTCTTCCACTTTCAGTGCCAGGGCTGGCATTGCCCTCAATGACCACTTTTTCAAGCTCATTCCCTGGTATGACAATGAATTTGGCTACAGCAACCAAGTAGTGGACATTATGGTCCACAGGGCCTCCAAGGAATAAGAGCCCCCCTGGACCACCAGCCCCAGCAAGAGCAAGAGGAAGAGAGAGGCTGTCAGATGCTGGGGAGTCCTTGCCCCAACTCACCCCCCAACTGAGAATCCCCTGACCTCCACAGTTTCCAGTTTCTATCCCAGATCCCTAAAGAAGGGGAGGGGCTTGGGGAGTCCTACCTTGTCATGTACCATCAATAAAGTATACTGTACCCAGCCAAAAAATAAAAAAATAAATGCTATTCATACTCTTCATTTGCTTAACAAAACTGAGTCCTTATATAAAACTTCCTTCTATCCCCATCCTTGTGATACGGAAAATTTGAAATTACTGGGATAAAAATTAAAAGGATTTAATGTAATGTAGTGGTGATAGTTATAAACAGATTTTCAACAAATATTATTAAAACTCTTCTTTAGGGGCACCTGGGTGGCAACAGTCGGTTAAGTGTCTGACTCTTGGTTCGGGTCAGGTCATGATCTCAGAGTTGTGAGATCGAGCCCCATGTCAGGCTCGGGAGTCTGCTTGAGATTCTCTCTCCCTCTCCCTTTGCCCCTCCCACTCCTGTGCACACACACTCTCTCTCTCTAAAATAAATAAATAAATCTTTAACAAATAAAACTCTTCTTTAAAAAATAAGTAACTACAGAATTTTAGGAAAACTCAAATTATTTTAATGATGATATAATTTTTATTTATCTTTTTTGAAATTAAAAGAGTACAACTGACATGACAAATTTTAAATATGAAAATTTCTCTTTAATGATAATTTAAAAATTGTTTTTAATCAAGTAAATATATTGTTACTGAAACTTAACATTTGTTTTGTTCATTTTGAGAAATAAATTATAGAGACAGTAACAATTATAAGAAGCTTTTTTTATATATGTTTTTCTAAGATTTATTTATTTGAGAGAGAGAAAGAGAGAGTGTGCAAGAGTGAGCACGAGCAGGGGGAGGGGTAGAGGGAGAAGGAGACTCCCCAATGAGCAAGGGAGCCTGACACAGGGCTCGATCCCAGGACACTGGGATCATGACCTGAGCTGAAGGCACACACTTAACTGACTGAGCCACCCAGGCACCCCAGAAGCTTTCTTTCTATAGTTCTCTGTAAGACCCCAGTTCACAAAGACACTGTATGAATTAATGGAGTATCTCAAAGACCCTGTAGTAAATCTCTAAATGCCAATAATGACCACTACTTTCCCTCTCTTTCCTTTTTCTTTTTATAATTCACTCCTTTGACTGCATGCAGCCTTCTCTGTCCATTTCCAATCCAAGCTTCATATGGTACTACCAGAATGATGTTTAACCAAAACAAAGTTTCTCTCTCAGTACTCAACAAGGCAAACGTTACCACATTCTGTGCATAAAACATTTCAACTCCAATCAAAAGCAAAGCTATATAGGCAAAAACAAGACCAGCCAATGAGCAAAAGTTTTTGTAGATATCATAACCAGAACAATATTATAAATTATGTGGGCTGCCAAGGCCCTCAGAATCCTAGCTTTTAGTTTAAAAATAAGTTATATATTGGGGCTCCTGGGTGGCTCAGTCAGTTAAGCATCTAATCTCGGTTTTGGCTCAGGTCATGAGATCAAGCCCTGCATTGAGCTCTGCGCTCAGTGAAAAGTCTGCTTAAGACTCTCTCTCCCTCTCCCCACCCCAACTCTCTCTCTCTAAAATAAATAAATAAGTCTTTTTAAAAAAATAAGTTCTATATAAAGAAACTTTAATGCTTTAATGAAAGAATCTCCTTCCGGACCCATAGTATTAGAAGAACTATCTTCATTTAGTTCTTGAATCAAAGAAAAATATTGCACACCATTAATATAAGAATATGAATACCAAAGCTTATTAATTTTTGTGCAGCCTAATTTCATCACACCCACACATTAATAAATGTTTGATTATACTTTTTGTTTTCACTTCAGACAAATTATATCAGCCTTGATTTCTATAAAGTTTTAAGATATTTCATTTTACTTCTAAGAAAAATCCCATGTTGTGGTTTGCAACATCTCTAATTACTGAGGAAGAAAATTGCTGAGCCAAAAGAAACTAATTACAAAGAGCTGATGTAGTATATAGAAATAATCTATGAGTATAAATTTTCAATTTTTGGTCCTGTAAGAGAAAATGGAACAAGATTATTTTAAGTACTAAAGAGTGAACTTTTAGCTTAAGTAGGCCATCCTACAGACTACCATCTATTCAGTCAAAGGAGGAGGACTTTTAGGATGAGAAAACCCCGCCCTTTCTTACCCGAGGACCATGACAGGAAGGGTCAGTGGCGCTTTCCTTTGTATTTAAATGGTTATACATCTAAATTGGGCCAAGAAGCATTTTGATAGAAAATTTTAAAATAACTGATAGATTTGACCTGAAAAAATTCAAACAAGAACTGAACAAGAACAAAACAAACAAAAAAACTGTTTCATAACAGACATACAGAAGTGCCAATATAAAATTATTTAGATTTATATGCACCCAAGTGAAATTTACTTTACTGATATAACATTTTTCACTAATTCAAAGTGCCAAGACACGTGATGCTAACTTGAGAATGAAGACTCTATGGGTTAACCAATTTTTTTTTTTTTTTGGAAGTGACCTTGGTATGACTTACCCACAACAAAATCAACTTTTCAGTAACACAGATGGTAGACTAGACACTGCCAATGTTTTAAGCTTAGAAAATGCTTTTAATTTTTTTTTTTAATTTCCCCATGCTGTGCTTACTGCTTTACATATGTCTCTGACTGCCAAAGAATTGTTAACTAATTGGCATGAGATTCATTTTGTTAGTACACAGCTGGGTACTTTAGTCATACAACATCTGCTTCTCAACATATCTTCTGCCTTTTGTTCATTCTACCTCAAAACAGTTGCTAAAAGTTTTCACAGTAAAGCATATATGCCTCTCAATATTTGGAAGCTGAACTTGATCACCATCATTATGTTTATTATTATTTTACAAAATTATCAGTGGCTTCTGAATAACTAAAAACCATTCAGTGAATCTAAGTTGTAGAAAATCTGGCATTAACATCAATTTGTAAAACATAGTTGAGCCAAAGCATGAAACTCAATCCGAGTCATGCAATAATCGGACACTATTCTTTACATATATATCTCTAAGCTGAGTGATGCTCTAATGGAAAAATAACTGAACCTTCAAAATACGAATATTAAAAAGAAAAAACTATACGAGGTATATACAGGAAAGAATCTAGCACATTCTGCATCCAAGACTCAGATTTTCTGTGCCCTTTGCTTTTTCTTATACAGGGACTAATTAACCAGTCTACGTGTTATCCATTTCCTTAGCTTCTCCTGCTCTTTCACTTTGGACAAGTGTTACTCCAGCATTCTACCAACATGCAGAAAGGTGAAGCTCAAACATTGGCCATTCAACTCATGTTACACACTGTTCCAAGTGTTTGCTTTCAAACTGGTTGGAAATCACAGACTATTTCTGAATAGGAATAACGGATAATGGCAGTTAGATCTCATGTCAGTCTCCATACTGTAAATGAGCTATAGAACTAATGATAGTATATAACCCAAACGTCCTTCATACCACTGCTTCTATAGCAAATTCCACTCTAGGACCCAAATGAGGATTTGAGGAACATAACCCCTCATCACTGGCAAAGTGGCAAGAGCTCCATGGTTCAGTTTCCCTTTTCTCCCCAATCAGTCCAAAACCAATAGAGTGAGCAGGTGGAAGGAGGTCTAACAACTGAAAAATTCCAACACCAGGAAGCTGGGCGGCAGGAGGCAGAACTAAAGAGGATCCTGTTGTTTTGAGTGTGACGAAGGTGGCAGGGGACGTCCCAATGAGATACCAGAGGAGCAGCAGTGGCTTTAAGAATACCATTGACTTTGGGCCGTTGAAGCCGGAGCTTTTGGTCCTTCACAGAAAACAGCAGGAGCCATCAAACTATCAGAGGGACTCCAATGACATTATAAGGTTTTGCTGCTGTCTGTCTAGAGGTAATTGTCTACCTGACTTTTGTTGTTTGGTGTGTTGGCGGGTGTAAGGGGGGGGGTGAGGTGGGGGAGGGTAGTCAGGAGCTGCGGCAGTTTTTTGTAAGCATTCTTAAGCCAGTGAGATAAGAAAATGAAAAGCCATTTTGAAGATGTTAGCACCTAAATAATTCTACAATAAGGACATAACTGATCTACTCTTGGCCCTTACCAGTAGGGACGAAAACAATGCACGATGCTTGCTTGTTCGCTGCTTCAACTCAGTGAAGCGATAAACACACCTTGTGACTGTTTTCAGTGCTAGGTCAGATCACACAGCAGCGGCAGAACAGCTACTGTGGAAGGTGCGTCTCTAATTTTATGGGAGGGAGCAGCATGCTCCTCCCTCGTGAAGGTAAAAGCTGAAGAATGATTATTGGTCTGATCGCCAACCCCCCCCCCCCCCCCCCACTCGACACCGTCCCGTCTCTCTCCTAGCTGGAGCAAGGGCGGGACTGTGGTTAGGAGAACAGTTAAGCCATTACTGTAGTCCACGCCTCCTCGCTTTCTCCAGCTTTTGATACGATGCCGGAGACTTCACAGATGCCCTGCGACTAGGAGAAAAAGAAACTTCAGTCACTGAAGACTATCTCCAGACTTATTATTGTATGAAGCTGTTTAAAATCTGTCTTTGCTTGAACCTTTGTTAGTCTTTCTTTTGCTTATAGCTATATATAGTGCTATCCGATACAAAACCCTCTTCCTACAGGATTTTATTTAATTTTCCCAGCAATCCCCTGAAATAGGTAATGTTATTAGCCACATTTTTAAAAAGGGGTAACGGAGATTTCTAGAGATCGTGAAACTTGCCGACAGTTAGTTAAATGGCAAATTAGAATTCAAACCCAGATCCGTCTGCTGTCCAGGCGCATGTTCTTTCCGCTGCCTTATACTACTGCCCATCGTCACTCACTCACACCATCCGCGTGGTAAAAGGAAATCACCAGAGACTGCAATCAAACCACGCCTGATTCAAATCCTGGCTCTACCACTTCCTGTACATCACTGGGCAAATCAACTTCAGGTTTCTGAACTGTAAAATGGAGATAATAACATGGCCTTGCAAATTGTTGTGGCAACAGAATACATTCAACTGTTTCCAAAAGAACGAAGCACGTTCCTGGGCATATGAGACATTCAAACTTCAGTTTCCTCTTCCCTCTCCATTCTATCATTTAAGTGCTCTGTGCAAAGCATGGAGAGAGAAAAGAGTCCATCTTACAAAGCTCTCAGCCAAGTGAGTTGCAAACAATACTGTAGAGTCATCTTAGAGGCTTACATATGATGCTGGGAAACCCAGAAGAGAAAGAGGTGTCATGAAGTAACTGGAGGAAAGGACCTCTGAACATGGTTAAAGGA
Organism: Phoca vitulina; assembly: GCF_004348235.1. Taxonomy (NCBI): domain Eukaryota; kingdom Metazoa; phylum Chordata; class Mammalia; order Carnivora; family Phocidae; genus Phoca; species Phoca vitulina. Next base: position 7,401,301 of record NW_022589705.1, read on the forward strand.
GCTTGCCGGGTGATGAGAAAGGACAAGCCAAGAGCACAAGAATGCTCTGGGGCGCCTGGGTGGCTCAGTCGTTAAGCGTCAGCCTTCGGCTCAGGTCATGATCCCAGGGTTCTGGGATCGAGCCCCGTATCGGGCTCCCTGCGCAGTGGGGAGCCTGCTTCTCCCTCAGCCTGCCGCACCCCCTGCTTGTGCTCCCTCTCTCTCTTCTCTGTCAAATAAATAAATAAAAAATCTTTAAAAAAATTGTTTAAAAAAAGGATGATTGCCAGTGAGAGTCGAGGGGGTATACTGAAGAAAGATTTAACAACAAAAAACGTGGTATACAGCTAGAACAAATGAGACAAGCCTCTGAGTTTCTGAACTATTAAAACTATACTGCTCCAAATACAAGTAGAAAAAAAATTAATTCTATATGTTTTTGGACTGAAAGAGAAACTGAATATATGTAGCTTAATGTATCATTTAATATATACAAAGGTAGTACACAGATATTTCTGCCAGTGGCAGACATAGTTTAATAAATAAGTGAATGAAAATCAAGTAATCCCTAAGTTCTACCTTCTTTCCCTTTCTACTATCTGCGGAGGGGGGATCTAAAAAACACAAATTATTTACAAGATAATGAGATGGGCAAGAAAAAGAACGAAGGGAAGAAAGCAAGGGTCTAGAAAAATCAGGCTATTTAATTAGTTATGAAGGAAGGAAGTAGTAATCCACTTAAAAGAAAACTAATGATGTAATGTATGGTGATTAACATAATAAAAAAATTTTAAAAAAAGGGAACATGTGCTTGCTCTAATTCCAACTCTACTATTCTTATTAAACATTAATAGAGAAGGATAAGTTGAATTCCAAGCTTGTAAAGATTAAAAAAGGAATTTTAAAATTTAAACAATACTAATATTAAGCAATAGTTACATAAAGTTATGTAAAAAAATAGTTATGTAAAAAGTAGGCCAAGAATGAGGGTAAGGAGAAAAAAAAAAATCAAAGGAATTAGATTTCTACGATTGTTACTTTTAATTACCTTATTTTATTTTATTTTTTTATTTGAATTCTTTATTAATATCATGTTCATATCATTCTATAGATGCACATATGCATCTTCATAAAACATGAAATGTCTTAGGGGGAAAAAGGAAGACCTATGCACTTTTTGCATATTATATAGACACACACACAGGACACTTCACTGTGGGAGTAGAGACTAAGTAAAACATAGTATCTAATTCATCTACTCAAAGTAAATACCAGACTAATAATTATTAGTGCCTTTCCAAGGAGCAGTTTGGAGTTTAGAAATCCTCAGTACAAAATGAAAATCGGCCTTCAAAGGGACTGCTTCTTAAATAAAACTTTTCAGAAACTAAATTCAGAATTTTAGGAGTGACCCTGCTTTAATATAACAATATAATTTATACAGCTACAATTCCATCCCCAAAGTGTTTCAACAATTCCATCCCCAAAGTGTTTAAAAAAAAAAGGATGTTTATTTATTAAAAGATTACCGGGAGGGGAAAAAGTACCATTTCACATTCCCTTGAAGGACTAACATTACCCAGATCAATAGTTAAAAAACATCCTTCCCATTTTAAGTAAATGAAAAAGTTCACCACCACCCCCCCCAAATAGCCTAGCTTTTAATTTTGAATACTTTAAACCTCCTTGCTGACCTATGGATTAATTCATTAATCACATGTCAATAAAAACACAGAATAAAAATCACTTAGGCTTTAAATATATGAGCTGCTATATAGCCTCTTTACCCTTCTTATAAACCAACTGGCCATGAGAGAAATGGTCTGCTTTTATCTCATTCATGTTTTCTTGTCTTAATATGGTCCTCTACACATAATAAAATATAATATGGAAGGTAATTATAAATTTCACTTATATAAAAGTATATGTCTTACATAACACACTGAATTATAAAAAGGTTAATGAGAAAAATTATTGTTTTTCAAATTTTTTTCTGATCAAACTATAATTTCTCTAAATCTGCAATCAAAATAGTTTATATTATTCTATAAGAAATCTAATTATTCATCATTTTGAACTGCCCAGATATTAAATAATTCATCTGACCTCAGCTGTCATAAAATGCACGTTTATATGCATGCTTTTCAACAATCGTTATTTCCAAACATTTAATTCAATCCCTATACTCACTGCAACAAATATAAGACACTTAAAGATTGATAACCATATGCTATTAGCATTTCCAAAAATTCATCACTTATGATCTATAGCCTTATGCTTTCAATTCAATTTATATTGTGAATATTTATACTGTAGCCTTCTGTAATATTTCAAACCTTAGAGATTTAAATATAAAATAAAGACCTCCCTCCACTCATTGACTGTTTAATTCCTCTCTGTAACACCAGCACCTTGCACAGTGACTGATGTATTATAAGCACTCAAAAAAACGCTTATTCAATAGATGAATGAACCAAGAATGAAAGAATAAATAACTAAATGATATGACTATCTAATAACATGTTACAGAGAATCATATCATTAATTCTTTTCAGGTAATAAATCACTTCCCTAAATTGTCCTTAATTTCTGCAGGCATCAATTTATAAAATTCAAATGCACATTTTCAAAATGCTTCAAGCAGGTTGGCAACTGCGAAAATAGAGACACTTCCAAATTTATACATTAATATTTTTGAGGGTTGAATGGGAGGAAAGAGAGAAAGTGAGTAATTCAGAATGAAAAGAAGTTATTATAATTATTATACTGAAGGTCAAGAATTTATTTAGCTATTTAAAAGCCAGGCAAGAATAATCATTTTGGGTGAAACTTGATGAAACAGAAAACCAAAGAGGCTATTACCAGGAACAAATGCTAATTAAGTGCCCATTATGTATAGGGCACTATAATAAACACTAAAATCGAATTTTCCTTGAGGAGAAAGAATATGGAACCCCAAACCTGTGTTCTAAAATGCGTAAGACATACTGTCCTTGGAGACGGACTACCAAGAATTTAAAAAATGAATGGCCAAGAAGAGAGTGAACTACTAATCAAAATAGTATATGAATTTCAATATAATAATTTAGTATGCTTGGTTTTCCAAAATACACATATTGCATAACACTAAAGATACAGCTGTAAAAATCAAAAGTGACATAGTAAATGCCTTAAAGGTAAAACTTCACAAGACTAAAACACAGAAGACTTACGGGTGAAAAATGGTTTGGAGCCATAATGACAAAACAAAACCTAATATACTAATCTTGCTAGAACAAACAAACAAAAACCAGTATTATTAAGAATACTACTTATGTAGTTCTACTTATGAATGCAAGAACTTTCCTTCCTTGTCTGTTTTGTTTACTTCTACCACTCAGCACAGTGCCTGACAAATATTTGTTGTTGTCCAGAAATGGAAATATGTCAATGTGGCAGGACCCTTGTCTTCAAACACCTTACTAAGGAGATATTGAACTACTAATTACAATTCAGCATTAACCAGTGCTAAAACAGAATATGTCAGAGAACACAGAGAAACAGTACAGGGCATACTGTCCAGGATATGCCTCCAAGAAGTGAGCGAACTTGAAGGAAAATGGAATTAACTAAGAATATGAGAGAAGAAATTCATACTATCTTTTCATTCCATAAACATTCATAAAGCATGACTAAAGTACAGGAAAGTGAAAAATCAGAGAACTAGTTAGGGACATGCAACTAGGACAGATTGGCTATTTGGGAGGTATAATGAAACATGAGAATTTATTGCCATCAATAGAATGTATACTCTACAAAGGCAAAGAGCTTTTTGTCTGTTTTTCTACTGTTCGTGGGAGGCAGTAGAAATGGCCATAACTTGTCTCCTCCTTTTATTCGCACCTCTTGAAATGTGATTTCATAGCTCCTCCCATTAAAAAAAATAAAACCTTTTATTCAATCTGTTGAATTTCAGCCAACTTGTGACTTGCTTTTGCCAACAGAATATAGCAGAAACAACACTGTACCAGCTCCAAATGTAAGCTGCAAAAATCTTACATGCTTCTACTCTCTCTCGGAACCCTGCTGCTGCCAGAAAAAGCCTAGTCTAGCCTACTGGATGATGAGAGACACATACCCAGTCAATTCCTTTTACCTTAGACCAGAGATCATCAAACTTTCTGTAAAGGGACAGATAGTAAAAACTCTAGGCTTTAAGGGCCATATATATATGATCTCTGTCACCTAGTCTTCTTTTGTCTTTTATTTTACAACTCTTCAAAAATATAAACAACATTCTTAGCTTAGGGGCCATAAATGGATTTCCAACCCCTGCCTCAGATGATGGCCAACCAACCAACTCCCAGAAGTCGAACTATCTAGCAGACTGTAACTGACAGCCCAGCCAAGACCAAGAGAACCTCACCTTCATGAGCCCAGTACAAATCATCAACCCAAAAATCATGAACTAAGTAACTGGTTGTTTTTTTGCCACTACGTTTTGAGTGGTGAGTTAATCAGTAAAAGCTTACAGGTACACTACTCTAGCTTTCGTTCCTAGAACAGTACCTGTCACTTAGTAGACACTCACTAAATACCCAGTGAATAAAATAATGAATAGGAAGAATTACAGGAGTCCCAACATGACATTTTATGCCAGGATTTGCAAACTCAAAGGTCCACAGGAGCCAGACAAGTAAATCAAGTGAAGTAATCAGTACAGAGAATAAATTTGAAAACAGTGGCAGAGAATCTATACCTGGAGGCCAGGAAAACACCTGGGAGGCAGTCTAGGCAAGAACAAAGGCAGTGGGAGTGGGAAGAAAAAACAAGGAACAAAGAATCTGAGGTAGAAGCAAAAGATTTTAGGTAGAGATTGTCCAACTGGATAAGAATTCAAGATCTAACTATATGTTGTCTGTAAGTAACATACTTTAGATTCAAAGAAATATTCTTTTGCATAAATGGTGCTGGGGCAATTGGATACCCACTTGCAAAAAGATGAATTTTAATCTCTTCCTCACACTATACACAAAAATTACCTCAAACAGACCACAGATCTAAATGTATGAACGAAATTATAAAACTTTTGGAGGAAAATATAGGAGTAAATCTTTGAGATCTTGTATTAGGCAATGCTTTCTTTTCTTTTTTTTAATTTACTTGAGAGAGAGAGAGAGCGAGAGAGCGAGAGCAGGAACAAGCAGGGGGAGTGGGAGAGGGAGAAGCAGGCTTCCCGCGGAGCAGGGAGCCGGATGCAGGGCTTGATCCCAGGACCCTGGGATCATGACCTGAGCCGAAGGCAGACGCTTAACGACTGAGCCACCCAGGCGCCCTAGGCAATGCTTTCTTAAATACAACACCAAAGCACAAGATAAAAGACAAAACTGATCAACTGACCTTAATCAAAATTACAATCTTTTGTGTTTCAAAAGACACCATTCAAGAGAGTAAAAAAGGCAAACTAGGCAAATCCCTAGATAGAAAAAAGATAAGTGGCTGCCAGGGGCTGAAGGGAGTGAGGAAGGGGGAGTGGCTGCTAATGGATATTGGCTTTCTTCTGAAGGTAATGAAAATATTCTGAAATTACCTACTGGTGATGATTGTACAACCTTGTGAATATACTAAAAACTACTGAATTGTGCACTTTAAAGGAGTCAATATTATGGTATGTGAATTATATCTCAAGTTTTTAAAAAATTTTAGTTAAAAAATAACCCATAGACAAGGAGAAAATATTTGTAAGTCTAATAAGAGACTTGTGTCCAGAATATATAGAGAACTTGTATGGCTCAATAATAAAAAGACAACTAATTCAATTTTATTTTTTATTTTTATTTTTATTTTTTTTAAGATTTTATTGAGAGAGAACAAGCGTATGGGAGAGGCGGAGCGAGACGGAGAAGCAGGATCCCCGCTGAGCAGGGAGCCCGATGCGGGGCTCGATCCCAGGACCCCGGGATCATGACCTGAGCCGAAGGCAGACGCTTAACGACTGAGCCACCCAGGTGCCCCGACAACTAATTCAATTTTAAAATGGGCAAAGGCGGGGTGCCTGGGTGGCTCAGTTGGTTGAGCATCTCTAACTCTTGATTTCGGCTCAGGTCATGATCTCGGGGTCCTGAGACCAAGCCCCCCACCCCCCACCTCAGGCTCCACGCTCAGTGGGAAGTCTGCTTGAGATTCTCTCTCTACTCCTCCCTCCCCCACTCCACCTCGCTTACGCAGGTGCTCTCTCTCTCCTCCTCTAAAAATAAATTATAAATAATGGGCAAAGGAAGACACACAAATAGCTAATAAGCACATGAAAAGATGCTCAACATTGTTACTCATTAGGGAAATACAAATTAAAACCAAATGAAATACCATTTCTCACCCACTAGGATGGCTATAATCAAAAAGACAGTATCAAGTATCAGTGAGACTGTAGAGAAATCAGAACCTTCATAAGTTGCTGGTGGAAATACAAAATGGTGTAGCCACTTTGGAAATCAGTTTGGCATTTTCTTTAAAAAGTTAAACACAGATTTACTGTACGACCCAGCAATTCCACTCTTAGGTATCTACCGAGAGAAATAAAAACCTATATTCATACAAAGACCCATATACAAATGTTCACAGAAGTATTACTCGTAATAGCCAAAACCTAGAAACATCCCAAATGCCCATCAACTATTGACTGAATTGGAAAAATCTGACATATCCATACAATGAAGTGCTACTCGACAATAAAAAGGAACAAAGTAACAGATACAAAATACACCATGAATGAACCTTAAAAAACGATATGCTCAGTGAAGGAAGTCAGACAGAAAAAACCATATTGTATGATTCTATTCACATGAATATTCAAAAAAAAGAGGCAAATATAGAGATAAAAAGTAGATTAATGGTTGCCTAGGATTGGGAATGAAAATGAGCAACTCTAAGTGGTTATGAGGCTTCTTTTCAAGGTGATGGAAAAGTTATAAAATTAGATGTGGTGATGGTTGTACCGTTCTATAAATACACTAAAGTTTACTGGATTGTACCCTTAAAACAGAGAAATTTTATGATATGTAAATCATACCTCCATAAAGCTGTTTAAAAAAAAAAAGAATCAGCAGAATTTGGTAACTGATTAGCGGTCGTGAAAAACTGGGAGAAATCTTAAAAAAAAGAAAAAGAAAGAAAGAAACCTAGATGTTTGGCTTTAACAACTGATACAGATAGGAGTACCCTTTATTGAAAAGGCAGAGTGGAAAGGAGAGGGAACAGGTTTATTGTGGGGGGGGATGATGAATCTGGTTTTGGGCATACTAAATATTATGGACTGATATAAAGACATCCAGCTGAAGATGACCAAAAAGCAGTATGAAAAACAGATTTAAGATTCATTCACTCAACAAATGTGTATTGAATGACCACAATGTACAAGGAACCACATTTGGCCCTGGAAATACAGTAGTTGACCAGCAAGATCCAGTCCCTGTTTCATGGAGCTCATAGTCAGTGGGGATAAAAATTAAAAAGGAGAAGAGTTCTTTGATATATTACTATGCAACTGAGAAGAATCAAAGAAGAAGTGATAGTTTAGACATGGTGTGACTTAAATCATCAAAGGATGAAGAGTACAGAAAGGAGAAAGAGGGCCAAGGATGTGAACAGAGATTTAATGACTAGTGACTGTACATACAGGAAGTTGAGCCATGAAGATGACAGACAACCAACCAGAGAGAGAAGAGGGAATACCTATGACTGAAGGAACAGAGAGTTCAAGAAAGAGGGAGTAGTTAAAAGTACAAAGTATTAGCAAGATGAAGAAGGCAAAAAAAGCATTTAAATCATCTGATTTAGCTCTTCATTCATGCAACAAGTATTTTTTGAGGAGCTATTATATGCCAGGGACTTTGGCTTTTATTCTGAGTGAAAGGCAGGAGCCATTACAGAGTTCTGAGGAGAGGAAAGACATGATTGACTGAACATTTTTAAAGGTCACTCAGAGAAGATTAAGAACACAAGGGCAGAGCTGGGAGACCAGTTAGGCGGCTCCGCACTAAACCAAGTAAGAGATGATGGTGACAGCAGTGGAGAAAGGGAGTAAAGGTCAGATTCTGAATAAATTGTAAAGTTAGAGCCAACAGGACTTCCTGATGTATTTCGTGTGAGGTTTGAGAGTAACAAGTCAGTGAGACAAGACTGTAGGGCTTTGGCCTAGACAACAGAAATCGCATTAAATGAAAACAGGATTGCTGCAGATGGAGACATTTGGAGGAGGCAGAGGTCAGGAGTTTGTTTACAGACACATTCCATTTGCAATGCCTCTTAGAGATAGGAGTGAAGACGTCTGATGATCACTTGGATAGATGAGTGTAGAGTTCAGGAGAGAGGTGTGGACATTAAGAAGCTAGGGAGAGAGGAACCAGCAAAGCAGAGTGAGAAGAAGCACTAAGTATAAAGGACAAAAACCAGGAGAAGCAATATCATATCCCCCAAACCAAGAAAAGAAAACATGATCATGGAAGAAAGAGTGTTCTACTATATATACCTGAGGTTCTCAACCAGGGGGGTGATTGTCCCCTCAAGGGACATTTGGCAATACCTGGAAGCGTTTTTGATAGTCTGACTGGAGAAGGTAGAGTATGCTACCAGCATCTAGTAGGGAGAGGCCAGGCACAATGCTGAATATTCTATAATGCACAGGACAATCCTCCTCCTACCCCCTGCTGAAATTCACACCTCTTTGGAGATGGTGACTCAACTTTTATGTGATTAAATTTCTAAGTAATTATAATTATTTTTTTGGCATAATAAGTGAAAGCTCTTCTGTTAAAGTGGGATAGTTATCCTCAATCATGTACATAAAGATATAAACACAAAAGACCACAAAGGAATATATTATAAATCACAGTTCCCGAAATAGTTTATTATCGCCTACATGTTTGTATTTTCCAAATTTTCTTATAAGTATGTGTTACTTTGAGAATTAGGGAAATTTTATACTTTTTTTTTTGAAGTATAATGGTCACTAAATATGAATGCATGGGAATTAAAGCTGTATGGCCTCTTATGTAACAGGATTCTGAATTCTGCTGAAAGAGAATACATTAGGAGGAAATCACTTCTGCAAAGTAAATCCTGAAGTTTTATGTTATTTTCTAATAGCTGTGGATTTAGAGAGCATAAATCAAATGTTAATCCTTTCAAATGTTATGACCTGTACCAGCAAATTCAGTGTTCTATTAAATGATTTAGGAGTACAGCTCTAAATGAAGATAAACAAAAAATACCCTAGAAATAAAAAACCAGCCAGAGAAGCAGATCTGATCACAGGTGCTTCTCTAATAAAATTTACAGATACAGGAGTACCTGGAGGTAGACCCACAATCCTCAAAATGCCAATGTCAGCCCCATGTCCTATCCTCTGCAGGCTCTTCGTTGAAGGAGAAATACAAATGGCCATTAATAACAGGAAGCGATGCTTATCCTCACTAAAAATCAAGGATTGCAAATTAAAACCATAAATATACCATTTTATGGCCACTAGGATCAGAAGAAATTCCAATCGTGGAGGAAAATGTGGATCAACAAAACTCTTATACATTATTAGTGTGGTAGGAATTTGTTATATTTATGACTGCAATCCTTTCCTGTTCTAAGTATTACAAGTATCTTTTGCCAATCTGACTTGCCTTTTCAGTTATTTTATGGTACCTCCTGACAAACAGAAGTTCCTAATTTTAAGGTAGCCAAATTTATTGATTTTTTGTTCCTTTATGATAAACAAAATCCTTCTTTTAAAAAAAAAAATCCTTCCCTATCCTGAGGTCACAAAAACATGCCTCTATATTGAAAAATTCAGGATTTTGTCCTGCTCATTTAAGTAAAAGCAGTATAGCATAGAGGTTAAGGTCACAGACAAATATGGCTCTGCCACTGTGACCCTGGGCAAATTACCTGGTTTCTCTGTGCTTGCCTCAGTTTCTTCACATTAAAAAAATGGTGGTAATAATAGCACCTACAATTAAAGATAAATGTAATGATCAAAGGACTAAATGTGTGTTAAGTGCTAGAACAAGATCAAGTATATAATAAGCACAACAGAAGTGTTAGCAGTTTTTATTAAGGCTTTAATCTGACTGAATTTGATTTTGTATAGGGCGTGAAGGAGAGATTCCATTCCATTTTTTCCCCATATAAACAGCTACTTATTCCAGCAATATATGGTGAATAGTCTATCCTCTTCCCACTAATGGGCAGCATCACTCTGACATTCTAAGTTTCCATAAAGATCTACTTCTGTGCCTCCCTTCTGCTGCTTTGATCTATTTATCTCTGTGCTTCTACCATACTGCCAAACTACAAGTCCTTGACAGTAATTACTACACTGGACAGTATAGACCTAGCCCCCACCCCTAACTTGTTCTTCAAGTTTCCAGGATAACTTGTCCTTTGCAAATTTTGAAATAAGATTTCACACTGCATTTTATTTTTTTAAAAGATTTTATTTATTTGAGAGAGAGAGAGAGAGAGAACACGAGCAGGCTGAAGGGCAGAAGGAGAAGCAGACTCCCTGCTGAGCAAGAAGCCCGATGCAGGGCCTGATCCCAGGATTCTGGGATCATGATCTGAGCTGAAGGCAGACACTTAACTGACTGAGCCACCCAGGCACCCCTACATTGCTTTTTTGAAAGCTACTGGAACTTTGAATGAAACGGCATAAACTTACAAATTTGTTAGAAACTGACTTAACTCTTTTATCCAGTCTCCCTATCCATAGACATGATCTTTCTCTCCATTTACTTGTGACTTTTTGTTTTCTTTCAATAAAATCTTACTATAGTCCCCATAAAGGTCTTATACATTTCTGTTTAACTTATATCTACATATCTGTTTGTGGAATAAATGTTATCTTATTAAAATATATTTTTAAAAAAAGATTTCTGATTTATTTAAATGCCATTCATTTTTAGTCATTACTTTATATCCAGCAATTAAACTAATAATTCCTCTGCAGACTCCTTGGAGTTTTCTATGTAGACAATGCTATCTTCTATAAATAATGACTATTTTGTTTCCTCCTTTCTAATTCTTAAATTCTTTTTTTCTTTAAGATTTATTTATTTATCTGAGACAGAGAGAGAGCACATGAGTGTGGGGAGGGGCAGAGGGAGAGAATCTTCAAGCAGACTCCTGGTTGAGCGTGGAGCCCATTGCAGGGCTTGATCTCATGATCCATCAAATCATGACCTGCACTGAAACCAAGAGTCAGACACTCAACCGACTGAGCCACCCAGGTGCCCCTCTAATTCTTAAATGAAAGAATTCTTTCAATTTTTTGTCTTGTCTCATTAAGTTGACTAGAATTTCCAGCTAAAAATATATTTTCAATAACTCATAACTAATTTATATATTTATAACTTAAAATTTATAATTTCCAATATAATGTAGAAATAGTGATGGTGACCATCTTTGTTATGTCTTTAATTTAAAGAAAAAGAATGTTTCTACTACTTTATTATTGAGTATCTTGCTGTAGGTTTTTAGTTGATTTCAAAGGTTAAGAAAGTTCTTCTATTCCAAGTTTGCTAGGAATTTTTACCATGAATGGAGACTGGTGAATTTTATCAAATTTTTTGTATCTATTGAGATGTTACAATACCTTTGCATTCCTAGCTGGTCATGAAAATATGACCATGCTGGGTTTATCTTTCTTATATACCATTGCTTAATTAGCTAATATTTTGTTTGGGAATTCTGAACCCACATTAATAAGTGAAATGAACTAGTAATTTTCCTCTCTCATGCTCTCCTTATTTGGTTTTAATATTCAAGAAATACTAATCTCACAGACTAGATTTTCATTTTATTTTAACTTTCTCAGTTTGTATACTACTGGAATTATCATTCCTTTAAAGTTTGAAACATTGACTGAGCCTATTTTCTTTTAGGAAGATCTCAGATTGTTGACTTAATTTCTTCACTCAAACTTCTGCTTTTTAATTTCTTCTTCAACCAATTTTGATAAGCTACATTCTTTTAGAAACTTGTCTATTTCATTTAAATTTTCAAATTTTGCAGCATAAGAATGTTCACAGAATTCTCTTTATTACCTATAGCGTAATATCCCATTTTTCATTCCTAATATTGTTTTATTAAGTGCCTTCTTTTTAAAAGAATTTTTGGATTTGCTAGATTTTATCTTATTAACTTCTGCTCTTTATTATTTCCTTCTTTCTACTTTGTTTAAATTTATTCTATTTTCTTTCTTTTTCTTAACTTCTTACACCACATGATTAGTACATTAGTTTTCAGCCTTTCTTCTTATATTCCTTTAAGGCTGTAAATTGTCCTGTGAACACTGTTTAAACTGCATTCTGCAAGCTTGGATTTATAGTAATTTCATTATTCAGTACTAAGTATTTTTTTAAATTCCCATTATGATTTCTTCTTTGATCAAGAAGTTAGAAAGATTTTTTCCCCCCAGAAGTGTATATGATGGTGTGGAAAGGAGGGTACTGATTTCTAACTTTGTTCTACTTCAGTCAGAAAATGTAGTCTGTTTGATAGGGAAATTTGTTGAGACTTTCATGGCCTTAAGCAGGAGGTGGCAAACTAAGACCTATAGGCCAAATCCAGCCAGTCACCTGTATTTATAAATAAAAGTTTATCGGAATATAGCCACACCCATGTGTTTACACATTCTCTATGGCTGCTTTCACTCTGTAACAACAGAGCTGAATATTGCAAATAAGTTGCAAATAGTTGGGGGGAAAATCCCCATATGACCCACAAAGCAGAAAATACTTAGGATTTGGCCATTTATCAAAAGTTTGCAAAGCCCTGGCCTAAAGCATGGTCAATTTTCATGAATGTTCAATAGGTGCTTGAAAGAAAGGGGTTACATTTTCCAATTGTTGGGAACAGGGGTCTATATACATTCACCAAATCAAATTTGTTAATAATGTTCTATCTTCTATAACTTCACTTTTTTTGTCTGCTAAATCTAGACTTACTAAGATGCGTGTAAAAAATTTCAACTATGATGAAGGATTTGTCAAAATTTTCTTATAGTTCAGTCTACTTTTTTTTTTTTTTTTTGATAGTTGGGAGTTAGGCTATTAGGTTCATATAAATTTAGAAACAAGCTTCCTACCAAAAATCAACGTTTTATCATGATATAGAGCCCTCTCAGATGCTAATAATATTTTGCCATAAAATATATTTGGTCTGATAATATCATTACTGTACAAGAAATATTTTGATTAGTATTTGCTATTTTTTTCCCACTGTTTTCAATCTTTTTCTGTCCTCATCCTTTAGGTATTCTCTTATAAATGGCATATAACTAGATTGTTCCCTTTTTCAGTTTGATTTAATACTTATTTTGATTACTGATATTTAGATTTTATTTCTGTCATTTTATCCTCTGCTTTTTATTTTGCCCACATTTTTTCTTTCCTCCCTTCTGTTAAATTGACTAGTTTTTTCCTAATTTCATATTTTTTCTTTCCCCATTTAGAAGATATCCTGTTTCCATTCTTTTGAATGTTAAGCTTTAACTTTTAACTTCCATATTTGTAATACGAAATTTAGCTTCTTCCCAAATAACACAAGGGCCTGAAGATGTTCTAGATCTAGTTATCTCCTTCCCCCTTACACCAAATTATAGTACTTTATGACTACCCTGATATTATTGAGGTCTTTTGAACTCCATACATTGGATGTTTCTGTTTTGCATCATTAGTGTATGTTTAGATTTATCCCCATGTCTACCATCTTACTTCATTATGCTCCTTCTTACATCTCAAACCTCGTTTCTAAGATCAGAAGTAAATCATTCAAAGATACTTGGAGGAATGGGGGTTTTAGCTAAACAGGTAAACTCCCTATTTTTGTTTATCTGAAAATATCTTCATTTTGCCTTCACGTTTGTATTTCTTGGGCTTCCAAAATGTGAAGATTACAATCTTTTTTCTAAAATCTTTTTCACTTCAAATAGTCAAATATTGTCTCTTCTCCCATTTTCCCCTCTATCACCTTCTGAAATTTACTCCTCTCTTACCTTTTTTGTCACAATTTCTACCCCTTGGCCTCTGTACTATCTTCTTTGTACTAGCTTCAGACCTACATTTTAGTAATTTTTCTCCTCTGCTGTGTCTAATCTCTTATTTAACCTTACCATTATTTTTTTTATTTGGCATTCCTATAATTTCTAATTGGTTCATTTTCAAAACTGCCTGGTCAGTAACAGTCACTTCCTCCTTACTCATGCTATCAATTTCTTTTATTCCTTTTAACAACATTAAAATGCTTCATTCATAAACTGCATTTATAGTCCAAGAACTGGAGTCTACTGAGTTTGGTTCTTCCGTATGCTGTTCCTACTGACTTTCACTCATGGTGGCTTATTGTGACAGTAATTTCTGATTGTGTGCTCCTATTTTATGTAACTCTGTGGCAATTCTTTGCAGCCTGACTGAAGATGTTTACTTGCAAGCAGAATTAGAATATGGTTCTGCCAAGCACGTACAGCATTTATTAAAGACCAGGTCCCATCTTAACATTCTAGACTTAGGCTTTTTCAGATTGTGCAGACAGTATAAACCCCAAACGTGCACATGAGGGCAAGTGAGTGGCCACCAATTCTCAGGGGAGACTTCTGCTTTTAACCCCTATTCAGAGACCAGACCATAGAGAACCTTTTCTTTGCCTACTTCTGGAGGGTAAGAACGTTTCCCCTTTACGCTTGCTTGCCCTTACCCTAGTCTCCAATCTGACTTCCCAAACTGTGGAAGCCCTGATCTTAGTCCCCAGCACCTCTGTGCTCTAAAGTTACAGGTCACCTACATCCATATTTGTTCCCAGGGTATCCAATGGCTTCAAAGCCATCTCACTTCCCTGATATCCTGCTTGTTCCTTTTTGCAGACTCATCCATTCATTCGAAATAACTTTCTGTTGTTGTGGGATTTTTTTTTCTTAATCAAGCACGTTTTAAATGTTTTAGAACTGAAAGGTTCAGGTAGTTATACGGTCATGAAAAGAAATCCAATGAATACTTTCTTAACTGCTCAACCTAAAATCCAATGAATATTTTCTTGACTGCTCCACCTAATGCCATAGCCATATCAAGTTCTTAAACATTTTCTAGCTTAAAAAAACTGTGTACATTTGAGGCTTGAACAGTTGATAGTCACAACTGTCCTGAAAAGCCTATGCCACTCCATATTATATTTTATAAATTTGCAGAGTTGCATATAATGAATGGCAGGAACAGTGAGGCTGATGTTTCACAACCAGTTGTTTAGCTAGGAAAAGAACCAAGGCAACTAACTACCCAAACCCCGTATCTCAATATGGTTTTGTTTGTCTTGCTATCATTTATGCAGGTAACATAGTGAACAGTAGTAATAATGAAAAAAATGCTAGTGAAAGTTGACAAAGGGATTCTAAAATTTATATGCAAATTTAAAGGATTCATAATAGCCAAGAATAAAGTTGGAGTGCTTATATACCAGATATTAAGACTTATTATAAAACTATAGTAATTAAGATAGCATGTTACTAGAGCAAGGACAGACAACAGAAAAATGAAGAGAATAGAGCTGCACTGTCCAATATAGTAGTCACCACACATATGTGACCACTGAGCACTTGAAATGTGGCTAGTGCAATTCAGGAAGCAAATTAATTTCTTTTTTATCTTAATGAATTTAAATTCAAACTTAAACTTAAGAAACTTAAGTACAGGGATGCCTGGGTGGCTCAGTCGGTTAAGCGTCTGCCTTCAGCTCAGGTCATGATCCCAGGGTGCTGGGATCGAGCCCCACATCGGGCTCCCTGCTCAGCGGGGAGTCTGCTTCTCCCTCTGCCTGCTGCTCCCCCTGCTTGTGCCCTCTCTCTCTCTCTCTCTGACAAATAAATAAAATCTTAAAAAAAAAGAAAGAAAGACACTTAAGTACAGTTTGGACCAACTTAGGTATGTGAATCTATTTTTTCAACTTTAAATTTTATGAAATCTAAATACAGATCAAGTATTAATAATGATGATTTTATGTGTGAGTTGAGATGTGCAGTAAATGTAAACTACATGCCAGATATCAAAGACAGTACAAAAAATATAAAATATCTCAATAATTCCATATTGATTACATATTAAGATATTATTTTATTATACTGGGCTTAATAAGATATCATTTAAATAAATTTCATCAGTTTCTTTTTACTTTTTTTTAACGGGGCTACTAGAAAATTTATAGTTACATGTATGGCTCACATTTGTGACTTACATTATACTTCTACTGAACAGCCCAGGGTATAGTGTGTCCAGAAAAAGACTCACTCATGTATAGCTGATTTATAAGAAAGATTACATTGCAAGTAAGTGGGGGAAAGGATGATCTTTTCAATAAATAGAGTTGAGTGAACTGAAGGGAAAAAAAAAAAAGGAATCTTGAGCATTCACATAATAAAAATCAATTCCAGTTAGATTGTATACCTAAATGAGAAAGTCAAAATAATAAAGCTGTTGGAAGAAAACAAAGAGTATCTTCATTACATTGGGTGAGGCAAAGATTTCTAAACAGGTTATAAAGTATTAATCTTGTTTTAAAATTGCTAAATTAGACTACACTAAAATTAAGAACTTCTGCTCATCAAAAGACACCACTAAGGGAATGAAAAGGCAAGCCAGAGTGGGGAACAAAAGCATTTGAAGGGGGAAGCACATGAAAGAGATGGAGTATGTGAGACACATGCACACACGTGCACACATACACACAGAACATACCCATTGTATATACACTAATACCTTAATATTTTTTAAAGATTTTATTTTATTTTATTTTTTTATTTGACAGAGAGATACAGGGAGAGAGGGAACACAAGCAGGGGAAGTGGGAGAGAGAGAAGCAGGCTTCCCACTGAGCAGGGAGCCCGATGAGGGGCTCGATCCCAGGACCCTGGGATCATGACCTGAGCCGAAGGCAGACGCTTAACGACTGAGCCACCCAGGCTCAGGTTTTAAGTAATCTCTACACCCAAAGTGGGGCTCGAACTCACAACCCCGAGACCAAGAATCACATGCTCCACTGACTGAGCCAGCCAGGCACCCTAATACCTTAATATTTGACCACAGTTTTCCTGTTAATATGTTTTACTTAAGCAAAATTTCAAGCAACTGAACGTTACCCATTCAAGAAACAAAAATTTTCAACCAATCTTTATTCACTTTATAAATACTTATATATATTCTTGGTTGTGAATGTAAAGATAATGCACACAAAATCAACCTTTACGTAGACTACATAAGGTCACTATTGGAGTCAGTATACAAAAAGATATCCTCAAACGAAAGGTATCCTCTGAAAAAGTTACCTTCAAATTAAAAGTAATATTTAAAAACATAATTAGGACTTACAGTCCAGACGAGATGGCTTAAACTGGTTTCTGCCTACTCCTCCCTCAAGGTACAACTATAAGCCCTAAAAATAATGCAAGAGACAGCTGGCAGTTCTCTTTTCTTATTCCAGTTGTGAATTTCCAAAGGAGAACTTTGGAAGGTATCAAAAGGAAGACACACTGGTTTGGGATCCTAAGACTAGAGGAACAATACAGAGGCACGGCTTCTATGCCCTCCCTTCCATCCAACAGAAGAAGACCTAGCCCAGAAGAAGGTGACATAACACTGGCATGTCCCAATCTCCAACCTAGTACAGAAGACAGTCCAGGTGGGCCAGTTCTTCTCTGGAATTCAACAAGAATCTCTCCAATGGCACCACCAATTGAGCCCACCACCAAAGGCAAGAAGGTATGACTGGAAGTCCCACTAACAAGCAGCAGTCAGAGGTAACAATCTCCTATCTCTTTCCTTTCAAGAACTGAGATTTCCCCGTCCTACAGAGAAATAACAGGATGGCCAGATAACATTGGCAAGAAGGATTCTGCCATAAGTGACCAGCCCGGGGAGCACCTTTGGTCTCAGAGGCCTGAAACTCCCCTCTTCCATACAGAGATATGAGGTGGCCCAGTCTAAGGAAAGCCCTTTCACTTCCTCTGGCAGCACCAACAGGGACCAGGGGGAGCCCCAGAGGCACCAGATAAACTAAGCAGATCAAAATAACACCACAAAGACTCAGAAAATTAAGCCATCATTGGAATCATATCCCCAAAAGGAGGCTGAATGTCATGCTAAACCTTAACAGAATACCTATTAAAGCAAAAGATTTAAATAGGATTCAGAGTCTCCAATATAATAGATAAAATGCCCAGAATACAACAAAAAATCACCTATCACACCAAGAAATAAGAATATCACAACTGGAATAAGAAAAGACAATCAACTGTCATCAACACAACAATGAATCAGATGTTAGAATTATCTGACAGGGATTGTAAAGAAGTGGCCATAAATATGTTTCAACAATCAATTTCATATTCTCTTGAAGCAAAAGAAAAAATTAAAACCTCAGGGAAAAAAAGAAGTTATAAAAAGGAGCCAAATGGAAATTACAGAATTGAAAAATATGTTAACAGAAATGAAAAATACTCTCTAAAGGGGCTCAATAGTAGAGATGACAGAGAACAGAATCACTAAAGCTGAGAAAAGTATGGTAGAATTTAACCAATCTGAGCAACCAAGAAATAGACTGAACAGAAATGAACAAAGCTTCATGGAATCTGTTGGACTCTAATAAAAGAACCAATAACATTTGTATCATCAGAGTCCCAGAAAGAGGCAAGAAAGGAGAATAGGATTGAAAGAGTACTCAAAGAAATAATGGCTAGAAATGCCCCCAAACTGGCAAAACACAAACATAGAGATGCTAGAAGCTGAGCAGACACCAAACAGGATAAACCCAAGAAAATGTACAGCAAGACATATCAAAATTAAACTTCTGCAAACTAAAGAAAGAAAAAATCTGGAAAGCAGCCCGAGAAAAACAATGGATTACCTCATCAAACTATGGAGGCCAGAAGTAACACCCATCATTTTTCAAGCACTGAAAGAAAAGAACTGTTAACCACAAATTCTGTATCTAGAGAAACTATCCTTCAGGAATGAAGAGAAAAAAAGACATTAGAAACAAGAATTTCTAGAAGAATATGTCAATAGCAGACATATTCTTAAAGAATGGCTTAAGAAGTTTCTTAAAAGAGAAAGAAACTGATAAAAAAGAAATAAAGGAATCCTGGAGCACCAAGAAGAAAGAGTAACAGAAAGAGCAGAAATATGGGTACATGCAATAAACTATCCTTCTCATGAGTTTTATAGATCATATCTGAAGATGGAAACAAAAATTATAATATCATCTAGTGTTTAACATTTAAAAGTGGGGAAGATAAAGGAACCTAAGTAGAAGTAAGGTTTTCATACTTACTCAAAGTGATAGAATGTTGATCCAGGAGATTAAGAATATACAGTAGTCCACTTTTATCCATGGGGCGGGGCGGGGGCGGGGGGTAATGTGTTCCAAGTGGATGCCTGAAACTACAGATAGTGTTGGAACCTATATATACTATATCTATTCTACACATACATACCTATGATAAAGTTTAATTTATAAATTAAGTACTGTAACAGATTAAGAATAATAATAAAATAAAACAATTATAAAATATACTGTAATAAAAGTTATGTGAATGTGGTCTGTCTCTCTCAAATATCTTACTGTCCTGTACTCACCCTTCTTGTGATGACGTGAGGTAATAAAATGCCTACATGATGGCATGAAGTGAAATGAATGATGGGCACTGTGATGAAGCTTTAGTCAACTACTGACTCCCTGACCTTCGGCAGGAAGAGGATCATCTGCTTCTGGACCACAGGTGACTGCAGGTAGATGAAACTTAGGAAAGTTTAACTGTAACTAAGGGGGACTACTGTGTGTGTGTGTATGTGTGTGTGTGTGTGTGTGTGTGTGTGTGTGTGTGTGAGAGAGAGAGTGAGAAACCCCAAGCAACACTATAAAAACTATACCGAATAGAAATAATAAAATGGCAGACTTAAGCACTAACATATTAATAATTACTACTATTGCAAAAAATAATAATAATAATAATTACTACTATTCATACAGGTGAAGCCCTAACGTCTAATGTGACTATATTTGGAGAAAGGGCCTTTAGGATGTAATTAAAGTCACACAAAGTCAAAGGGTGGGGCCCTGATCCAATAGGATTAGTGTCCTTATAAGAAGAGATACTAGAGAGCTCCAATCTCTCTCCCACACAAAGAACAGGTCATGTGGGCACACAGAATGACAGTGGCTACCTACAAGCCAAGAGGCCTCAGAATGAAACCTACCTTGCCAACACCTTGATCTTGGACTTCTCGGGCTCTAGAATTGTGAGAAAATGTCTACTGCTTAAGTCAACTAGCTTACAACATTTTGTTACAGCAGCCTGAGAAGACTTAAGACAATTACCTTAAAAGTAAATCATCTAAATACTAATCAAGACGAAGAAAGAAAAAAAGAAGAAGAATGTAGCAGGAGGGGAAGAATGAAGGGGGGGAAATTGGAGGGGGAGAAGAACCATGAGAGATGATGGACTCTGAAAAACAAACTGAGGGTTCTAGAGGGGAGGGGGGTGGGAGGATGGGTTAGCCTGGTGATGGGTATTGAGGAGGGCACGTTCTGCATGGAGCACTGGGTGTTATGCACAAACAATGAATCATGGAACACTATATCTAAAACTAATGATGTAATGTATGGGGATTAACATAACAATAAAAAAATTTAAAAAAATAAATAAATAAATACTAATCAAGACAGATTGACAGGATGCATTAAAAAAAAAAAAAAAAGCAACCTAAATACAAGCTGTCTACAAGAAACTTGGTCCAAATTCAACAACGGAAATAGGTTGCAAGTAAAAGGACTGGAAAAGGTATGCTATGCAAATGTTAATTTAAGAAAGCAAGAGTGATATCAATATCTGACAAAGTAGACTTCAAAACAAAGAAAATTATGAAAGACAAACAGGGATACTATAGAACAAAAAAAGAATCAATCTACCAGGAAAACATAATAAACTTTAATGTGCACACACCAAAAAACAGAGCCTCAAAACACAGGAAGCAAAATCTGACAAACCTGAAAAAGGAAATAGACAAATTCACAATTAATAGTTGGAAATTTCAATATCCCCCTCAGCAACTAACAGAATTATTAGAAAGAAAATCAGCAAGGATGTGGAAGATCTAAACAACAAAATTAATCAACAGGATCTAACTGACATAAATAGAACACCACAACCAACAACAGCAGAATACACAATTTTTTTCAAGTACCTATGGAAAATTCACTGAAAGAGACAATATCATGGGCTTTAAAACAAACCTTCACAAATCTTTAAAAATTGAAATCATATATACTGTGTTCTTTGTAATGGGCTCAACTAGAAATCAATAAAAGGAAGATAACAGGATAATCTGTAAACACATGAAAATGAAGCAGCCCACTTCTAAATAACCAAACACGTGTCAAACATCAAGTCTCAAAGGAACTTATAAAAAATACACAAAACTGAATGAAAATGAAATTATGGCATACCAAAATATGTGGGATGTAGCTAAAGCAGTACTGACAGGGAAATGTGTAGCCCTAAATATTTACATTAAAAATAAGGGAAGGTCTCAAATAGTCTAAGTTATTACCTCAAGAAATTAGAAAAAAAAAAAAAAAAGAATAAAACCAAAGCAAGAGGAAGAAGGAAATAAAGATAAAAGCAAAATCAGTGATAGTGGGAGAGGCCAATAGAGAAATTAAACAAAAAGCTGGTTCTTTGAAAACATACCATTAAAAGTGATTAACCTCTGTCTATAAAGACTAAAAAAGAGAGCAGACACAAATCACCAATAACAAGAACGAAACAGTAGATATCACTACAGATCCAAAAGCCATTAAAAGGATAATAAGTAGGGGTGCCTGGGTGGCTCAGCTGGTTAAGCACCTGACTCTTGGTTTTGGCTCAGGTCACGATATCATGGGATCAAGCCCAGTGCTGGGCTCCGTGCTAAGGGGGGAATCTGCTTGGAGATTCTCTCCCTCTGCCCCCCCCAACCCTCACGTGCTCTCTCACTTTCTCTAAAATAAATAAATATTTTTAAAAAATTTTTCTGGAAAAAAGGATATTAAGTAAATATTAGCAAATTTACAACTTTATACTTATAGATTCAATTATTTAGAAGAAAATGGTAATTCCTCAAAAACCACTCAACTAAGATGAAATAGATCATCTGAATAATCCTACAAACATTAAGGAAATTAAATTTGTAGCTTAAAAACTACAAAATCTCCAGGCTTAGAAGATTTCACTGGAGAATTTTATTAAATATTTAAAGAAAAATTAAAACCAATTTTATAGAACCTGTCAAACTCTTCTAGAAAAAAGAAGAGGGAACATTTCCCAACTCATTTTGTGAGGCCAGTGCTACCTTTTCATTTATGTCTGCACTAAAACCTGTGCATGAATGAATGTTCATACTATCACTACATGCAACAACTTGAAGAAACACCCAGGAAATTATGCTGAATGAAAAAAGTCAATCCCCCAAAATTACAGATTGCATGACTGCATTTATGTAACATTTATGAAATGACAAAACTGTAGAAATGGAAAACAGATTAGTAGTTGCTGGGTTAGGAAGAGGGAGGGTGGGAAGGAGGTGAGTGTGGTTATAAGCGACAACTGGAAGGATCCTTGTGAAGGAATGGTCTTACAGCTTGTCTACGATGGTGGATACGCAACCTACACAAATGATAAACCTGTACAGAACTAAATACATACACACACACACACACACACACCCACTCCCTTACAGACAGTCAAAAGGGTAAAGATAGAGCCAGGCAGGGCAGGTTTTATCTACAGCTGTAAAGTCAGTTCACTCTAATGGTAGGAGGGAAAATTCCAAAAACAGTAAGACTTCTATGGAAGCACACAGTCCAGCACCCAGGTCACCAAATCCTGTATGAGACAATCATAGGCAAAGCCAAATCCAAACACACATGGGGGGGGGGGGGAAAGTGCCAAGGTAGTTACAGACCATAGAGTATAACAAGAACAAAACAAGAGTAGACCAGAAAGACACCACAAAGCTAAGAACCATAAGTAATGACAGAGTCATAGCCCCTTATAACTGGTTTATTGCACTAGATGTAGATGTCCACTTCTGATTTCCTTCCTAAAATAATCAGAACTCTGTGAGATCTACTTAACCACAAAAATTATTGGCACCCATTATCATAATAGCAATACAGTTCCCTAGCTCTCTTAAGGTTGGTTACTCCCTACAGGCCGCAGATAAATAAAAAAGCCATATATTTTCAGAATTATATGTTACATTAAGAGTGAAGCCCAAGTGCCTGGTACAAGCTTGATACAGAACATTTATTAAAGAACAGAAATGAGAGATAGAATAATTTATCAATGAATTAATAAAAGTCAGTGGACCCTTGTCCCATAAAAGGATACATTCACAGAAATTTTACATGCAGTTGCCGAGAGTCCTTGAAGGCCCTAAAGCCCAGATTTTATAAAACCTTGGGTTTAGATCCTCCATCTTGAGGAACGTACTCCAGCAATGTAGGTTATTTGCCTCTTTAAAGAAGAGGGTCACCTAAGACAATTTCTCAAAGCCCTCTCCCTCCAATGTTACTATTTAATGAGTCATACCCTGGTCAAAACACTGATGGGATTACCTCCCTTTCACTGTCTAATAAGTGGTCCAGATTTTTAACTGAACATCTGATTTATTTAACAGAATCCTTAGACATATTTACCATCTGGGACAGGTTTGAAATATAAGTTGGAAGCTAAAGAAACCATGGAAATCTTTTGTGGATTGTTAGTAAAGTCAAAAGATCATTAAGTAGAAAACATGAAGCACAATAGCCTCAGGGGGAAAAAAGGTCAATACCATGATGTTGCCCTATGCCAGACTGGTTAGAAAACATGCTCAGTTTAGCTCCGTTTCAGCAAAAATACATCTCAAAGCAAATGCTGTAGCCCTCTCAAAAAAAGAGAAAGCTTTAATCTAGAAAACTCATTAAAAATGTATGGAGGAATGAATTTGGTACATAATAGATCACGAGATGTCTAAAAGTGCACAAACTTTTTCAGGTCTCCCAAAGCAATCTTTATTGACTATCAGCATAAAAGCCACTCCCCAGTGTACAGACCTTTGACTTGGATTCCCTGAGCTGCAGGGTAGCTTTTTGAGTATACCTGAAAGTGAATTACTAATAGAGACTAGATCTTCCCAGAGAAACCATAAAATATTCAACATGGATAAACTGACTCTATCCTTACTACTTTCTTCACCTAAAGTCTTCCCATCAACCTCCTGAATTCTAAAAACTTATCTTCGATTTGGAAAACTGCAGGATTATTCAAACTCCTTTACATATAAACTTTTTAGGAATGTCATCTATTCTGTTTTTTTAAAAAGGCTGATTTTTTTTCACCTGAACGAAAGAACTGGAGTTTTTAAAATAAGTGAAAATAAGGTCAACTGGGTGGCTCAGTCGCATAATCATCCAACTCTTGATCTCAGTTCAGGTCTTGATCTCAGTCAGGGTTGTGAGCTCAAGCCCCCCGTTGGGCTCCACGCTGGGTGTGGAACGTACTTAAAAAATAAATAAAAGAAAAAGAAAAGAAAAGAAGTAAAGATATATTTAATCCACAAGAATGTTTACAAAATAGAATTGGGTCACTGTCTTGGCAGTGAGTTCCGAAATCATAGCCCTTGTTTTCAATCTCTTTTTTCAGACTTTCATTTGTTACAATGTTGAAAGGGTGACAATAAAGCAGTAAAGCAACTAATGCAGCCAAAATGGAATTCCTTAAGGCAGGGGCCATGTTCCATGTCCAAATGCTAATGGACTGGGCTGTGCGTAGAGAATCACTCAGTCTAGGGGCTAACAAGGAGGCTTGCCCCGGTCCAGCCAAAGCTGAGATTCTTCTGCAGCAATTCCAGTAAGAGGTCATTCCTCCTCTGCTCAACACTGCCAGCGTCTGGGACACGCTGCTGCTTTCTGAGACTGCCCACTCCATTCTCACAGCTCTGGCTGTTAGAAAGTTCTCTTATAGTGGGTACAAATCTGTCTCTCTGCAATTTCCACCCACCAGTTCTAATTCTATCCCCTGGGACCACACAGAAAAAGCCTAATCCTTCTTCCATTTTCCACATGTCAGCCCTTCAAATATTTGAGGAGAGTTATCAAGTTTCCCATGATCATCACAGTAGGCTGAATACATCCTAATGCCCAGAATCTCCAAGAATGTTATCTTATACGGCAAAAGGAACTTTGCAGATGTGATATATTAAGGATCGGGAGATAGAGAGGTTAGCCTGGATTATCCTGGTGGGTCCGATGTAATCAGAAGGGTCCTTATAAGAGGGAAGTAGGAGGGTCACAGTGAGAGAAGAAAATATGAAGGAGGAAGCAGAGGCTGGAGTGATGTACTCTGAAAATGAAGGAAGGGGCTAGAAGCCCAGGAATGCAGGCAGCCTCTGGAAGCTGAAAAAGGCAAGAAATTAGATTCTTTCCTACAGCATACAGAGGGAATGTAGCCCTGCATACCCATGTAGACTTCTGACCTCTGGAACTGTACAGTAATACATCTGTGCTCATTTAGGCCACTAAATTTAGGCCACTAATAACCTGTTGCAGCAGCAATAGGAAACTAATAGACTCATTCTCTTTCCAGACTGAAAGATTTCTTCAACCACTCTTTAAATGGCACACAATTTCAAGTCTCACCATTTGAGATACTCCCAATCTTTCTTTTGTCTAAAATCCTATGTGTTCCCTTCACCCTAGCCTTGCTACCTCTTCTCCTGGCCCAAAATAGCTTTAAAATTACCCTCCAGCAATGATGTCTAAAGCCCTATCCATTTGATGCACTGGCCCTTACCAAGTACATTCTCAGAGTAACTGCTCAATAAACAAGTGTTAAGTTGAAATGAAACTGTTTAGAAATCCCAACAATTATTGAACACTACATCTGACACTAATGATGTACTGTATGTTGGCTAATTGAATTTAAATTAAAAAAAAAAAAAATCCCAACAGTTCTGATCTTCTAAAAGATTAAAAGGCCTTATTCTTCCTCTTCTTTCCTCCCAAACTCAGTAATAATAATATAATTTAACCTTTAGAATCCTCAATTTCTTCCCCATCTCCAAGGATTTAAGGCAGCACATAGAGGTCTTCTCAAATGAGACTTTCAGTTGTATGACTCCCTGATTAATAAAACCACTGTGGAATCTGAAGATAAAAGTAAAAGTTCCCTATATTAGGCATATGACTGATGTTTCCTAATACTGAATCTCCTAAACTCTACATTTATTTTTAATTATCACGCAAACTGTAGAATTTATCACAAAAATCAATTAAATAAAAGTATAGTGTTAGTTAAGCCAAATGTTTTTACAAAATATTTAAATGGCTATATAATAGCTTTATCGGCCAACATTAATTTCTTCCAGCAAAATAATGATACAGCAAAAAAAATAATAAATGAAATGTTTGACAAATGCACTCTAATAAGCATTGTACCAACAGTATAATTCATTCTGTAATCTTACAGGTTGTTCTACCACACTTCTATTCATAGATACCAAAGTTTAGTGCACTCTGATCATTATATTTCAGAATTATATTGGATATTAAATGATTCTCACTGTAATACTTTCTCACTGAGCTTCTATGCATGAGGGAAAACAGGTTTCTACTTAACTCTAATCAAATATATGTTTACTGAAGATCATTGAGCCCAAGTGACTCTACATTAAGGATAGTGGGAAATTTAAATGTGTCTAAGGCATCCCCAGCTCCAACTTGCTTTCAATCTTATACAAGAAGATGGCATATTTATTAATAAAAGGAGGAAAAGAGGAATAAATACAAGGCAATATAACAAATGGGCAGCAGAGACAGTGAGTGCCATAAAAGAGTTCAAAAAAGAATGCTTTCAAAGAAGTTGAAAGTAGGATGTGACCTGGGGAGAACTCAGAGAGAAATGGAAAAGAAGAACACACCAGACTAGTGAAACAGCACACATAAAGGCAAGGTGGCAAAAGACTTATTCAAAGAACAGCAAGCAACCAAATCAGATGCTGCGGAGAATTTTATGTTGGGAATTAGGAAAAGATGGCACCAAAAGTGGGTTGGGAACAAATTACAGAGCCAAATAAGTCACCCATTACAGTGCATTACATGTATCCGACCCTCAAACTTTCTAAATAAAGGTCTTGAATGCTAGGCAAATAAGCTTACATCTTCTCTGGTAAACAACAAGGAACCACTGAGGTTTCTGGGTAAGAGAATGACTTACATAAAACTGAATTAGCAGTAGTTTACAAGATAAAAGGGAAAAGCAAAAAACTGAAATCAAAGAGCCCCAGATTTGAGGTGAGAAAAGCCCAGACAAGAAAAGTAGATATGAAAATAAATGGTTGAGAATATAAAAAAGTATTACAAAGAAAGAACTGACAAAAGTTGGCACTTACTTTTTCTTTTTTTCAGGAGGGGGGGTTTTAAAGAGCCTAATGTTATTCTAAAGTATTTAAGTCCGGATGAGAAGGAACATGCATTCAGAAACTGTTTATCAAGTACCTAGATATGCCAGTCACTGAGCTAGGTGGTGGGGATAAAATAATGATCGTTGACAATGAGCTACATCAGTGAGGATTAAGGACTAACAGGGCACAGACAAGTAACTATTGTTATTAACAGTGTGACAAACACTATGGATGAGTAAAGTAAAGCACATACGACAGGTACATAACCCCAAAACTGAGAGCAGGAGAGGAAATCAAATAGGGAAGAAGGTGGAGCAAGAAGCAGAAACATGAAAGGACACATATACATTAGTCTCTTTCTTAAATTACTCAGTTAAATATAAGCTATCAGAAATCAACAAATGTCCCCAATTTAAGACTCCAAATATCTACTCCGATAATAATTTGGTTGAAACCCCAAATTTTTATCTTGACGAAGTATATTACAAGATAAAATTACATGCTGAAAAGACCACCAACCTATAAAGGGGCACTAGAGAATTTTATGGGTGATGGAAATATTCTGAATTTTGATTGTGATGGTGGTTATATGACCATCCATTCATCAAGACCAACCAAAGTATATATCTAAAAAAGGGTGAATTTTTACTTTAGGTAAATTATATTTTAGTAATCTGACCTAAAAAATCACCAATGATTTAATTGCTGAATTCAATGGCAATTATTCAAAGGTCATTCAATAGTTATTTAATGTTTTATTAGAAACAAAGTATATGCCAATATCACCTTTACTATTGATAGTACTATATGCACAGGCTATGAACACATACATTTTCTTAACAAATATATAATTTTATAATCTTTATTTGAATGGTACTCCACATATTTCATCCTGAATTCGAGAAACAAGTCTTTTTTAAGATTTTATTTATTTGTCAGAGAGCGAGAGCGCACAAGCAGGGGGACTGGCAGAGGGAGAAGCAGGCTCCCCACTGAGAAAGGAGCTCCATGCGGAACTCTATCCCAGAGCCCGGGGATCATGACCTGAGCTGAAGGCAGACGCTTAACCGACTGAGCCACCCAGGCATCCAAGAAACAAGTCTTAATGCTCACGATCAGCATCTAACCTGAACTCCCCACTCATCTCCTATCATCATCCTAACAAATTTTAAAATCTAAATCATATTCCCCCTTAAACCAGCTGTCCTTTCTTCTGTATTTCAAGATCTGTCACCTTGGATACCTAGTATCTCTTCCTTATCACAGGATCAGTTCTACCTATCCTGGGAAACAGGACTCCTCCTTTAAAGGTTTCCACACTAATCTCTACCCCCTCTACTCTGTCCTACACACCAGTGCCAAATTAAGCATATATCCTTTTATTAATTATATAAACCCCAGCTCAAAAACATTTGGCTATTCTCACTGACTTTAGGATAAAATGCAAATGTCTCTCACTAGCTTTCAAATCCTCCATAATCTGACCTAATCCTATGTATACAACTCTATCCGAAAAGTACAAAATGAACTGATTTAAAAATTATTAGAACAGCAAGATACGGGGAAAGGGGGTAAAGAGATAACATACTAGAAGTTTTAAAACTTCAAAGAAATACAAGGCATATTCTGGAGTAAGGAACAGACCAATCTCATTGGTATAGAAGGGGATAATTGGGTGAGGTTGGAAAAGCAGGCTAGGTCCACACTCTTAAGACTTATATGCTAACTTGAGGGTTTTAGTACATAAGAAGAGAAATCATCATGGATTTTTTTAAAGATCTTATTTATTTATTCCGGGGCAGGGGGGAGAGAGCAGAGGGAGAGGGACAAGCAGACTCCTCACTGACCGTGCAGTCCAATGTGGGGGCTTGATCTCAGAATTCTGAGATCATGACCTGAGCTGAAACCAAGAGTCAGACGCTTAACTGACTGACCCCCCCCCAGGCTTTTGAACACAGGAATAACATAACAAAATGATGCTCAAGGAAATTATTATGGGGCTGGAGTACAGGATGTAATGGTGAAGACCAAATGAAAAAGAGAAGCTAAGGAAGATCACAGCCGATGGAAACAGTCTAAACAGGAAGTGAAAAGGACTTGAATAGTGGCAGGAATTTAGGAAACAAGGAGAAATGATTATTCTCAGCTATTATTGGTAGATGCAAACCTCCCCAAACAACCAGACAGTGGTGGGGATCCTATCAGGCACTTGTGTAGGGGTGAGTGGGTAGGGATGGTTGTAAGATTCATCCATATGGTATTTGATTAAAATTAACAGAAATTATTCAATCTGGAAAGCAAAGGGCCTGGGTAATTCAAAAAATGCCCCAAAGTCCTTTACATTTAAATGAACTTTTGGCAAAAAGACTGCAGGAGTTAAATTGCTTACTTTGGTTATTAGTATTACTCTGTTCCTGAAAAGGCTACTAGCTAAGCATTTATAAGAGAGCTACCCAAAAACACAGTAGGGAAGAGGATCTGGGATTAAAAATTGCTTGTTTCTGAAAATGCAAAGATCTGCTTCAGATTTTCATTATTTGGTCTAGTAACACATTCACACAAATACTGTGAAACTTTTAATAATAAGGTCATCTTATTAAGAATATAACATACAAAATTTCACATCACAATTGGAATTAGTGTTGCAAATTTGAAAGAAACTCTTAATTATAGCATCGAGGAGTGTATTACACATAAATATCCTTTATTTAAATCTGCTTTTGTAATTTACGTTAACTTGAAGTTAATTCACAGAACTACTCTATTACTATTATGTAAATATCTATTTTTATTTTTATATAGACACTAAACAGAATAGAATATTCAACTTCATTCTTTAAAAATACATTTTTCCTCAAGATTCAAGGAGGAAAAACCAAGGGACAAATCAATTCAATTCCCTTCAAAGCAATTAGAAACTAATTTCTAACAAAATTTATAGCTCATTTACTTCATCAGGTTTTTAAGAAGCATTGTGAATTAAAAAGACACTTTCAAATACTACTTGAGGTTAGATATGGGAAGTATCTGAGGCAATAATTCACAAATGTACCAGAACACACATGAAAATCAGCCTTTATTTACAAATTAGCCTCCTGACAAAAGATACAACAGAGATGCCTAATTATACTATCAGAAGTCATTAATGAAAATATAAGGTTTAGAAACAAGAATTTAAAAAGAAGGCCTTTTGTAGTTACTAAAATGGAGGCTGTGTATGTGTCGATTTAAAAGCCTACTGCTTTCCACTAGATTAAGGTCAATGTGTCCAAACAGCTCAGCTTTAATACTGAAACACTGCCACTCAACAAAGAGAAGATTAATTTTCTGAGAACAGGTTGTATATTACGGTTTTTATATTTGTCAAGGTCATGTTTTTGACATTTTGGCAATTTATTGGTAGCTTACCCCCAGTTTGGTTTTGGTTTTTAACTGACTTGCAGACTCAAAACTTAAGACTGATTCAGTTGCTTAAAATGGAAAGATCAACAACTTTGGTTGTATCGCCAAGATTACTTCTGCTTTACATGAAGTCCATCTGGCTATCCAAAGGAGGGCAGAAATTGGGAAGTCAGGAGTTAAGTGCCAGAGATCCAAATGAGAGAAGATGTTTATATATAGAACATAAGGACGTATCTTGTGTTGATCAAAGCAATTACCCAGGGCAAACTTTTGGGTAGAAGACAGAATACAACCAATCTCCAAGAACTACTCAGCATCCTCACAGGGCCATTTAGCTACCAAGGCAGGGCTAACAACCTGGAATATAATGATCATTTATCAACATGCCAGGGACTGCTGTGAGGGAAGGGCTGGAGTTTTCCTGCACTGTTAATAATTTAGTAAATAATCCAAAATAGTGGAAGACTTTTAGAACCAAAAGAAGAAAGAATCTCTTTTTGGCTAAAAGATCGACGTTTGTCTAAAAAAGAAAATAAAACTCCAGAGATATGAAGACAATATGGCATGATGAGAAAGTATTAGGTAACAGTTATCAAGATCCCCAGAAATGTTCCTCTTTTCTTACCAAGTTATGTCATGTCTAGGAATGTCACAGCCAACATAAAATAGTAAAAGAAAAAGTAATGTGTATGATTGCTTCTGGGTGGTACATCACTCGTAACCATTGTTTTGTCCGAATTCTTTACGAAACTTTTGAATACAGAATTGTGGCAGGGCTGGAGTTCAAAGTAGGATGAACAACCAAAACCCACACTCTAGACTTCTTTGTAATCTCTTTAGATTTTTAGGTTTGTCAACCCCACACATAGGACTGTCACTCAGAGAAGATGAAGCTGACTTACACTTCAGTCCTTACAAAATAATCTCAAAATACAGGGCACTCCCTCAATTTGTTTTGAACAGCAAAACACTGTTACAGAAAGCAATCTGGTGAGACAACAGATGGGGAAAGGTGACCCTCAGGCAACAGAAGTGCAAGCGCCTGAAAAAACAGGATGTCGAGAAAGGGGGGCTAGCAGCCACAGGGACCTTCCTTACACTTTCCAGAGTCCGTTAAATTAGGCAGGAGAAGTCTAACGGGGCAACTTGAGGAAAAGTTCTTACAGCACTGCTTGAAATTTCAAGTCCTATTGGACATGAAGGGGAAAATGTCCCTGAGTAGGTTTGGCAGTGATAATTTCTCACATCAGTTTAGTGTTAACTTAGGACAGGTTAATCAGAGAACTCTCCTGACACCTATCTATTATATAATGGGAAAATGCCAAGTGGTGGAGGGTGCCAACCAGGGAGGGGGGTACTGCGACTAGACAGTCAGGAGACAGTGTACACACACAGGAAAATAACACCAGGAAGTAAAAATGAGGGTGAGATAAGAGAAAACAGTGTGTGGGGTGGGGGTGGCACCAAATATTAATTCCACTTAAAATCTTAGCTAGCCCTAAGCTCTGTCTCTCCCCAATGGAATGACACTAATGTTTAAGTCTTATCCCAGACATCCTATTTGATTTTGACCAAACTGGTACCAATTATGACCAAACTTTCCTGTGTTAAGTGTAAAAATTTCTGGGATAGTTCATGGGGATAAATCAGATGTCAAAGAAAAAAATTCATAATATGATAATTTTATTCTTTATAAAACCAGGTACATATTCAGTTTACGGGAACTACATAAATAATATCACATCTCCCTCCTTTACTGGACTTGGTTTCCAAAACTTAAGTTAAAAAAAAAAAAAAGACATCTAACTTGTTTAATTCAAGTAGGTAAAGTCATTTTGTGTTTGTGTTATGTTTTTAAGAACAGGTTTTAAAAAGTCAACTCCTGTTGAAACATATATCCCAAGTAAGTTCAAATGGGCATCAATTTTGGCTTCCACTCCCCTCTATACTTTTTTTTTTTTTAATTTATTTGAGAGAGAAAGAGCGAGAGAGAGCGAGAGAGAGCACAAGCAGAGTGGCAGGCAGAGGGAGAAGCAGACTCCCTGCTGAGCAGGGAGCCCGAAGCAGAACTTGATCCCGGGACCCTGGAATCATGACCGAGCTAAAGGCAGACGCCTAACTGACTGAGCCACCCAGGCGCCCCTCCCCTCTATACTTTTCTAATTCTTACCCACAAGGAACTGAATTCTACTTGTCAAACCTGGGAGAGTAAACTGTATGTTCTTCTTGAACCTTTCCATCAAGGTGGAGCTCTTCTTAGTCAAAGGTAGAGAGCTGCCTTTCAGCCCAGAAAGTGTTTTATTGATTAATGCAAAATTGAACATTTTTTCAGTATTGATAATAGACCAATTTTATCACCATAGTCTGCTGGGTGGAGTCTAAATTACTGAACTAAAGAGCTATAAAATTAATAACGTATTATGGCAAAGTACAGAACTATTTAAGTATCCCGGAGTTGCAAAGCATAGAAATAAAATTTGTAATAGATTAATCCTAGAAAAATCTCTGAAGGAAATAAGTTTAGGATGAGGTTTTGAAGAAGTATAGCAAATGCTTTAGTTTGGCTATAACAGAGTATACACACTGGGAAATAATGAGAAATGAGTTTGGAAAGATAAGAGTGGAGAGAGTTGCTGGAGGATATTAAATGTTAGAACAGAGAGCAACCACAGCAAGGAAAGAACACAACACTCTATTGGGTTAATTTCCTTAAAACCCAAACTATCAGAAGTCAATAAAGAGTGAAAATGTTTATTCTACAAGAAAGCACAAAAATAACATCAATCTAAGATACTGAAGTCTGATGTTTAAAGATAAACATGTCTCATATTCCTATACCAACTCAAATCATTATTAACTTCCAAGCTTGACACGGACTTCACTGACAACCCAGCTAGTTAATTCCACCAGACAGAAACTAAAACGGTGTATTTTTCACTCCTTAGAAAATAAGGTGCTCACACAAGGCAAATGAAAAATCTGTAGCCTTTGTCTATATGCATATAAAGGCTTTGCCACAGAGGCTGAAATTTTACTGAAATTAAATAAACTTCCTAACCTTTCTGAACTACAGCTTTTATTACATCTTTAAACAAACATATAGCAAAAGATGGAGAGAGATTTGAGGAAACTGGAACAAAACTCAAAGGCTAAATTCCTTGAAAGGAAATGAATCATTCCCTGTTGTATCTTGGCCTGGCATTGAGGCTTAGTGCATAGTAGGCATGCAAGGAACATTTGCTAATTAAATGCAAAGGCTTTGCCAACAAGAGGATTAATGCTTGGAAGAATCCCAAGCTACATTCCTGGACCAAATATCTGAAAATGTTCTCAATTCTACATTATACTGTACTTTCCAACAAGTCCTAAGTGATAAGCTAACTTTGTAATCCAATCAAACGCAACGTATTACCACATCCTTTGCATTTTGTCTTTGAAATTTGGGTCCAAGAGGTTTTTAGCACATACACCAGTTGGCAGCCAAACTTGTCCGGTGTCCAAAATTCACTTTTATTCTTATTTATATGTTAAAATGTAATCAAATTAGAATCCTAGGCTAATGATAACCTGCATGCTAATCCTGGATCCAAAAAATAATTAGCTACATGACCTTGAGCATATCACCTCAGTTTTCTCATCGGTAATATGAGAAAACTGGATATTTGAAAAACCTTCCTTGGGGAAATGTACTGATGACTGCAAGTTACTTTGAAACGCATAAAAAATACTGATGAAATGCATAAAAAATACTGAAATGCATAAAAAAAAACCCTGATGGATGGCTACAGGGATAGGTTAATATATAATAAAGCAAGGAGGGTAAAAAGTTAGGAAAATAATCTAGACGGTGGATATACCTCTTCTACAAAAAAACTTCTTCACCAGCCCTAATCCCCCATCTTTCCCATTCCTAGAAGTGGCACCACCACACACCCAGGTGCTCAAAGCAAAAAAACTAGAAGTTACCCTGAAGTCCTTCCCTTCCCCCACTTTGCAACCCATTAGCCCAGTCCTGTTAGCTCCTCCTTCAAGACCCCTCCCAAGTCCATCCACTTCATTCAGTGCCCCTCCTCTCATGCTAGTCCTAGCTGACCTCCTCCTTCTTCCCTTCCCCCACTCCTGCCCCTCCCCAATCAAAAACAATGACTTTTTGAAACATACACCTCACATTAACTTTCCAACCCTAAACTTTCTGGTGACACTAAGAATATAAATATAACTAAGAATATCCAACCCCTTCCTAGGCTGACAGACCCCCCGCTGGCCTCTGCCGACTTCTTCAACCTCATTCCTAGGGCTTCTACCCCTCATTTACCAGGAATCAGCCACACTGGTCCTATGACCTGCCCAGCTCTTACATTAAGGCCTCCGTACTTGATAATTCCCTCTGCAAGGCTTCCTTTCAAAAATTTCACTTGGCAGTCATTCTAGTCATTCAACGTGCGCCTTCCATGTCCCCTCCTCGGGGAGGCCTTCCCTGACCACCCAATCTAAACAACACACTCTCTATCTCCTCATCCTGATCTATGCTTTTTAGAGGAGTAGAATATATCACTTATGAACAGAGACTCTGCAGTCACACTGCCTAGATTCAGGGACCAGCTCAATACTATCCTAAACTGTGTGACCTCGGGCAAGTTACTTAGCTTCTCTGTGCCTAGGTCTTCTCATATGTAAAAGAGAGACAAAACGACTTCAGAGGGTCATTGTGAGACTAAATAAATACGAAAGAGAACACTTAAAAGCAATGCCTGGCACATAATAAGAGCTACTGATGTCTTCTTTGATACTATTATTATTATTATTATGGCATTAGCTTATATTATCTTGTTTAGTATCTACCTCTCTGCAACTGGAATGCTAACTCCGTAAGAGATCTTGCTTGCTTTGTTTATGGCCATATCCCCAATGCCTAGAACACTGTCAGGGACTTAGCAAATGCTCAGTAAATTTCCACTGAATGAAAACATTAATATGCTCTTACATTTGATTGTGGTACAACTTCATTTGTCCTCACTAAACATTTACCTACTGTGTAGCATTTTTTCTTCAGCTTAAGAAGTTTCCCAAATTATCTGGAAAACATAAAGGAAGGTCCCTCAGCCCCCTGCATCTAAATGGTGCACATGAAGGCACACGTGGGGAAAATGAGCAAGGAAACCGCTGTAAGAAAGAGACTTACCACCTACTCTGTAATGCCGTAGTCCTTTAGCCTTAGGGAATTTATATAGTAATTAGCTTTTGTTATCTAGCATATTAATTGCTGAAAGAAAAAGTACTTAACTACCCATAGCATATGAATCCACAATTTAATATGTTCTACAGAAGGTGATCATTTTAATACACTGACATGTTTCTTAAATAACGTGGATATATTTATCATTATAAAAAATATAGTAGTTTCCTAAAGCACTGTAACAAAGTACCACAAATCAGGTGGCTCAAAACAATAAAAATCTATTCTCTCACAGTTCTGGAAGCTAGAAGTCCACAATCAAGGTGTCACCAGGGCCACACTCTCCCTGAGACTCTGGGCTGAGTCTGGGCCTCTTCTAGCTTCTGGGGATAGCTATCAGTCCTTAGTGCCCCTGGATGTCAGCCGCAGCCCTTCAAGTTCTGCCTCCGTAGTTATGTGGTCACACAGCATCCTCCTCTCCTGAACCTGTATCTCTTCTCTTAAGAACCCACCCTACTCAGGAGGACTTCATCTTAGCTAATTATGTCTGCAATGACCCTGTTTCCAAATTGCGGTACTGGAGGTAGGATTCGAGATACCTTTTGGGGGCACACAATTCAATCCATAACACATACCTAGGTATACACTGCATTATTACCGAAAGTTGCAAACTTTTCAGCTCACCAAGATATTTTTCTTTAAGGCAGACCAGGCATATTTCTGAATTTTGGTACTTCAATAAGAACAGCCATATTCATGTCTGGTCCCAATTCTCTAGGATAACTCACACTTATCTCTATGGTTGAATTCACAGCTTCATGATGATGAGAAATGTAATTAGATCAGTGATCTAAAATAGTAAATATTCTAAACCTGTTACAAACAAGTGTCATGAATAAAATAATGATTTGGGGGGGCATTTTAAAACAGTTGCGGAAAACACCCTACCCAACTGCAGCTAACACAATGTATTTTTCAACCCTATGAGATACGCAGTATTATACTCACTTTTTAGATGAAGGATCTGAGGCCTCTAAGTAATTTGTCCAAGGTAACAGATGATAAGTGGTAGAACTGAGATCCCACCACAGATCGACTCCAAGCCCACATTTTAAAGTCATACAACTTGACTGTGCTTTGCCACAGCTTTATGTAAAATTCCATCAAGCTTTACTAAAAAGCTGTTTAGATTTGGCAAAAGATGGGTTGGAGGTTGTGATTTTACCTCTGTGAACATAATAAAGACAACGGGTCCTAAAATGTGCTGTGTAAAGTAAAATCACATGCACCGAGTGCTGTGTTTCTATTTAGTTACGTTATTTTTAAAAACGAATGAACAACAAAGACAACAAAAATGGAGGTACTCTTGTTCCCCCAAGTGAAAAGATTCTGACAGCAACTTAAGGTGAAAACTGTGTACATGAAAGAGACCTGGCCAAGTGGTACATGAGGACCACACTCTTGCACAACTGTTCTTTCACTTAGGTTATGAGCAGTAAACTAATGAACAGCTCAGTGAGGCTACACCATTGCTTAAAGAGAGGGGCTCCATGTTAGCACAAAGAAGAAACTCTGACCATATCCTCTCTTCCAATCATCAGGCTCAAAGTTAGAAAATGACCACAGAAGGGCTGTGAGCTTTTAATATCATTCCCGTAGATGCTTCTCTAATACCACCAGGGCCACTGAGGGAGAAACATTAGTATCTCAGGAGGTGAAAAGTTTGCCAACTGCAGGTAATAAGGCAAATTATACCTATTCCCATTTAGTATTTTGGGGGGGAATGATAAAATATTTCTTTTTTAAGATTTTATTTATTTATTTGAGAGAAGAGAGCGAGGGAGAGAGAGCACATGAGAGCAGGGGGAGGGGCAGAGGGAGAGGGAAAGAATCTCAAGCAGACTCCGCACTCCATAGAGCCAGATGTGGAGCTCTATCTCACAACCTTGAGATCATGACCTGAGCCAAAACGGAGTCAGACACTTAACCTACTGAGCCACCCAGGCACCCCAGGGAATGACACAATATTTCTATATTGTTTACTTATAATAAGAAGTTCCTTAATACTGATGAACTTCTCATCTGGCTTTTATCACTTTAACAGCAGACTAATATTCCATAAATAGGCAATTTTTTATTCTTTCAATTAGCAAGAAATAATCCTAAGAGATTATCTATTGGCCTTTCAGAGATCCATTTCCAATCACTATTTTTTTTAAGATGACTTTTTCAAAGACAGGGTTTGTTTAGTATGGGCAGTCCAGTTTGAACCTCTAAAACAAGGATATCAAATAAAATACTAACTAGAGACCAGGCTTCTGGCATATTTCCAAATCCAGAAATAGAAAAGACATATACACACATGTTCTGGGGGTACAGAGCAGCTCCCGAGTATCTAAGCAAGGACAAACATCAAAGAAAATAGAAGAATGCCACCCTAGGTTTCCACCTGACCTCCTGGGAGATAGGACAATCCACTAGGGGAAGTGAAGGAACACTGCAATTGGCTGACAGGATCCCTCCAAGGTCAGTTTTTTCTTTGGAAAGCAGAGACGCGTGGGAGAAGCAATCAGAGTAAAGAGAAAACAAAACTGGAGAGATGAGCAGAGAGCGAGCAGCTGATCAAAGGCAGCTGAAGAGGCTGAGGCGGTGAGCTCCAGATACTAGTGTGTACCTCAGCAGGCCTAAAGGCATAGGCTGGAGCTGCAGGAGAAGAGAGAGATGCTACCTGTGCCCCAGGACTCTAGCTTTTGGGGCTTAGGGCATTTTTACAGGAACAAGCTACTCTATGCACAAGCAACTGTAATAGTCTCTGCTATGCTTATACATGAAAAATGCCACAGAATAAAATGTATATATTTAGGCATCCCTTAGTGGAGATTTCAATCTTATTCTACTATAGAATCTACCTGGGGGAGGGATGTGGACCATAAACTACTAGGTATGAATGCCTCTCTCTGTAAGTTCCCACATATCACACTGCTCCTCCCCTTCTTGATCTTCTTTACTTCCATCTCCATCCCAGAAAATCTGAATCCAAACTTTCAACAGACCATTCCCTCTTCATGAGTAAAGCCACAGAAACATAAATAAATAAAATACCATAAAATTCCACAGGGTTCTATTAAGGTCAGTGACAGAGGAATTCACAATTTCACATAATTCCAAGAACAGGGAATGAAACAGGGCTGCATCTCCTGGAGGCTGGAGCTGTAGGATGATTCCAGAATGATTCTGGACCTTGGAAAGAGGAGTTTGTGGCCCTTCTCTCTGGTGGTCTTCTAGGAAGCCCCCTCGGCCCTACAGCATGTGTCAATTGCTTCTGCTCACTCATGGTTTCTTCTCCCAGAATTTTAGTTTGTACATGGTTTAGAACAGCCTTTCCAACCTTAACTCTCCCTCCCCACCTCACAACCGGTGGTGTGTTTTGTAAATGCTAACAACTCCCACCACAGCCATGACTGACAGGGAAAACAGGGCTGGGGAGATAACCTATTATACAGCATTTCTGCCACTCAGAACAGATGTAAAGAGACCCAAGAGAATAGAGAGTAGTAAAAATGCACTAGAATAATTAGGAAAGGGCATGGAATCTTAAAGAAAGAAAAGAAAAAAGGAAAGGAAAGGAAAGATCAAACTCACAGAAGCAGAGCAGACTGGTGGTTGCCAGGGGCTAGGGTGGGGGGGAAGGGGAGAGGTTGGTAAAAAGCTAACATGAATTACGTCTGAGGATCTAATGTATAACATGATGACTACAGTTGATAATACTATATTGCATAACTGAAATATGCTAACTTAAGTGTTCTCATCAAAATAAGAAATACCATAAAATTCCGGAGTGTTCTATTAAGGTTGGTAACACATAGGAAGGTGTTATGTGTATCAAATTAGCATACTGTATACTTTAAGTATATTACAATTTTGTCAGTTGTACCTCAATGGAGCTGAAAATAATAAGGAAATCACTAACTTTGAGTATTAAGTACTTTTGTTTTTTGTTTGTTTGTTTTATTTGACAGAGAGAGAGACAGCGAGAGAGGGAACACAAGCAGGGGGAGTGGGAGAGGGAGAAGCAGGCTCCCCCCCAAGCAGGGAGCCCGATGTGGGGCTCGATCCCAGGACCCTGGGATCATGACCTGAGCCGAAGGCAGACGCTTAAGGACTGAGCCACCCAGGCGCCCCAAGTACCTTTGTTTCTAACATAATTTGCTTAATTGTAATTTTAGGCACCTTAATGTTTTCAAATGGCTGTGTTGGACAACTAACTCGCTCAATTCCTGAACATTTAACCATCAGCCTCAAAAAAGAGTGCAGCCAACTCCAGTGTTTCACTGCAAAACCTCTCAGCTGAAGTCCCTGCCCCTAACTGGAAATGCTTTCCTTTTTGTCTTAGTTCAAATCCCCAGGAAAGATTCTCACTGGCCCCATTCATCTTTCGAAATCACAGAAATCACAGGTTGCTGACCAGCTTACAAATTGGTTGTTTTAGCGGAGGTGCTCCTCCTGCCCTGGATGCCGGCAGCTTGTAGGGAAGGTTGAGATGAAGTGATAGAAAACACAGATGTCTCAGCAGCAGGGACAGGAGGTAGGACAGACGTAAGCTAGTACCAAGATAGAGATGTTAAAAATCCATCAGCCCTGTGATCATTCCAACTACAGGCCATTTCAAAAAGACAAGTGCACAGAAATGACAGTAAGTTATCAGAGAAAGGATTAAATTATATTTAAATACTATCTTTAATTAGATGAGCATGTGGGGGAGCCTGGGTGGCTCAGTCGTTAAGCGTCTGCCTTCGGCTCAGGTCACGATCTCAGGGTCCTGGGATCGAGCCGCATCAGGCTCTTGCTCGGTGGGGGGGCCTGCTTCTCCCTCTCCCTCTGCTGCTCCCCCTGCTGGTGCTCCCTCTCTCGTGCTCTCTGAGTCAAATAAATAAAATCTTTAAAAAAAAAAAAGAAGAAGAAGAAGAAGATAAGCGTGTGGGAAAGGGTCAGCAGGCACTCAGCATCCACCTGCTTACAGTATGCCTTCCTGAAATGCAGAGGTTGGAAAACTAAAAACTGTATTTCCCAGGTTCCTTTACAGCTAGTATTTGGGATGAAAATTCAGTTCCACCATATAAGATGTAGGACACAAAACATGGAAGGCAGAAGTGAAGCGGAGCTCCATCAGCCTGTGGCTTTTAGCGATCTTCAGCCAGCAAAGGAGGCCACAGGCCGGTCAGAATCCAGTCTCCAGCTTCGGGGCTGTCGAGGGACAGTGGCAGCAGCTGGTCGGTAGCTCAGAGGCATCAAGAAGCTG
Source organism: Phoca vitulina (assembly GCF_004348235.1). Lineage (NCBI taxonomy): Eukaryota > Metazoa > Chordata > Mammalia > Carnivora > Phocidae > Phoca > Phoca vitulina. Next base: position 7,442,648 of record NW_022589705.1, read on the forward strand.
TCACAGCACAGCCAGACACTACCTCCCAGACTTCAAGCAGCTCTGAGGGCCACAGCAGGGGCTGCTACGGTCCCCCTCATCACAAGGGCCGTGGTATTTTCCTGCCTTCGCTGCAGTGACAGCCTCCTGATTGCCACTTTCCTGACAGTGGCAGAGGGGGCAGCTCCCATGGCCTTTTGTTCCAAGGTGTCCTAGAAGTCATTCTCAGAGTCCTGGCTTAGAGCCCAGCTCGCCAGCCCTCTCCAAGATTCCCTAAGCAGCTAATTCCCTGTATTACACCCCTTTCTGTTTCCTGCACTTAACCCCCACTGATACTACAAGAGTCTGGTAGATTGACTGCAGACAGATCTTTCCAGGTCTACGCTGAGACACACACAAAGGGCCCAAGCAAGACGTTGCTATTCCCATTAGTCATACCTCATGAAAAGAGTCTCCCCATAACTGTCACCTAACCCGCCCTTCTTCAGTGTTGCCTCACCCCGGTGAGTAACTTCTCTGCTGTGACCAGCTCTCCGTGGCCCGAGACACCTACTTGTCCCGTACCCAGCAGGAGCACAGCCCCCCTTCTCAGTCACGTCTGCCATCATTAGAGCCACACAAGCTCAAGGACCCGGAGTCAAAAGTGCCCTTGACGGTTCATCTACTGCATCCCTGAGCAGTCCCTAGCTTTAAAACTCCTCTTCCCCCATTGCATCCCCTAGTTAGGCCGAGGGGGAAAAATAAAAGTAGAGCTGGCTCGAATTCAGACTTGTGCCATGGCCCCACCGAGAAGGGCGAGAAGGGCAACAGCATATGTCTGCCACACAGAGCACCCGTTCAGAAGGATTCTACCGAAAGCATTGCGAAGAATCTTTCTGATGGGAGAAATAATTTTTCAAAGCTAAAACACCTAACAAGAACCAATACTTAGATGTACAGCTGTTACACCAGCTAACAGTTTTCTGACTATTTAGATCTTAACCATAAGCTACCGTGTTACGTAAGGCTACAAATGTCCTGGAAGCCTGTGGCACATAGTGATCAAAATTCTTTTGTGTGTTCCAACCCCTGCATTATTACCACTGTCTCTAGCAACGCGCATGCACACTGATGGCCTAACAGACCGCGTCTGGCCTGTGGTACTTCATTGCAAAGCAACACAGATTTCATAAAGAGATGGAATATGTTTAACGGGTTACTTCTCTTTTTCACCAACTGCACTACAATTTCCTTCAGAAAACCTTATGCCAGAAACCAAAACAATAAAAGCAAGCAGAGTTCCAGTCTACACTCTGCCAGTTTTGTGCTAGGACTCTGAGCAGAGTTACCTGCCCTTGCTAAGCCTCAATTCATTTATCTGCAGACTAAGGGTATTAGTTGCATTGCTGTGGTTCCTTCCAGTTGAATGACTGACTTTAAGCCCAAACAGAAAACATAACAGCACAAACACTTGAAGAATAAGAGGTGCCAATACTCCACAATCTGCTTTAACAGCCTCTTCAATGGCGCCACCTTACCATGTAGTGCTTGAGGCCGGGAAGAAGAGAGATCTACTTGAACACAATGGATTATTCTTCCATCCAGCTTGGCTACATTTTATTTAAAAGCAAAGTATACTTTGAACAGAGGCTTCAGACTTAGAAAAAAAATTCCTAGTTCCAAAATTTATTCATTCTTACATTCACTGGAACATTTTTAGGCCACCTGTCTCAAGATAAGCGTGCTAACAAACACCTTCCTGATGAGTCAATTATAGAGTGAGTGGACAGGAAATATGAGAACAAGATATTATTTACAGATTCAAGTATACAATTTTCCCAAGTATATTTACCCTCAGAGTATCCAGGCTTTTACAGAGAACGGCTGGAAACATTCTCTTACCAAAGGTGGCAAGAATTAATGCTAACTTTCTGTTTGATGGGTAATTCGTAAGTCCTCCATCGGGCAGTTCAGCTACACAGATTAAGCTGCACTGCCACAAACTTTGTTTAGAAACAGAGCCAAGCAAGGAAGCTTTTATTTTAAGTACTTGCCCAATGTTTTACTGCATTTAACACCCACTCAAACAGTTCAGAATTGTGGGGGTTTTTCCTTTTAATAGAGAAAAAGGAAGTAAGGCAGATTTTTCAGACACAAAGAAATAATATTCTATCTGGAAAGCAAAGAAGGAAGACTCAAAGCTGCTTCAGTTCACAGTCCTCCAGGTGAGTCTGTGACCTTTGGGGTTCCAGACCTTGGTTTTCTCATGCGTAAAAGGGAGAGGATAATGCCTGACTCATGGAAAATGACAACATATAAATTTCTTTACAGGAATACATGTATGCCAACATATACATCCTTATAAACCAAATGAGATGGGTGTATAATGTACAGACATAAGATTGTTACTCAGTAAATGGCAGCTAGTATTATCAAGACAAGTCCCCAAGTCAGAATATTCCTGTTACACTCAGAGCAAGGGTGCCAACTTAAGAGTCACCGCCAAAGGAAGGCTGATGTGTCATTTCATTCACCAGCATTTCACTATGAGATAGCTCTAGCTGGCAATTCTAAATCTAAGGAAATTAAATTTTTAAGTAGTCTGGACATTCTAACTAAAAACACTGAAACTCGTGAAAAGTATCCTTAGCTAAAATTAATAATATTTTAACAAAATGTCCTTTTGCCCAAAGCTACAGAAGTGGGATAAGATATAGTTCTGTGAGCAGAAGTAAGGAAATGGTATTATTTTAACAGCTTTCATGGCTTAATTAATCAATGTACGGAATTAATACTGGAGAACTCTAATAATATAGGCTTCTGCAATAGAAGCAGTGATTTTCCAAATATGGTTTAAAGACGTCCCAAGACAGACATACACTAATCTAAAAATACAAAGTCATGCTATGATTTTTGATGAATCACACCCAATTCCGTGAATGTTGGCTTTGATGTACAAGAGCATATTTACCAATAATTTAACAATATTTAACATTCACTAATGATACAAACTACCAGACAACACTGAGCCAAACTGCAAAACTCCTACCATGCATGTCATACATAAACTGAAGATTGATATTAAACTTGTTTTCATGGTACTGAAGTTGAAGATACTCATCTGGTAATCAAGAATATAAAAACAGTGTGAAAAGATATTCAGAGTACCCACCCACCCCTCTCAACCCTCCACCTCTACTCCAAGTACCTTCCTCCAGTGGAGGCAGGAAAAAACAAAGGTGGTCAGATTTTATCCTACAGTGTCTGCCAAATAACTTTTTAGGTGATTAAACAGATACCACATTACACACTTAAACAGTGTTTCAAAGAGTCAGTGAAGTCGTTTCTTTATGTTTGACTTCTATGAGATCATGGTTAAAAGGTATTATTAGAGAACGCTTAGAAATAATGCAATAAAAATGCAGCCTCAATTTATATTTAAAAAGACCATTGTCTTAAAAGCAAAACATCCTGCAGGCACCTGGGTGGCTGAGTTGAGCCTCAGACTCTTGCTCTTAGCTCAGGTCTCAGGGTAGAGTGTTCAAGCCCCACATTGGGCTCCACGATGGGCATGGAGCCTATTTTAAATTAATTAATTAATTAATAAACAGCAAAACATCCTGGAAAGCAATTATTTTAGAATTTCATCTTCAAAATGGTACAAGAATATAAAATTCAAAAAACTGCATTAACTAGATCAATAATCAGTTTCTCAAAGCCAAAGATAATTAAATGATCCTCCAAAGTATCCTATCCACCTAAGAACAAGCAGCACTGACTTAGAGAATCTTGATGTTAAAAAATACTGAAAAACTACAAGCAGTACTTTTTAATTGCACACATTAAAAAATTGAGATGTTGATATCTTTTAAGATTTATTTGAGAGAGAACACATGCAAACACACATGTGCAGGGAGAGGGGAGAAGCAGAGGGAGGAGACAGAGAATCTCAAGCAGACTCCCTGCTGAGTAAAGAGCCTGACGCAGGGCTCGATCCCACAACCCTGAGAGATCATAACCTGAACAGAAATCAAGAGTCGGATGCTTAACCAACTGAGCCACCCAGGCGCCCCAAGAGAAAAGCATTTAGATAAAAGCAGCCTTTAGATTAAAAACTTCAAAAATTATATTACTTAAGTAAACTATTTAAGTAAAATCAGTGCCTCAGTTTTGGTCTATAGTCAATATCTGGTTTTTAAAAAATGATAGCTTTATGACAACTGTGTACTGCTGTTGGCTTCAAAGCAGGAGAGATTAAATGTTTTAAAAGAGGCCATTTCCCATAGTGTTGTCTCCCCAGCATCTCATCTTTTGAGGAACTACCCATCCCTTATCTCCTGGGGTTCTAGGACAGTTATAAATCACACTGTGCTTTCTATACCCAACTGCAAGAGTAGACATGTCACTCAGGCCTGGCCAATCATGATACCCCACTGCCCTCTCTTTACAACTGGTCCAAGAGATGGACACAAAGTCCCCGCATGAAATTTTGTTATTGGATTCCAGAACAAAGATGAGAGGCTTTAAGGACTCCGTATGACTTGGGGGTTCAGAGCTACCTTTCTTGCTACATTGAGAACTGAGCTGAAAAAGAAGTCAACTCAGAGGAAAAGAGCCAAGTGATAGTCCCAATAACCATCACTTGAGAGCATGAATATAGCTGTTACAGCCCTAGGTGTGGGTTTTCATGTATGTAAGCCAATAAACTTCCTAGCCTAGATTAACCTCAGTAGTTCCTGTCACTTGCTACAGAATCCTTACAAACATAGAAACTGACATGTGAATTAGGATGTTTTTTTTTCCCTTCCTGATGAGATCTGACCTACATTATCACCAGATACCTGTTGCAAACTAGATAACCACATCCAAAGAGTAATAGATCTCTAGGGCTACTCCATTAAAGGGGATTTTTTTTAGTATTTTATTAAAGGGAAAAAAGCCATTTTCACTTAATTCTATTTGATGAAGGTCAGAAATAAAGCATTTATTAATAAATACTTCCTTTTTCCCTGCCTTTCAAGGTATTTTCATTCCATAAAACTACTTCTGTTAAATGTCATCTTGTGGATATAAATAACCCCATTTGGAGGGTGGGGGCGCCTGAGTGGCTCTGTTGGTTAAGTGTCCAACTCGATTTTGGCTCAGGTCATGATCTCAGGGTCGTGAGATTGAGCTCCACGTCAGGCTCAGCACTCAGCAAGGAGTCTGCTTGAGATTTTCTCTCTCTCCCTCTCCATCTGCCCCTCCCCCCTGCTCACACTCTCTCTCTTTCTCTCTCTAAAATAAATAAATTCCTTAAAAGGAAAACAAAAATATTTTTCATAGTCACATATAATTCCCAATCAGAACAACAATGAGAAAGAGGGTACCTGCTCACAAACTTCCTGGAAGCAAGAAAAATAATTATGTGTTTAAAATTATCTCAAAAAAAAAAAAAAATTGCAAAGAACATAAGATACTGGAAAGTTTTAATTAAGTAGATCAGTTACTGTTCATAATGCATACCCAAGACAAGGACAGCCTCCAAATAGAATAGATGCTAATTTTAATAAATTTGAAGCAAAATTTCCTTCCAATTTGCATTCCATAATATTTTTTAAAACCCTAAACTCCAAATACATTATAGCAAAAAGGTTAACCCTCTGTATTTCTGAGTCTCTAAAACAATTATCTCCAGCATAAGTATTACTAAAACAAGGTACCTTACAATTTACGAGCACCGTCTGTCCTTTCTCAGCTATTACAAGTCAAATTATGGTCCTCAAAATGTAATTCATGCTCCCCTGGCCATGAGGGGATACTGAAATTGGGGGGGGGGGCAGGCAAAACAGCTCCCGGGAAAAAATTGAAGGTAAGCGGCATCAGGACACACTGCTAGGGCTGGGGGGGGGGGGGTGGGGATGAAAATATAATGGTGCTACCCTTTTCTCGGAAGGTAGTCAACTGCGACTTTAACAAAAGTTAGAGAAGGGGGAGTTAAGGTGGAAATCTATTTTCCAGTTCTCTTTTTACTAGACTAGCAAATTGCATTTTCCTATAAAATTGGCTAGGCTTCCAAGGCAACACAAGAAAGCCTATTACCATAAAGCACAGTACTACTAGTAATATTTCAGCTACATTATGGGTTAAATAAAAATACTCATTACGAGTTGAATAAGGCTGAAGGTAGAAATGGCATTAGGCACTTTACTAGCATTATTTCTAGAAGAAAAAACATTTCAAGTCCCAATTAAAAAAAAAAAAAACTTTATATAAGACGATTCATATTAGAACTACCTACATATTTAAACAATTAATGATTCTCCATTTTCCAATTATTCTATAATGCGGATTTTCTGCATTTATACAAAATAAGGTTTTACACACATATACATACACGATTGAGATGGGAGTATACTGAAGACCTATCTGTATTGAACGCTCTTTTTTTTTTTTTAAGATTTTTTATTTATTTGACAGAGAGAGAGAGACACAGCAAGAGAGGGAACACAAGCAGGGGGAGCGGGAGAGGGAGAAGCAGGCTTCCTGCCGAGCAGGGAGCCCGATGCGGGGCTCGATCCGAGGACCCCAGGATCATGACCTGAGCCGAAGGCTCAGTTAGTCTAGTCTAGCTTCCACCAAAATTCATACTCAAACTTATCTAAAGAGTTTAAGTACTAGAAGGGTGAAAAAGGTAAAACTCTTACAGGTATTCTTTACCAATGAAACCTTAAGCTCCCATTAAAGTGTGAGTTTCCTGAAGACAGATAATTTCTGATTCATTTTTTTATCTGTTTTTATATTGCCAGTGCTAACTCACATTGGTACACCACCAAATGGTTGTTGAGGGAATGAACATGTGCCAGTAATCCAACTTTTTGTTTTCTCTTTATAAAATAAAATAAGCCACCTTTTGGGGGAAACATTCTAAATAATATTCTTTCAAGGAGAAGAGCAACTCTTCCCCACAAACACATCTCTCATAACACTAGCCTCTGAGCCACTGAAAATCTTACCCTTAGGAGCAGTTTTAAATAAAGGGCATTCATTCTCTCTGCCAAAATGTAGTACTGCAAGGAAATTATTTCTCAAAAATTCAGAGGGGAAACAAAACTGCTTATAATTAATTAAAAGGGTCACAGTTCTAGTCTTCAATACCAAAACACTTATCCTCTGTCAAATCACAAACAACCAAAAACTGACTTAGGAATTGGCAGAGTTTGGAATTGGTACCTAATACAGAAGTGGTTCATAAAAATGAAATTCTCCTACAACACACTCCCCAAACTCCTAAGTGCTCACAAAATTTATAAAGCACTTAGAGGTTATATAGTAAAGATATTATATGAAACTATTCACCTGAGAAGATTATGCACTGACTTCACAAGTCAGATCCTGGAGCAAATGTAGATTTGTCTTACCATCAATTTACAGAAATTAGAGATCAAGAAACACACACACACACATTAAAATTTGTCTCTTATAAGAGGTTTTATAAAGTACCTCCCAGGATCTCAGAGGAAAGACAATTTATATTCCCCAGGAACACAGTTATGTTCCATGAAAATCAGTTTTAGCATTCAGCTGAATAAAATAAAAATGATCTGAAAACTGAAAAGGGCCAATTAATTAAGTGTTTCTTCTGCCTCTACGACATAAGCCCATTATTCACATGAACTGAAGGTATCAATGAATGGAGTCCAGAACCTGAAGTTACTTGAGTTACTTGAGACCAATTTTAGACCCGAAAAATTGCTACCAAATTTTAAGAGGACAGGAAAGTTTCCAATTTAAGGTTTATCAAAATTTAATGTGTTTTCCCTAACAAAGAGGCTGCCTCACCCCATCTCTAGTTTCTATTGTTAAAAAAGAAATTTTTGTATTGGAAACCTAGGAGGCTAGCAATTAAACTCTAATTTCTCTCATCCTTCCCTTCTTCAAATATGACAACCACCTAAACAAAACTCACAAGTTCCAAATTATCCATTAAACCAAAAAGACAAAAAGACCCAAAAGTTAAAAGAAAGGGGTAAAGTTATTCATTATTGGCATAACATAAACACCCTTACTTAAAAGCTTCTAGTAATGCTTCTTCACCAATGGGGAATGGATTTCTAGGAATGTGCTCATTTTAACAAAATTCCCCTATAAGTCGGATGTCTCAAAGAGTCAGTGGCAAACTTTGACCTACAATTAACTGGCATTAAACAAGATCTATTTCAAATTAGTTTTTGTTTAAACAGTAACATTGTTCCTCATGATTTTCATCTCTAGATACAGTAGCGGACTTAAGATAGTTGAAAGCACTATGTGCATAATAATGCAGTAGCCAATGGTTTCATGTTCTTAATGTATCAATACTTAATCTCTGGAATACAATCCACATAATTTGCAACCACTGATATCTGTGTTTAAAAGTATATGAAGAAGTGAATATGCCATAAAAGTCTGTACATTCATAGTCCGGAAAATTTTAGAACAAAATTAACTACTTCTATCATTAACCAGAAAAGAAATTGCTTGAAAATATGCTCTGAAATAAAATCAAAGAAACTAATCCAGGTCACAGGACTAGATCATGAAACAATTTCATCAGAGGTCCAAAGTTTAACTTCCTTTACTACTGTGAAACTACAAAGATCAAATTCAATTGAAAACTTTTTTCTCTGCAGATAAAAGAAAGAAAGAAAAAGAAAGAAAGAAAGAAAGAGAAAGAAAGAAAGAAAGAAAGAAAGGAAGGAAGGAAGGAAGGAAGGAAGGAAGGAAGGAAGGAAGGAAGGAAGGAAGGAAGGAAGGAAGGAAGGAAGAAAAAAGGCAGGGTTGTACTTAAGAAACAGGTGACCAGTTGCACCAAGGACTAGGTAGAACTAAAGACTGTCCTCGAAGCAGGAATGTACTGACTGCTATGTATTACGTGAATACTAAGTAAGAATAAGATTCCAATAAGAAATTCCCTAATTCTCTCAAGAAAAAGAAAACCTCCCATATTTTAAAGAGGTTTTGTTGTTTGTTGTTGTTGTTATTGTTGTTGTTGTAATCTTTAATGGAATTTGCAAGTAAGAAAAAAAAAATACTAAAGCCCAAATCAAAGCTGAAGACAGTCACTGCCAGAGAGAACCTTCCTGAAGTCATCGGGTGTTGACGCTAGCTTTGGCTGAGCTCCCCTTAGCATGTACTACACAAAAAAGGAGAAAGCTAGACAGGATCCATACTCATCCTTTTGCCATGGACTTTGTCAGAAGACAATGAATGCGAGATCATTCCACACTAATATTACATCCTACAGAAATGTTAAATATACTCTTGCACTGTACTAGTTTCTAAATGATGTTATGAATACAGTTTTACAAAGAGTAACTAATCAAGACAAGAGACAGTGAAAAGTACACTTTACAATTCTTATTAAAATGGAAAGTCCATTTCACTCACAAAGTTTAGATAAAATAAAAAAAAGCAATGTGCAGAGCAAATTCCTTTTTAAATTTCCTTACTTTGTATTTTCATACTTTTCAAATTTAAGCCTAACAGTATGGAATCCGGTCTCCTCCAGAGATGATATTTATGCTGTTTTTAATCACACCCAAAGTTCTAGGAATAACCTCTTCTAGTTCCTTAATTTCTAATATTTGAAGTCTTGGGCTTAACCTGCAAAAATCTTGCTATTTTATAACAAATGTTGTTTAAGCAAAGCCATTTAAGAAAGCCATTTCACGTAATGCTTAACATGAGGCTACTAAGAAACTAAGAATACTATTCTTTGAGAAATTAATTTTAAATTACAACTTACTTAGAAACGAGAATAATAATCTTAGAGGACACATAGTGGTATCCTTTAGAAATTACTGAAGCAAAGCATATCTTTAAAAAAAATAAGTGTAGTATTCAGAACTTTTATTATTAATGATCAGAAAATATGCTAAACCCATTAATATAAATTATTCCTTTTTTTTTTTTTTTGGCTAAACATTTAAAGTAGGAAAGTACCTGAACTTGTCAAGAGGGAAAAATTTTATTACTACAAAAATGTCAACTACATTCTGGGGCATATGATGTTTATTCAACACAGCTAATCTATATTACGGAATACACTCTAAACTTCGAATTATTTTCTTAAATTTGATATAAACGTTGAAAAAATATATAACATGCAGATCAGACTAATATTAAAGATCTCCCCAGTCTTCTAAAAGAATCACAATACTTTGAGGATATATCGACCTCCTCAACCTATTAAATCTTAAACTATTTTTGAAAATAACAGTTACATTCTCATTTATGCCCCCAACTAATCAAAACAAAACACAATGATGCAGATGTTCTCATTATTCCCTGACTCAGGGGATTTGAACTAAATGGCACCTACACTAGTAAACCGTGTATTATATAGTTTTTTGCATATTACAGACAGTGCCTGACTCGCTAAATTAAAGCCCCCAAAACCTTTCCTCCACCTTTCACATATGGCTCTGAAAGTTTGAGTTAAGAATTTCTTAATTTGCAAAACTATACAGAAAAAGATGTTTAAAGTCTACCAAAGTTTTTTATATTAGCAATAAAAAAGAAAACCTTACATAAACTGTAAGCTTAAAATGAATATGATGAAACAGACCACATGAAGAAAATCTTAAGATTGGAGAGACATGTGAGTGTGTGTGTATACACCTACAATACTCACACATATGTATATTGCACCACAAACCATCAGTCCCCATTAAGCCCAAGGACTATGAAAAAGAAATTTCCAAAGTGAGCTGCTGAGAAAGAAAAAACACTGTGAGGGAGAGAACATGTTAAATTTTTCTCCCGAATCTTCTAGCATTTTGCAGCGAAGGGATGGACTGATCGTTCCAGCCCAAGTCACAATTAAACAGCCCATTATATTTTGATGCACTATATATTCAGTAGAGCACACTCAGCGAAACTAGGTTGATTTCTAATAACGTTGTGATAATTCTCTCTCCTACAAGCATCTCAGAAAACAGAGCCACCTTCTAACTTAGCACTGCTGAACCGACCAACAATGCTGTAGATAACAAATACATAAGAACCATTGCATACTCTCAGATTTCACTGTACGCAGTCTGATCAATGCTCTGAAACATAAACGTAACGTGCTTTGCAGTAGATTTGACTTGCATAAAAGACACCAGGGCAACGGGGGTCCGTCTTACCCACCACTTCTACAAAATGTGTGTAAAATCAAAGATTTAGAAAAGATTTTACTCCGAAGAGACACCTAGGTCTTCTTCCGAAGCCCAGACTAACAGCTCCCGGCAAGAACACACTACTCGGCCCCATATATTGCACAGCATCGGTCCCCAGACACCTGAAACCACCTGAACTGAGTTAGGCTGTCAGCTCCAAGGTGTTGCTAGCGTGCAAGCAACACTGAAGCAGCTAAGCCCTCCTTGGTACACTAGGTGGTAACCTTGGCACCAAGTGCCTCAGTAGTACAAAACATCTTTCCCTATTAGAAAATGCGTAAGATGTTCCAAAGAATATGCTACAATCATGAGAACCTTCTCCACAAAGGGGAGCAGCTGAAAAGGCTGGTTTTTTCTGTTTGTTTGTTTTTGTTTTTTTTTCTCTCCGGTCAGAAACTCTCGGTAGGAGACGGGGCTACAAATCTCGGAAACCCAGCTTCTGGTTGCAATACTATGACAGCTTGCAGAGCAGCCCCGCCAAACCAGAGCTCAGTTTTCCTATCAGCAAAATGGGAATCACCACCGCCACCCCTCCCCCTCGCCAGGGAGTCCGGCGCACCCTGGAAGTCTAAGATTACCCAGGGCGATAAGCGATGAGGAGTGGCCGCCGCTCCCAGGACGCCCACCCCGACTTCCCCCCCAAACCCCGAGACAGAAAGGCAGGGCCGGCGTACCTGGCTTCACAGTCTTGAGACGGATGGGCTCTCGGAAGTGGCGGATGACAGCCAGGGTGTCCCGGTTGGTGAGCCCGCTGACAGGCGTCCCGTTCACCTCCAGCAGCACATCCCCAGGGCTAGGCGCCTTGCCCGAGACGACGCAGCAGGTGCCCCCGCCGGGCTCCTCCCGGAGCCGCCCCAGGTAAGGGAACTCGCCGCGCTCCGCGCCGCCCCGGATCTCGGCGCCCAAGTCGCCCGGGGGCCCGGCCCAGGACACCGCGCACTCTTGCACCTTGCTGAGCCAGTGCTTCTTCTTCTTCAGCGTCTTCGACATCCCGAACCCCGCTGAACCATGGGGGAGACCCCGCGCGGGCGGCGGGGGCGCCGCTCCGGCCCCCCTCTCAGCCTGGGGGCCCGGCGGCCCGTGCAGCCCAGCGAGGGGGCCTCGACGCTCCGGCGCCCCCACCCCCGACCGCAGCCCGCTGGGGCCGGGCTGCTCCAAGCCCCGAGACGCCCCTCGGACGCCCCTCCCGGCTGCGCTCCCCGGGGCTGCCGGGCTCCGCGAGGACCACCCCGGGCTAGGCTGAAGAAAGGAGAGGGGAACTGTCCCCGGGCAGCTCCAGAGGGGTTTCGGGCGGGGTCACGGCCGCCGGCTGGCCCCCGGGCTCCTCGCTGGAGCGGCGGGAAAGACAGAAGCAGGGGGGCGGGGAGGTGAACAGGGAAGAGCCGGAACGGGAAAAATCCGTCGGGGGCGCGCAGAAGCGCGCGAAGACCCGTCAGGATCGATCGCGGCCGCTGCGGAGCTGGAGCGCGGAGACCAACGCCTGCCCAAGCTGCCAGGAAACTGCCGCTTTCAAACCCGCCGCAACCTCCTCCGCCTCCCTCTTCCCTTCCCCCCGCCCTCGCCCATCCCTCATCCAGAGCCCCGCCCCCTCCTGCCGCGCGGCGCCCGGCGCGCTGCCGTCACAGGCCAGGCGCTTGGGAACGAGCCCCACCACTCGTCTCCCTCGCCGGGGATTGGCCCCCAGCGGGTAGGGGGCGGATCCTCGGCGAGAGTGAGGACCACCTATTGGTCGGTGGGAGTGGAGAAGGCGGGCACTAGGATGAGTGAAGTTTAAAGAGGGTGGAAAAAAGAAGTTTGAAGAGTGAGGGAGGCCGAAGGGAGGGGCAGCGGAATGGAACCGGCCACACATCGCAGGGCCGAGAGAGGCCCTCCTTACCGCGGCTGGAGCCAAGCGAAAACTCGGACACGGAAGAGCGGAGAGAACTCCGAGGTGGAGGCGTGGCTGGAGAGCCGGGCGGAGCAGGGGGTGGAGCCCCGGAGCCTGCACGGGGCGCTTCCAAGAGAGGGTGTACTTTGGAGGGGAGACGACGAGCCGAGTCTACTGCCCGAGGTGGCGGGCTCTCCAGGGTGGCCTGTCACAACCGATCAATTGATGTTTCTTGTTCGTTCATTCACACATTCAGCAAATGTTATTGGACGCCCATGAGGGAAGGTAAGATAGAGTCCTGCATACTGCTGTGCGACCTGGGGCAAATTAGACAACCTCTCTGAGCCGCTGCATCTTGGGCTGAAAAGTGGAAATAATTATACCCCTCCAAGCAGTTGTGAAGATTTCATGAGGTACATATAAAATATCTGCACAGTACCTCACAGAAGGTGGGTGCTTACCTTTTGGTAGCTGGTGATGTTAACGATGACTTTATGTCAGAAATTGTGCTAGGTACTGGGTTTCAAAGATGAAGAAAACAGCCGTCAAGGAGGTCAGAGTCTAGTGGGAGAGACTGACAAGTTCACAGACTGCCTGAGATGAGGTAGGGTGATATGGAGGTAGAAGGTAGGATTAGAACTAGCCCAGGAACTAGCAGACCTGCATGCTACTTACTTGCTGTTTGACCTTGGCCAAATCTCAGCTTCAAGTTTATTCATCTGTGAAGGAGGTGGAGGGAGGACTAACATTGAATAAAGAACATCTTAGGTCCCTTCCAGCACTAATTTTTCAAAAACTCTTGAGCATTCTGTCTTCCCTCACTTGACTCACACTCTCCCAGTCTTTTTGTCTTTTAAAAATCTTATCCATTCTCAGTCCAAATGTCATCTCTTCCAGGTAGCCTTCTTTGATTTCTTGTCCTCCAAGTAGAAACTTTTCTTGAGCTATGATACTTTGTTTTACTTTTGCAGAGTGACTCCTAATTATATAGTCTCCTGTCTCCCTTTAATGGTTGAGGAAAACCCTTATTTACACTATGAATAACTCCACAGAATCTCATCATGTATCAGATAGAGGGGACCAAGTTTCAACCACTGCAGTGATTTTGCTCACACCATTGTATCAATCAGAGCCTAGCAGGAAACAAATGGTACTTTACAAAGATGTGGGCAGGCTGTGGGAAACCACAAGGGTAGTGTGGAACCCTAGGGCTACAAGCTCCTAGGTCTGTAGAAGGGGAGGGAACCAAAATTCAGCACCAAAAAGGCAGCCAGACAGGAGCCTGTGAACTTCAGTCAAGGGATGCAGTCAGCCTAAGTAATTGCCCAAGGAGAAAGCTGGGGGATTTATATCTCACTCACCTCCCTCTTCCAGTCTCCTGCTGGTACATCCCAGTGGCCAAATCCAACCAGAAGCCAGAGGGCAAGAGAACCCTTTGCTGCAGTCCATCTCAGTCAGTCACACAGAGAAGAGGATACCCTGCATCTGGAGAGAAAAGGGGGAAATATCCAGCACACACATGTGGATTGCTGAGATTTACCCAGATCTGAGACAAAGCTGGAATATTTTTTTTCTGAAGTATTACCTACACTAACAGATTCCTGGATGAGATCTTGATAACCTCCACATCATCTGCTTTCACAGCACCTCTGAGAAAATGTCTTTTCCTGCCCAGATTGTATCCGTTAGGATACTTTTGGCCACAAGGAACAAAATATGTAATAGCTTAAAGTGTAAGGTCATTTATTCTATCTTTAACATAAGGTTCAGATGTTAAGTAGTCCCAGGGTTAGTTAAGCACCACAATCATGTCACTAAGGACCCAAGTTCTTTTTGTGCCTGCTCTCTACCATCATATGCATGTTGGCTTCTATCTCCAGGCTTATCACCTCTTGATTGCAATGTGGCTGCCACAGCTCCAGATAGGACATCCTCAGAGGTCACTGTACAAGCAGGAAGGGAAGGAAAGGCAGTGCTGCTCCCATTTTTATGAAGGAGAATAACCTTTCCCAGACTGTAACCCCCACCCCAACCGGTAGAATCTCCCTTATTGGCCAGAAAACGGTCACATGCCCACTGCAACCCAGTGGCAAAAAGAAAATGAGATTGCCACAGTTCATTAAATTCATGAGTCACCCCAAACAAAATAGGGATTCTGTTTGAGAGGAGAAAGAATAGGTGTCAAGTAGGCACCCAATAGTGTGTGCCACATGCCTCAACCAAGAAGTTATCTTGACTCTTGGGCAGAAAACTGCAGTGATTAGGATCTTGAGCTCTGGAGTCAGACTGCAAATCCCAGTTTTTCTACTACTAGCTTTGTAATCTTGAGAAAACTATTTAACCTTACCTAAACTCCATTTCCTCATCCGTGAAAGGGGTATAATAACAATCTTAGCTAGGTTGTTGTGAGAACTGAATGGAGCTATTTGAGTCAAGAAAGCACTTAACCTATGGTCTAGCATAAAAGCAAACATTCAATAAATTAGTTTGTGCTAGTTATATTTATGACAAGGCAAAAAACATTGTTCATCACCTTTGTAACTCTCTAAGTATTAAATTCACTCATCTTAGTAAGCCTAGGTTCCATTTTTTAAAAATTCTAGAAATAAGCTGCCGATGCCAGTGAATTAATTCTGGTAGGATATTATTCTGGAAATTACTGCATAATTAAAAGGGTCACATTATGAGTGTCTATCTGTAAAATGGTACCTAACCAAATAATCAAATTGTATCTATGTTTATCACTGCTTCCTAAGCTTAATAGTTGGATAATAATAGTTATGATTTCCACTGGGGAGTATTAATAAGTCAAACAATATGGAAACTGGTTTAACGAAAAGAAATGATACAGTTGAATTTGATGATCTCCAAGGTTTCTTTGAGCTACTTCTAACCACCATAAGTTAAACATAGATATGTTTCAAGATGCTGCATACCACAGGAGTTAGGTCCCAAGATGGCTGTAGAGATGCCAACACAAGTATCATAATATCTAAAGGCAGAAAGGGGGGAAGTGGTTGTCTCCTTTCCCCATTTCTTTTTCAGAAATCAAGGAAACCTCTCCGCAAAGGCTCCAAGCAAGTCTTTCCCTCCAGCTTATTGGGCAAAACTGCCCAAATGCCCTTTCCTACACCGAAGGTACAAAGAGTAATGAAATACCCTTATCCATTTTCACCCTCTGGTGCTCAAAAGGAGATCCAGCGTCTTATAAACTGCACGGCTGCACAATATCTGAACTTGGGGAGGGGGTGTCTCTTCTCAAATACGAAGAAGGAAAGACTGGGCTTTTAGGTAAACAATCCACAGTGTCCTCCACAAAGAGACTGCATTGATTTGCTTCTAGTATATATTTCTTCTGACAAGGTGGGGAATTGGTTTTGTCTTACGATATTGTGCAGAGAGTTAAATAAACCCTTCTACTTCGAAAACTTCAGAATGGCAGGTATAAATTGCCAATTCTTCTGAAATGACCCATGCTCGCTTACTTCTCTGTACAATCAGGTGCCTTGAATGGTGGTACGGTTTGTGTGCTGACAGCTCTGGGGCCATCACTCACATCGGCGTCCGTGTGGATCATGCCCCTGGAGTGGTGCATGGCTTGGTGCCAAAGCAAGGCACGTGTAGGGAGAAGTGTTCAATTTTATTTATTTCTATACTCTCAATTGTTTCTTTCATAAAAACTTGAATCTCTAGTAATAGTAAATCAAATCATTATTGAGATGAAGTCATTCTCAAGTATTGGTGGTGGCAGAGGGTGGGGGAGAAGTAGAGTATACAGATAAAACAAATATTTGCCTTCTCTGCAGAATAGAACAACATTCATCCTGTTTTTCTTCCCACAGATTATATAATAAAATTATCTTGAATTTTAAAAATTCTGGTCAACGAAATCTTTCATGTTTGGACAAAAATGTCCATATTTCCTGGTATTATGGAAATGATATATGTAATGTAGTCTAACATTAATAACCTAACCAAACTCAGTATTAATGTTCTATTCTATCTTTACATTTTATTAGCATTTTTATTTGCCTAGGTCTATGGGCTAATTTGTATGCTAATGATAAAATATGCTCAATTACAAAAGCAGTTACATGGAAGATTTTATTTCAGTTAAACAAACTAATTTATTGTCTAAAATCTGTATTACTATGTCTCATACATAAACGTGCATTTTTGGCCATGGGCGCACTTACCTGCAAATGACCAAATGAATCCAGCCCAAATTCACAGAACAACAGAAACATTCAAAACCAAGTGCAGTGCCAACATGCTTTGAAAGGGGGGTTAGTTAAGCAGTCAGATGTCAAGTTCATCTAACAAAGCAGGACAAAGAGAATATTGAATGAAATAGAAAATACCAAAATACCTATCTTTCAACTTTCAGCTTAAATACAATCTCCTACTCAAGGCCAGCCTTTATTTCCTGCAGCTAGATGTCAGTTCTTCCTTCTCCAGAACTAATAGCATGTTACCTCTATGTGTTTTGTTTTCCAATAGACCTCAAGATCCTTGAGAGCAGTGTTGATTCATTTGTGCATCCCCCATTGGTCTGGGTACTTTGTCTTTAGTAGAGTTAGCACACATTCAAAAAACAGAGAGTACCCATTATAAACAGGCATTGTTTTAGGTGTTGGTTTATGGCAATGAACAGACTTACAAGGTCCCTCGTTTCATGGGGAAGAAGACAGTGCAGGGGAGGAAGAAGTTTTCCTCCACCCTGTTAGGGTCCCTGGCTGGGTCTGAAAATTCAACTGACAAAGACACATTAACAGGAGAAAAGCACACAACTTTATTTAATATAAGTTTTATGTGACACAGGAGCCTTCATAAGGAAATAAAGACCAGAAGAAATTATTAAACCTGAGTGGTTTTTGATGAAGAGTTGAAAGTCATGGAAAGATGTGATAGGGCAAAGAATATGAGCTGAGAGTAGTAAACCCAGGAAACTCAGCAAATTCTGTTCACTCAGATTCTTGTTGATATCTCTCCATCTTGGATATCTGGATGCTCCTTTTTACTCCAGGTATGGAGAGGGCACCTCTCCTATGAGGGTCTTATGATCTGCTTCAGAGAAGAAGGGCAGGGAGAAGGTCAGACAGACTGCTTCTCCTATTTTCTCAAACTGCTTCAGTTTAAAATATTCAATACGCCAAGCTGCCATATTTTAGGGTATCACATCCTGAACTCCATCAACAGCAAGCCCAAAGCAAGTAAATGATCAAGAAAATTTCCAGTAGTAATAGTACTGTAATTAAAATAGAAGATGAAACAGAATGAAATGATGGGTATTTAGGAGAAGACAGAGGTTACATCAGATGGAAATCATGGAGCAGATCTGCTTGCGAAGGTGACAGTTTTGCTGAGACATGAATGACAAGGAAGAGGGAGCCAAGTGAAGCCTGGAGACCTAAACATTCCAGGCCAACAAAGAGACCTCAGACACTGTGAAGTTTTTAGGAGAGGAGTGGTAGAATCTGATTGACATTTTAGACTGATAGTTCTGATGGCTCCATGGAGAAGGAAGAGGGTGACAGTGGAATCAGGGAAGCCAGATAAAAACCTGGAACAGGAACCCACTGAGAAAGCTCAGTGCCATGGACCAGGGTAGAAACAAAATGAAAATTTATCAAGTGCACTGTGGAAATCAGAAATTATAGTTTTAATTTCTGAGACTGATCACAGTTAAAGAAATATGTTACAGTTGTATTTAATGAGGAGCTTTGTGAAATGTAATTGCTTTGTTTGAAATGTCCCTCCCCAGTGAGAGGGATGTCCCTTCCCAGTGAGAGGAACTTAGAAAATAAAAAGTGGGGAAAATACTTAATTAAGTTTAAATTTATACAGGTTCTTTCTTTTGCTGTGTTTATTGAGTAGCACGCCTGGAGAGACGAAACGCTACGTTCAAGGTTTTTCTTTAATCTTTTAAGAAAGTAACATCTACTTGAAGTATACAGTGACCTTAAAGTTTGTGAAACAACATACTGTTCTTTTAATCTACAGGATGTGTTGTTTTAAGAAGTAGAATTTGTTTCCAGACTTATAAAGGAGCTCACAAACTTTGTTTTTAAAGAGCTTCACTACCATACAAAATCTTTAGTTTTGTTGACTAGTTGGAAAACTTCAGGCCCTTGAGTCTTTTCACTGCAGATTAGATGTAAATAAACAGTGCCTTTCATGGATTCTAATACAAAGCATGATGTGAAGCTCCCTTTCTTCAACAGAAGGAAAATTCTCATTTACTTGGCTAAACTTAGGTGAAGTGTTTCCAAACACACACTCCCAAATTTCACAGTAAAAATGATTGGAAACACACCACATGAGCTTAAAATAAAACACACCCCATTCAAAGTCTGGGTACTGTGTGGCCTTTCTTAACATTTAACAAGAGTATCTAAATAAAGTCTATGTTTTGCATTCAAAAATGGAGTGTGACCTTGTTGGATTTGGAGTGAAGGAGAGAAGGAGCTGAATTTTGTTCCAGAAGCAGGGCAACATTCTAGATAAAATGGGTTCTGAGGAGGTGCTTCTGTGCTTTAGAACCTAATCTTGGCACATTTAAATATATAATAACTGTTCGCTAAGAGTAGATCCTAAAAGTTTTCATCACAAGAAAAAGAAAATTGTAACTATGTGTGGTGCTGGATGTTAGCTAGACTTATTGTGGTGATCATTTTGCAATACATACGCATATCAAATTATTATGTTGTACACCTGAAACTGTTGTATGACAATTACATCTCAAGTAAATCGATATAAACAAATACTGTCTGTTCACAGTTTGATAGGCACAAATAGGAAAAACAGAGTAACTGATTATATCAATAGCAAACCTTCAGAACCATTAAGACGATCATTACATGGTTAATTTTCAAGGCATTCTTTTCAACTGTGGAGTGTTTGAGAATGTTGAGATTAAAAAATTTCAAATTGCAAGCTACTATGGACTGAATTGTATCCCCCCAAATTTGTATGTTGAAGCCCTAACCCCCAGTGTGACTGTATTTGGAGACAGGACCTATAAGGAGGGAATTAAGCTTAAATAAGGTCACAAGTGTGGGGCCCTACTTCAGTAGGATTAATGGCCTCTTCAGAAGAGCGATCTCTCCTCTGCTTCCCCACAGCAAGAAGGAGGCAGGCTGAAAGTCAGGAAGAGAGAAGAGAGTTATCACCAGAAACCAACCATGCTGACACCCTGCTCTCCGACTTCCAGTCCCTAGAACTATGAGAAAATTAATTTCTGTTGTTTAAGTCACCAATCTATGGTATTTTGTTATGGCAGCAGAACTGGCTTAGACACATGCAATCACAGTGATCCTTTAAAAAAAAATAAGGGGCGCCTGGGTAGCTCAGTCCTTAAGCGTCTGCCTTCGGCTCAGGTCATGATCCCAGGGTCCTGGGATCCAGCCCCACGTCCAGCTCCCTGCTCAGCGGGGAGCCTGCTTCTCCCTCTCCCTCTCCCCCTGCTTGTGTTCCCTCTCTCTGTCAAATAAATAAAATCTTTTTAAAAAATAAATAAATAAACAAGATGTTACTCCTTGCTCAATACCAATTGTATCCCCATTTTACTCAGTAAAAAAAAAAAAGCCATTGTTCCTACAATGACCAACAGAACCACCATCATCCAGTTACTTCTCTGATCTCTTTTCCTACTGCCCCCTACCGACCTACTTGTCTCCACTCCAACTATGCTAGCCTTCTTGCAAATCTTTCAACATGCTGGACATGATCTCACCTCAGCTCTCCCCCTGCCTAGAGTGCCCTTCCACCAGATATCTGTGTGGCTCATTCTCTCAGCTCCATTTGGCATTGGCGCAAAGGTCACTTCTCAATGTGCTCTACTTTACCTTCCTATCTAAAAATGCAACATCCTCTTAACTCTTAGAACTCCTCACTCTGCTCTATCTTTTCTTTCCTTTGTCCACAGCACTTATCACTTTGTTATAAACATAATAATTATATATTATTTTTTCTCTGTTTTGACCTTTGAATGTAAGTTCCAGGAAAACAGAAATCTTTGTTTTGTTCACTAATTTATCCCGGGTGCCTAGAATAGCACCTAGCTTATAGTAGGATCTCGATAAGTACTTGTCTGCTCGAGTACTTATATGTTAAATATACTAGATCACTTAATCTTCATAATAATTTTAAAACAGCAATTCAATTTTTGTAATAATCCTATGAGGCAGCTATCATCATATTCCCATATACTAGTGAGTCAGAAAGGTTACTCTGGGCACCCCCACGTTTCTCCACATTAAGTGTGAGTCAAAACTTGAACTCAGATATTTTTATTCCATATCTAGCCTCTTTCCTTTGCCATGGTGGTCATTCTAAGACATTTTCACAGTGGAACAAAATGTCAAAATACTCAAATTAAGAAATCATGGTCTATTACAACTGCATCAGAATGATTAAAATGAAAAAGACTGACCCTATTAAGTGTTGGCAAAAAAAAAAACATAGACATGTGGACATTCTCATACACTCTAGTGAGAATGTAAATTGGTTCTACCACTTTGGGAAATTGGCCATTTCTACTAAAGTTAGCAAATGTATGTGCTAGGATCCAACAGTTCTACTCCTGGGTATATACCCAACAGAAATGAATACTTATGTCCTCCAAAAGATCTATACAAGAATTATTCATAATAGCCCCAAACTGGAAACAACCCAAATGTCCATTAAGATTAGAATAGCTACATAAATCTCGGTACAGTCTCAGAATGCTAGATAACAATATAAGAATAAAACTCATCTGCACACAGCAAAATGGATGAATGTTGCAGCCATAATTTTAAGCAAAAGAAGCCAGACACAAAATTACATACTATCAGATTCCATTGATAAGATTTTCCAAGAATAGGTCAAACTAATATATGGTGATTAAACTCAGAATTATGATTACCTTTGAGAGAGTACTGACTGAAGTGAGCACAGAAGACCTTCTGAGGCCCTGGCAATGTTCTAGATCTTAATATGGGTAGTCCTTTAAAGACTTATCAACATATGTAGAAATCAATCTAGCTGTATACTTAAGATTATACACCTTACCATATAAGTTATGTACCAATAAACAAGTTTTCTTAAAAATGAACACTTTTTATCAATGAAGAAATGATGGATTATTCAATAAATAGTTACAGAACAAATGACTGGACATCTGAAAAAAATAAATGTTGATCCTTGATCCCTGCCATATTCCTTACCTGAAAATAAATTTCAGATGATCAGATATTTAAGTATAAAAATATCCAGCTAGTATTAGAATAAAAGATGATAAAATTGTTTTATAATATTGGAGGAAGAAGGCTTTTCTTATCAAGATATAAACAGTAATCTTGAAGAAACATTCTTAGATTTGACTACAAAAGACTTCGAATGACAGAACATGACAACACAATTACAACAGACAAAGTTTAAAAGAAAATTACAGTCTTGGAACAATATTTGTTGACAAAAGCAAATTTCCTTCTTATACAAAATTCTTATAAATTAGTAAGTAAGCAAAACAAAACAAAATAATCCAGTAGAAAGACAGGCTAAGTTATAGGAGAAAAAGCCCGTCTTCAAACATATGAAAAAACATTAACTTAATTTTTAAATAACAATAAAATTCCATTTTTCATACAACAGATTGCCAAGGATCAAAAAGCTTGATAATATATTATGTTGTTGGGACAGGACTATATATTGGTGCACTTCTTTGGTGAGTAATATGCCAGCGTCAAAATTTTAAAATTTTCAATGCAGTTCTACTAGGAATTTCCAAAGACTTATGTACTAGCAAGTATTTTGCAGATTGTATGTAGTAGAAAATGTCTAGAACAGAGACCGGTTAAGTGAATTGTGATGTATACATTCAACAGAATACTGTGCAGAATGAGGTAGAGCTTCATATGCTGATGTGGGAAGATCCTTAAGATAGATTTTTTAAAGTACAGAACTGTTTGCTCCTATTTGAATTTAAAAAGGAGGTATGGTGGATATTTGCATACACATATATATGCCTGTGTCCTCTGGAGCATCTTGGAGAAATTAATGGCTGTGTTTGTCCCTGGGCAGTGTGACTAGGAGACTGAAAGGGAAAAATGCTTTTTGCTAAATACTCTTTTAAACCATGAATTATTTTTACCAAGTATAATTGATCCTCAAACAACACAGGTTTGAACTGTGCGGATCCATTTATATGCAGATTTTTTTGGATAAATACAGTACACGCTATAAATGTATTTTCTCTTATGATTTTCAAGTTTTTAATTCCAGTTAGTTAACACGGTGTAATATTAGTTTCAGGTGTGCAATATAGTGATCCAACACTTCCATACAACACCTGGTGCTCATCATAACAAGTGCACATCATAACAAGTGCACCCCTTAATCCCCCTCACCCATTTCACCCATCCCTCTGCCCCCTCCCCTCTGGTAACCATCAGTTTGTTCTCTACAGTTTAGAGTCTACTTCTTGGTTTGCCTCTCTCTTTTTTTCCCCTATTATAATTTGTTTGGTTTCTTAAATTCCACGTAGGAGTGAAATCATATGGTATTTGTCTTCCTCTGACTGCCTTATTTTGCTTAGCATAATACACTCTAGCTCCATCCAGGTCATTGCAAATGGCAAGATTTCATTTTTTTCTATGGCTGAGTAATATTCCATTGTATATATATATACACACCATATCTTCTTTATCCATTCATCAGTCAATGGACACAGGGGCTGTTTCCATATTTGGCTATTGTAGATAATGTTGCTATAAACATTGGGGTGCATGTATCCCTCTGAATTAGTATTTTTGTATTCTTTGGGTATGATTTTCTTAACATTTTTTTCTCTTACTTTATTTTAATAATACAATATATAACGCATACAATATACAGAATGTGTTAAACAGCTGTTATTAGTCAAGGCTTCCAGTCAAGAGTAGGCTATTAGTAGTTAAGTTTGGGGGGAGTCAAAAGTTATATACAGATTTTCAACTGCACAGGGTTTGAGTTGTTCAAGGATTGGCTGTACATGTATTACTTGAAAAAAAGACAAAAGTAAAAATACTATGTTCAAGTAAAAGTAGGAAGAGGAGCAAAAAGAAGGACTGTGGGGAGGGGAAGTGGAAGGAGGAAGAGAAGAAAGAAAAATAATCAAGACCTGCCCTTCTGCATGGCCCACATGGCCTAGCCCATGTCTCACACAGAGTATGCTGGATAAATAAAACTCCCCAATCCAGTCTGCCAGTCTGGAATCTCATCTGAGCACCAGTTCAGTATTTTCAGCTCAGGTTAATCTTTTAAAACCAAACTACTTAGGGCATGAGATACTTGGCCTAGGGAATTTTCTGGTTCTTGAAGGTAGCCTATGCCGATAAGAAATGAAACCTTACCTAATGCTTACTATCTTTAGAGATGATGGGTGAATCAACATTTTGTGAAAACACACACATGTGTGTATATATACCCTTTATATATATAAAACACTAACATGTTACTTATCCGAAGCTAAGGATGGACGGGTTAGAAGTCACTCGGACAGTTCAACAGTTCTGTATAGGTGCCAGTTTTGTACTTCTAATGATTTTAGATAAAAAATAGTTTTGCTTTCTGTTGAATTGTATTTTTTTTTTATTTACTTATTTGACAGAAAGAGACACAGCAAGAGAAGGAACACAAGCAAGGGGAATGGGAGAGGGAGAAGCAGGCTTCCCGCGGAGCAGGGAGCCCGATGTGGGGCTCGTTCCCAGGACCCTGGATCATGACCTGAGCCGAAGGCAGACGCTTAACGACTGAGCCACCCAGGTGCCCCTGTTGAATTGTATTTTAACTAAAAGCTGATGTTTTAAAAAAGGAAATTACTAGAACAAAACCTATTGGCAGAAATTTCATCAACATTAGTTTTTGGAGAGACTTGGGGTTCAGCTAATTTTCTAGACTTGGGGTGTTTGTTCTACAGAAAGTGTTCAAGCCCATGTTTATCTTGATCTAGGAGGTTATATGTGTACCAAATGGAAGTTATTTTAAAGTGAAATTTTAAGATGGTTTTACAGAATATTGATAGAGCAACAGCCAAGGTAAACAGGTGGTAAAACTTGAGAAATTCTCAAGAATTCAGTTTTGAATATATTAGTGTCAAAACTGAATTCTTGAGAATTTCTCAGACAGAAAGACAAATACTATATGATCTCACTTATATATGGAATCTAAAAAAAACTAAACTCGTAGAAACAGAAGAGATTGGTGGTTGCCAGAAGCAGGGGCGGGGAGCGGGGGAAATGAGTGAAGGTGGTCAAAGAGACAAACTTCCAGTTATAAGTAAGTTCTGGGGATATAATGTAGAGCATGGTGACAATAATTAACAGTACTGTACCGTAAATTAGAAAGTTGCTAAGAGTAGATCTTAAAAGTTCTCATCACAAGAAATTTGTAACTATGTGAGTTAATGAACATTAACTTACTGTGGTAATCATTTCACACTTTATACTTATGTCAAATGAATATATTGTACACTTTAAACTAATATGATGTTATATGCGAATTATAGCTCAGACTCGAAAAAAAATGAAGGTTTTAAGTTAACTTTTGGCTTAAGTCCTTTTGTATAAAACTCACGTAAAATTTACTTGAGTAAACGAGAAAACTGGATAAATACATATATATCTGATTTGGTTATTTTAATATCTAAGAAACAAATGAAAACTCAATCTATTTTTTAAAGATTTTATTTTTGCAAGATAGCGCGCATGAGCATGCATGCACGAGTGGGGGAAGGTGGAGGGGGGAGGGGCAGAGGGAGAAGCTGACTCCCTGCTGAGCAGGGAGCCCAATGCCGGACTCCATCCCAGGACCCTGGGATCATGACCTGAGCCAAAGGCAAACATTTAACCAAATGAGCCGCCCAGGTGCCTGAAAACATAATCTATTGGCCTTGTCAGCTAGTTTTATATGTTTGCCACAATTAAGAGAGAGAATAAAGCCCAAGACAATAGGCTCTGAGTATTCTTAAAAAAAAAACAAAAACAAAAACAAAAAAACAACCAATTTGCTTGGGACGTCCCAAGTCTGAAAGATTTTATCCATTCCCTTAATAATCACTACAGCAATGATGCATTACATTGAGAACAGTTCTGAGTAGTGACGATGAGATACCAAAAAGCCATAGTTATCAGAGAGAAAGATTCATAGGCTCGTAACATTTCAGATGTGGAGGAGTTAAAAATCACCCACTGCCTAGTAATGGGAAATGAATTTGAGCCATTTTCAACAACATAAGGATTGATCCAAAACGTGTATTTCAGTTTAAGTAACTGAACAATTAAATATATGAAAACAATTTTCCATTCCCTTCTACCAACTAAGGCTCTACAATACAAGGGAATTTTACCATGATGGGCTTTCTTAGGTGTGGGGAACACGAGCTTAACAAATAAGCCCTCTTTCTCTCCATCCTACAACTCATATGGAGGGACAAATATTCTGTTTTTCAAATCATCTTTGCAGAGGGTCATAGATTTTGATACAAAGTATTAGGAAGCATGTGGGATAGAAAATGGAAGAAATTTAGTAATAGATTTTCATTTGGATCCTAGTCTTGACCACCCATAATGGTATGAGCCAGGTGGGGGGGAAAAGGCTACTTTTTAGAAGATTTGGTAAAAATAAGCAAGAGGATCATATACATCTATCATGAGTAAGAATCTTTCCAGTTATTAAAAAAATCTACACAAAATAATTGACATACAGAATTGATGTTTAGAAACAATGGAGTTACACTTTAGATTACCAAAATTATCTTTCATAGCTGCAGAGGTAGAGCATGGTGAATGCAGTGTAGTTGAAAAAAGGACAAGCTTATTCAAGGGACCAAAATTTCTAATTCTAGAAGAATGTGATGCTAGGACCTTTGGGGAACCTCATGCTCCCTGTACTCAGCTAAACAAGAGGCCTGTTATCACTCCTTCCATCACCACAGAGCAGAAACAAATATACAGAAACATTATGACCTGTGGAGGCAGATTCTCCCACCTTTTTTTAGTTTTCAATCATCCCTTACAGGCTGAACTGCATGCTCTTGATTCTTTTCCTGGAGCTCGGCAAAATGCTTATGTAACATCTTGGCCTTTTCACAAAAATTAGGTTCTGTGCTGGGACAAGTTGCTAGTTGTATCAAGAGTACTAAACCATGAAATCCCAAAATATATTATTGTAAAGGTCTTGAGTGTTCATCCAGATTATAAATGAGGACATCTATACAGAATCCAATCTGAGCTGAAATGTAGGCTATCCAGTGTAGCTGGAGCATAGGGGTCTATGGAGACAAGGTAGTAGACAGAATTCTGGAAAGAATGTTGGAAAACCTTGAATGTCAAGGAGCCCAAACTATGTTCAATAAGCATGGAAAGCCCTTGCGGATTAGAAAACAGGGTAATGATATGATCCAAGTGGTGCTTTTAGGCCATGGAAGATAGAAGTTGAAGGAGAAGAAATTTGTTTTTAAAAATTTACATATGCACTGGAGAATGTCAAGAAAGCATTACAACAAGTTATTAATAGTAGCTCAGTAATTATCTCTGAGTGATAGAATTATCAGTGCTTTTTATTTTATTCGTTTGTGTTGTCTAGTTTTCTGGAGAATGCATAGGAGTTGCTTTGCATTAAAGAAGGTCTAAATGAACCCCACATGTGTGTCACCCAGATTGAACAATTGTCGAGATTTTGCCATATTTGTTCCATCTCTTTTTTCTTTTTCATTCCTTTACCAGTTTCTTGCCCTGGGTGGTTCCTGTGTCTTTCTGTCCTGATGCATTAGTTCTTGATAGCTTCCTTGCTTTCCAGCACAGCAAGATGTCCCAGACTACTCTTAATTTCCTGCCACAGGCCTGGAATCAGCCTATCTTTCAAGGTGCTTGAGTTTCCTTTCAGTGGGTATTAAAAAAAAAAAAAAAATTTTTGTTTTAAGAAGTAAAGGTATAAGTGAAAAGCCAATTTTATACAGAAGTGATTTCTGGATAATTGTGGGTGCTACCATCCTGGGGACTTGTGGAGAAAATATTAGAAGTAGCATTAAATAAGTGAAAATATGTAAACATTCTCAAATGAATCTGCTTTTAAAACAAAGCAGACTTGTCAGCATTAAAAACTTGCCCCAGAAGGTAACCCTTCTTCAATTTAGGAAATATTCTGCTTCTTTGTGATCTTTGCAGTAAAGATTTCAAGCCAGCTCTCACTGAATAGAATTTAGCATCTGTGACACTAGATCCCTCATTTTCATAAATCGGAGCAAAATGCTAAGTAATATCTAACACCTTCTCCTTTCTGTGTCAGGGGAATCTTCATCCCGTAGTCCAGCCTAAACAGATAATGTACCAATGCTCTGTTCACACCATGGAAGGAAAGCTTTAACCTTCAAAGCAGTGATTCTTAACTTTTTCCTCCCCACTGCAAGTGAAGGATACTGAGCTGAACCTCTGTGTGGGGGTAAGGGGTTATGTGTTTAAATAACAGCTAAGCTCTCTTCCTCCTTGGTTGCTTGAAGCTTGGCCGCCATCATGAACCACACAGTGACTATCTGAACCAGGAGGTTCATGACCAACCGACTACTTCAGCAGAAACAGATGGTCATTGATGTTCTTCACCCTGGAAAGGCAACAGTACCTAACACAGAAATTCAGGAAAAAGTAGCCAGAAATGGACAAGACCACACCAGATGTCATCTTTGTATTTGGATTCAGAACCAATTTTGGCGGTGGCAAGACAACTGGCTTTGGCATGATTTAGGATTCCTTGGATTATGCAAAGAAAAATGAACCCAAACATAGACTTGCAAGACATGGCCTACATGAGAAGAAAAAGAGATCAAGAAAATAGCAAAAGGAATGCAAGAATGGAATGAAAAAAGTCAGGGGGACTGCAAAAGCCAATGTTGGTGCTGGCAAAAAAAAAGAAGTGAGCTAGAGATTGGACAACAAAAGGAGTAAAGATTCTGCAGTGACTTTATCTGTGGTGACTATGCAGATTTTTCATCAGAGGATTAATAAACTAAGAACTTAAATAATATAAAGAAAAGCTAAAGCATAAGGCGTGTTCATGACATATCAACACTATTCTCAGTCCTTACATGCATTAGCTCTTTTAATCTTGACAACGCTATGAAGTAGACACTAATTAGCTTCATTTTTATAGATACACACTGAGGAATAAAGCGAAAGAAGAAAGGAGCCTAAGCCGACTCAGCCATGACTTTCATGGAGCCAGAATTTGAATCCAGGCACTCTGACAACAAACTCACTCAGGGTTTTTCCCTTCCCTGAGCAAATGGAAAAATCCTAAATCTCAAAACCCCTGCTGGAGAGAAATTACTCTATGTAAGAGGGAAATACCAGAACCATTCACTGTGAAAGCAAGAAAACAGGGACGCCTGGGTGGCTCAATTGGTTAAGCGTCCAACTCTTGATTTTGGCTCAGGTCATGATCTCACAGTCTTGAGATGGGCCCCGAGACGATGGGCCCCGCACTCAGCAGGGAGTCTGCTTAAGATTTTTCTCCCCCTGCCCCTCCCCCCACTCTAATAAAATCTTTAAAAAAAATTAAAAATAAAATTAAAAAAAAAAGAAAGCAAGAGAACAAAGTGCCCACAGTCACCATTATATTGTTCTGGCTAACCCAACAACATGTTTGGTTGACAAATACATCATTCTTACTCAGAAAAGAACAAAAAAATGTGTTTATTGAATGTTCACTATCAGTATAGGGCACTTTTCACATTGTATCGTGCAAGCTCCTTGCGGCCACCTATACGTGAGGACAACATCTTCATTTCTCTAACACAATCAGTCCTGGCACAGAGGAAGTAAACCGTATAAAAGCAAGTAATTTTTGAACAAATTAAATTTGATAAAGAGCTCTGGATTTTACACAAGCCCTGACACATACACGTGACCATGTCTTGTCCAAATCCACACGCTTTTGAGAGTGAAAGAGGGTCCTAGTGCTAGGACCCCAGGACAATGAGCCCTTCCCATTGGAGCAGTGTTGTTGCATTAAAGCACGACCATATCAGTGGAGTCTCAAGACAAGGTAATTTATAAATGTGGTAGAGTACTGTATTTTAGAACAATAAAGGTCAATTTGTAGGACAGATTTGTCAGACAGACCTGCAGTTCCTTACTCTTTACCTGTTTTTATGAGCCATTAGTGAAAACTTTTCCTGCCATTTTTACAGTCCTTCATTTATGCTGTTGTTCAGTTCTAAACCTGAGTGCCTGCAGATGTCTGCCTGTCCCTGTGGTCTTTGTTCTTAGTTTAAATTTTAAAATAAACTATAAATACTTTGCAAGGTTTTCAAGGTCAAACGCTAGGAGCACTTTTATCCATAATTCCAATTTTAAAAGATTAAACGTTGGGATCATTTACATAACCTTAGGGGTGGCAAAACTTTATAGGCAATTCAGAGAAGTATCTGTTCTTTCTAGTAAAAGAAAAAAAAAACCCAACTGTGTAATTTTTCAATCTTTATCTCTGTGGCCAGAAAAAAAAAAAAAAAATCAGTATTTCTGGTTTCTATGAATTCCTTCAATATTCTAGCATTTTGGGACTAGTGGTAGTGGGGGAAATCTGGTTGTTTACATCCTTATAAATGATTAAGCTTTCCTGTTTTGCCAACTCAGCCTTTTAAGTCTCCTAGGAGCTAGAGCAAGTATATAATATCATCTGTGGTGCTATTTGCAAACATAAAAGGAAATGACTCTGTAGCTCATAGATACCACTTACATTCCATTGTAGACAAGGAAGCAGGAAACATAAGCATAGTAGTTATAGATTTAAATGGTTTGCCTGTTGTTCCATAAAACACTTGTTTCATTTACTCCTCTAAGTCTGTGCAATTCAGCTCAGCTACTGTGAAGTAGAAAATATTATCAATTAGAGCCGCAGTATGCTGGTCCTGAATCACAGGGCTTCAGTCCCCTGGTGTGCTAGGAAACCTGAAGCTGTACCCTGCTTCCCGCCCCAGCACACACATCGCAGCAGGGCTGGATGTGTTCAGGGACTAGATCTGTACGGAAAATTAATAGAGAACAAAACCAAAACGGCACAAAGTTAAGAAACAAAAGTTTTTCAGAAGGTAAAGACTTGGAAAGTCATAACAATAAAAATGAGAGAATGATATCTGCCCCACAGCTCCGGCCCCTTTTAGTTCGCTAAGGCTAGATCTCTACATTGACAAAATTGGGAGGGACTGACAGGTCAGTTAGGCCCTCACATCAAATTCAAGAGGTCTAAAATTGAGCTTATTTTCTCCCTTCTCTGCCATCCTACTCCAGCTGCTCGGTCAATGGCAAGACCACTGGCAAAGGCCAGAAACTGAAGTCCTTTTAACTGAAGCCCAAGCCCCTTCCATCTGCACAGCAATCAGTGGGCAAGTGCCGTGGACCGTTTCTGTTTTGACATATTTCTTGTATCCTTTGCTCATTCCTCATTTCCACCGCCTCACTCTGGTCCACGGATTCCTTGGTGGACCATTAGAACAGCTCTCTGGCCGGTTCCTCCAGCAGCACATCATCCTCTGCTTCTAGTCTGTCCTACATACTCTCCAAGGGACAGGCTCATCTTCCTGAAACTCCACTCTCCCTTTCTTCTGCAGGGAGGGTCAGCAAGCCCATGGACTCCAAAGCCCTCCATAATCTAGGCTTCCTCCATCCTCCTCAATCTTATCCTACCGGTTCCAAATATTTATTCTCTGATCTGGTTAAGGTCTTCTCTACACAAACCCACAAACACACTACAATCCCTCCCAGCTATTCACTGGCCTCCTTGTCTGGCATACCCTCCTTTTCTCCCCTGCCATTTGCAATTCAGCAGCAAGTTCAAGCCCTAGTGTCAACGCTTTCTTTCTCTGAATTATATTGTTTGACCAACATTGGACTACTTTTTTTTTTAATCAACAGCAAAGCTGTGATATCCTTATGGGTGGTCCCTTCAACCTTGAACAGGGGAGGCAGAGGGAGGGTCATAATGCTCGTGGGCAGGCTCCCATGCCAGATGTTCTCTTTTAAGAATGTGATCTTGGTATGGAACCTGTGTCCAACAGATGAATGGATAAAGAAGAAGTAGTATATATACACTGGAATATTACTCAGCCATAAAAAATAATGAGATCTTACCATTTGCAACAACACAGATACACCTAGAGGGTACTGTGCTACATGAAATCAGTCAGACAGAGAAAAACAAATACCACCTGATCTCACTTACATGTGGAATCTAAAAAAACAAACAGAATCTTACATACAAAGGACAAACTGGTGGTTGCCAGAAAGGAGGTGGGTGGGGCAATGGGTGAAATAGGGGATTATGAGGTACAAACTTCCAGTTATAAAATAAATAAGTCACGGGGATGAAAAGTGCAGCACAGAGAATATAGTCCCTAATATTGTAATAACATTGTATGGGGACAGATGGTGACTACAATTATTGTGGTGAGCATGGAGTAATGTATAGAATTGTCGGATCGATGTTGTACATGTGAAATTAATATAACCTTGTATGTTAATTATACTTCAATTAAAAAAAAATACGATCTTGGGTTACTTCTCTCAGCCTCGGTTTATTAATCTGTAAAATGGGGATAATATTAGGACCTACTTCTTGGAAGTGTTGTGGGATTAAAAGGGACAATCCAAACGAAGGGGTCAGTGCTGTTCCTGCTATGACAGGTGCCCCCAAAATGTTAGCTGTTATTACTCATGAGACATTCGCTGAGTCCAAGCTCAAGGACCCTGCCTCCAGAAGTTCACTATCCAGTGGAAGAGAAAGACTTGTATACGTGCATGTGTGCACATGCAGGGCAGGAGGGAGGAGTCAGGGAGGACAGTGACGCGTAAAGGCACCACAAACCAAGGTAACTAAGGAATCCAGGAGAAAGGTCAGGTTCATGGAGGAAAGACCATGTGGTTGGTTTGGGAAATGCTGAGATTGAAGCGCCAGCAGGACATCCATCAGTGGAGCCATGCTTGCCACATATATTTGGTTTGCCCCCTCAGACCTGCTGTTCATCCTCCCCCACTCTTCTCTATGCTCTAAGCTCTCAGGGTATTCATCTGAGAGACTGCATCTATAGCCTCCTATGCCCCCTGGCTTCTGTTTGAGTTTGGCCAATGGGCAGCCAAGGAGAAGGAGGGAAAATGGTGAAGTCTAGGTATTTACTGCTCTGGTTTCTTTCCAAGGAGGCCACCTCAGGCTGGTGGAGTCCCTCAGTAGAAGGTTCTCTCCAGGCAGCCTGCTCTCCACAATGCTCTCTCCTTCTAGGTTCTGGTAACCCTTCCCTGTCCTTATCCCTTTGGACTTAGGGCTGGTGAAAGCCAGGCTCCCAATAGCCCCTTGTGGTTCTCCTATCCCCAAACCTTTGTAAATAGTCTCCTTGTAAATAAACCCTTCTGGAATTGTCCCAGTTTTGATGTGCCATCTGTTTCCTGTCGAAATCCTGAGTGATACACCATGTTGATCTGGCCATTGGGATTTCAGGTCTAGAATCTGGGAGGGAGATATAAATTAGAGACCAGTCTAAGCTGGGGGGTAGTGAAAGACATTGCTGACTGAGAGGGAGAGGAGGAAAAGAGCAAAGGCAGATTGTTGGGAGACCTACTCCCAGCAGGGAGAGAAAGAACATATCAGCTTCGAGACTGAGAGTAATAACAACGCTCTATTCTTAGGACCCTGATGTTCCTAATAACATCCTTCTAGAAAGATGTAGAAATGCAATCATCTTATTGATGGGGCAGCCACTGTAAAATATCATCAGGGTGCCTGACAGCTTAGACTTGGCTTGGAAACTAGATTGAGTTCTTTGTGCATACCTATTTGCGTGGGAACTTCACCTTTCAAATTTTAAATTTTTATTTTTAATAAGCAATACATCCACATGACTCAAAATCAAAAAGTAAAAATAATTATAAAAGGAATACTTTGAGCGTCCCTCTCCCATCTCTGTCCCCATTCACCTTGTTTGTCTCCTGCTTTCTCCAGTACTTTTTATTGGTTGCTTATACATTCTTCCCAAGTTTCTTTATGTAAATACAAGCCAATATAACTGTGTACTCTTACTTCCTTTTCTCACACAAAAGGTATTATGCTAGATGTACTATATCTTGATTTTTTTTCCACTTAATGGTATATCCTAGAGATGGTTCCATCATCCTCCCCATTTTTTCCCTGTAAATGGTATAGAATCCCATAGACTGGAGGTACCACTGTTTATTCACCCAGATGTAGAGGAGCCTTGGTGAGTGCTGCCTACCAACCACAGGTCCCTAACTACAGCTCTCAAGCTCTCCCCACAACCATCCCCACAACCATCCAGCGTCCCACTGCCACCTGCTCCTCTTCAGGCTTTGTCTCCCACTCAGTGGGGAAAATTGAAGGCTTCAGAAGGATCTCCCTCAATTCCCGGCTATCAAATATAAAACCCCACCTCCATCTGCGCTCACCCTCTCCTTCCCTCAGGCTGCAACTCAGGGCACACTTCACCTCCTGCTTCATGCCAACCCTTTCATCTCTGATTAGGATCCCATCTCTGTTCTACCTTTTAAGGATCTTACATTATCAATGACCCTAGTTTCCCTCTTGTACATTAAACTTCTCTCTCGAAACTGAGTCATATCAAAATACAACCACCGCCCTGCCCCTTGACTCTATTCTCCCTCTAGCTATTTCGCCCTCCTTCTCCTTCAGAGTCACACTTCTTGGGAGAGCCGCCCACAAAGTTTCAACCTCCCTGTTTGCTACTCACTCCTCCATCCATTTCAGCCCATTCCACCTCCATCAACCCACTGAGGCTTTTCACACTACGTGACCCATGATCCTGAGGTCAATCAACATTTCAGTCTTAGCCTCATTTGACTTAGTAACATTTGACACTCTTTGTGATTCTCTCCCCTTTGGAAATTCTTCCTTTGAGGACACTACCTGCTCTTGGATTTCCTCTTTCAAGTCTGGCTTCTTCCGCCATAAACTGGTAATGGTTTTTAACCCATGGCCAGGTGTTCAAGAAATAGCCCCTGAAGTAGAGGGAAGCGAATGAGACATTTGGACTCATTCACTGAGGCACAAAATTTAACGGAGGAGTGGGGTGCTAAATAACTCTGTAAACAGGATAATATTTTAATGAATAGGTCTAAAAATTCAATCAATGCAAAAATCCACACTAAACAAAATATCAAAATTTTAAATGAACACCAGTGCTGTGCTGATTCAGATTGAAGCCCAAGATGAAAGAAAAAATGTATGTCTCTTTATACATGTTTTGATGGATTTCCTAATAGCTAATTTGTTCCCTGAACACTGGCTTAGTTGGAAAAATACTGAAAAATTGAAAAGTAGATGTATCAATATGTTGTTTAAATATATTTATACCAAAAAGGAAGTGATTATTTTACTTCAGTTTAAAAATTATTAAAGATGATCACTTGTCAAAAGAAATTTTAAAACATGGCAATTGTGTTATCTTAATTGAAAATGAGGAAATCACAGAAGTAGCTTTTGAAAGTATTGTTGAATTCGCTTCCATTAAAGCTGAAGTCCCATTTTTCCTTTGGTCTCAAAATTCAGTATACTGTATTATGGAACTGTCCAGAAACATCACATTGTACTCTATTTATTAAACCAAAGTTCAGACTTTTTCCTACTGTCCCGCCAGCTTGGTGAGAACTTTAACCTCAGTCATTTTTGGAGCTTCCCATCCTAGAGCTGGCCCCAGGCACTGAGGGGCGCCTTCTGTTCATTGGCCCACTGATTCCTATATCTCCAAAATATGCCTGCCCACATGCCCCAGGGGCCTTCAGGCTCAGTGGTTCTATGATGTCTGAGGTCTCTGAAAGGCCCTGGGATCTTTGCTAAGGTTGGGAGCTTGAGCTGTGTGTGGAGGTCTTTACAATTTGAGACCCTCAGGCCTCTGTCTCTTTGCCTCTTAGCTTCTCTTTGCCTTCTGGACATTTACCAAAAACTGCTAGAGGCTTTAACTTCAAGACCCTTTTACTTTAGGCCCTGCCAAGATCCCTGAAGCCAGAAATCATAAAACCAGGCTATCCACTTGAAAGGGGAAAACAAGAGAGAAAACACACATTAATATTTCTAGACTATCCTGCCACATGAGCTTTTTAGGTTCATCTTTCTCCCTCTGGTCATTTGGAAGCTGGGCTCCACACTCTCTCCCAGACAATCCCTTTCACTCTCCACACCATAGCTTCTATCCATGAGCCTAGGCTCCCTGATTTGTTTCTCTGGCCCAGAGCTCTACACTGAGCCCCAAAGCAGTATGTTCAGCTGCTCAGTACCTCTATCTGGACATGTCTCAGTGACAAACTAACCATGCCCAGTGCCACACTCTGCCTTCTTCCTCCAATCCAGTCCTTTCCCAATCCTTTCCAGTTCATCCCTGAATCCCAGCCACTTCCTCTCCAACACACCTCTGGAATTCTAAGTAGCTCCATTTCCACCACCTCCCCTCTATCAGCTACCCCTGCCTCTTGACTATTGTGAAAACCTCGTTAGTCTTCCCTGCACACCCACATGGGCCTTTTCCAATCTTGTCTACATGATGCCACCAGAGACACCTTTTTTGAACTACAAATCTGAACATGTCACCCTCTGGATTAAACTCTTCAAAGGCTTTGCATTGTTCCTGGAAACACACTCAAACGTGCAATGGTCCTGCTTGGTCTGGCCTCCTCTCTCCCACCCGATAGCGTACCTTGCTCCATCTCCCTCCCCAGGCTCTCTGAGCTCTAGCTGCTCAACCTGTTCTTTCCTGCACACCTGTTTCTCATTCTGACCTGACTTTGGCCTGACTACGTAATTACTGTCTCCTCTCTCTCTAGACAATATGCGCCATGAGAACAGGAACTGTATGTCCCCAAGACTTCACATAGAGCCTATAACATTATATTTGTTTGTGGAAACATTGATATATTTATTATATTAATATAATATATTATAATAACTATGCATGTAATATATTTATTTACATTATTTCTTTGAGAGTCAAATCCTTCTGAAGTTTAGAACTATATGTCCGAGGAATTTTTCTTTCAATAACATTTGAACATTATAGTGTTCCAGACGCTGTTTTTAAATGCTTTACATGGGGGCGCCTGGGTGGCTCATTTGGCTAAGCATCTGCCTTCAGCTCAGGCCATGTTCCCAACCCTGCATCGGGCTCCCTGCTCAGTGGGGAGACTGCTTCTCCCTCTCCCTCTAACCCTCCCCCCTGCTCATGCTCTCACTCTGTCTCTCTCAAATAAATAAGTAAAAAATCTTTGAAAAAAAACTATAAATGCTTTATGTCTATTAATTCAGCTAATCCTCACTATAAGCCTAGGAGTATTATTTTTATTCCCATTTTAAAGATACTGAAACTGAAGCACAGAGAGGTCAAATAACTCACTCATGGTCTCATAGCTAATAAGCAGTGGAGCTAGGGCTCAAATCCAAAATTTTTGCATTGGACCTCTCTGTATTCGGCAAATATTACTGAGCAAAGTGCTGGGCACCATGACAGGAATGGGCTAGAACGTCTTCAAAAGATAAAAGTATAGAGATTAATGTCTATTAAAATGTAGGAGTCATTATGCAGAATATATACCCCACCCTGTTTGATCCTCTCAAAGTGGAGTAAGCTAGGTATTTTTGTGCCCGTTTCATAGATAAGGAAACTAAGGCTGAGAAAATCTGTATAACTGCTTGAATATCACATAAGCAATATGACATACCTGGAATTCAACCCCAAGTCAGTATGACTGGAACACCAACCCTCTTCTCACCAGAGAAAGCTGAGACTGCTTCCTTTCCATCACAAGTCAATTGACTTATCTACTGGGTCAATGATCCACATGTTAGTGTGCAAAAGAATCACCTGGAAAACTTATTAAAATCCTGCATTCCTGGGTTTTACCATTAGAGATTTGGGCGTGGGTAGGGCCCTTTAGTCTGCAATCTTAAACAAGCATCCCAGGTACGTCTGGTCTAGGTGATTCTGGTCTGGTGGTTCCAGAACTTTAGCACTAACCATAGTCACCTGAATGCGTTGATAGAGGGGGGGGGGAAACTGTTGGCTCCACTCCTAGATTTACTGATTTGGAAGATCTGGGGCAGGCTGAGAATCTTAATTTTTAACAAGTTCCTAGTGATGTAGGGACTAGTTTTTGAGACCCACCAAATGTCCTAAGGCAAGATTCTGAGAGGGACTTCACTGGTTATTTAATTCAATTCTCCTGGAATCCACCACTTTTGAAGCAATTTCCAAAATCTATGTGCCTCCATCCTGCCAGTACTCCAACCACACCCCCCGCCCCCAACCTTGAGAATTGCAGAAAATAGCGGGTTTGAAGACCTGGAGAAAATTTATCTTGGGGTAAAATCCTTTAGCAGATTTAGATGGAGAATCTCCTACCTTTCAAAATAATGTGACCTTTGCACAAAACTCCAAAATATTAGATGTTTCTAGGTAGGACTGATCCTAGATTAGAAATAGTAAAAGCAGTACTTTTTTTTTTTTACTCTCTCCTGTTTAAGATTTAAAAGGCAGGGAGATTCTGTTCAACTATGTGTGTGTGTGTGTGATTGTTTTCAATAAAATATAATTTGCATTTAAAGTTGTTTAGCTTTTAGCTTTTAGGAACCTAGGAAGATAAAGTATCAGACATATCCCACTTAATAGGGAAAGATATTTGGGGTGCCTGGGTGGCTCAATCGGTTAAATGCCTTTGGCTCAGGTCATGGTCCCAGGATCCTGGGATTGAGCCCTGCATTGGGCTTCCCGCTCAGTGGGGAGCCTGTTTCTCCCTCTGCCCCTCCCTCACTCATGAGCAAGCGTGCGCTCTCTCTCTCTCAAATAAATAAAATCTTTTTAAAAAATAGCAAAGGATGTTTTAAGTCAAAATTAAAAACAGGATTAAAATTTTTAATTTTATACTGTTCCTCTGGGAAAATCACCTTGTCTTAGGTTACGTAATAGCGCCTAAGACGAGAAGATAACTGCGTGTGTGTGTGTGTGTGTTTTAAGTTTGTTTCATGGTCCAAACTTAGCCAAGTGCACAAAGGAAGCAAAAAGCATAAAGGATGAAGATCTTGTGGTTCAGGGCCCATTCACTTGATGAATTTTTGATATATGTTAGGTAATCTCTTCAGCATATGTGATCTATGAAGATATTTTCCATAAAGGCATTTGGTGAATGAGTTCCTGATGAAACGTACTTCTAGACTCTAGTATCTTCAGAAATAATTCAGTACTTCCATATTTTTGAATTAAAAAAAAAGATTTATCTTCTAGGCATCCATGAGGAGAGACGTCAACATTTCATCTTGAAAAATCTTTACTAAGATGGATGTGTCCACAGTGCCTCCTCTCCTGGCCCTCCAGATCCTCATTCCAACACTAAGGACTCCCATCCCCTAGAAGCCTGCTTCACTGTAGTCATAACACTCACACATCTGACTTACCTTTTCTAAGTCTTTATGTGCTTCACTGACTGAAAATCAACTCAACTTCATTTATTTCCCCTTTCTCTTTTTACTACTTTCAGCTTAAATACAAACAGAGAACTCTTCTTTCCTACAGCTATCCACAGGAAGTGAATGTTTTAAAATTACCAAATCAAGTGTCTTGGTGTGTAGGGAATTACGTTTTTGTAGACTCTTGACGATTAAGCCTTCTGAGAATGCCAATGGGTGGTGCAGATTTTTTTCTTTTCCCTATGAAAATAGACCCAATTTCAGAAAAAATCTGAGATCTATGGCAGAGAGATATACCCCACTAAGTGCAAGGCTGAACTAATTTGACTCTTAACACTCAGAGGAAGTGATTGAGGGCAGAGCTGCCAAACACATGAGCTCTGGAACCAGACTTTGTGAGTTCAAATTCTGGTTCTCACACTTACTCATCATATAAACTTGTACAAGTTACTTCATTTCTCTGCATCTCCTCTGTAAAATGGGATCCTAGTAGTCCCTACTCCAAAGGGTTATTCTGAGAATTATATGTAAAAGACAGTTGGAACAACACTTTGAACATAATAAATGCTTAGTAAGTATTAGCGGTGCTTGTGTGGCTATGATCATTACTGAAAATTCATAAGGCGTTAACACAGAAATGAGAAGCATCTGATTCTAAAGGAATACATTTTAAGGAAAAATAGGGTAGTTATTAGTTTACTTGATTCCAAATTAAAATGAGAAAGCTCCTTTCTGAAGAAGGCTTCTACTTATTGCTAAGAAAGTTAGAAGTCATAAAATATATAACAAACACAATATAGCTCAAAAACATCCCTTTAAAAAAGCCCTAGATTTTAGTGATGAACAGAAGCCATCATATTACTACCTTGAGACATTTGCTGAGAGGGAAGCACAATTATATAATCAAGCATAATGAATGCATATTCATTTATTTACATTGCAACTTATTCCAGAAAGGAATAGAGGTTGCTATAATGAGTGAGTCATAAGAGAAACATAACGATAAGGAAATCTTCTAATGTAGTAGGTTAGCTCTCCCTGCATGCCGAATACATCGTGAGAAAATGTTGCAAAGAAATATAAACAAATACAAATAGAAAATGCTCCTTCTACATTTTTACTCCTCGAACCACATTTCCTTTCTTGAAGGATCAAAGTTTTATTTGAATCTTTCCCATCCCTCATTCTCCAAATTCAATCCATAGCCATGACCTATTAGTTTCACCTTTGCAGTATTTTTTGGATTCCAGTCTTTTCTTTATTTCTACAGCCAGTAGCTTAGTTCATATTACCTCTTTAATATGAGTAGTTTCCTATTCATTGCTTTGCCCCAGTCTCTCCCCCCTCTATCCTCCTTCCCTTCTCTTCTACCACTATAATTCGTCCAATACAATGCTACTGAACTCATTTTCCTAAAGGACATCTCTGGTCTTGTCCCCTGCCTGCTAAAAATTACCTTCTGTGGCTCCTCATCGCTTTCTATTTTTGATACATTATATTTGTACCTCTCCTATGTCAATTAATAGCTTCTACCTTATATTACAATAAACTTCATATACGTTTGAGCTTCTCTACTAGAAAGTAAGCTCCTTGCATTATTCCCCCCCCACCCCCGGCATCTAGCATATTGTCTTAAGGTATCAATATTGAAAAAATAAATAAATAAAGCCCTAGAAGAAAATATTATCTTGTGATATGCATTTCTAACTACAGCAACTCTATCTTTATGATGATACAGTTTAATCAGGACAAGATGGATATAAATCATCAAATTAAAATGTAACTAATTCAAGACCTTAATTACAGATTTGCAAGATGGTCACATAATTTCTCTAAATGGAGAACACATTTTCCATCTTGTTGCCTGCTATGTAAATTATGCCAACTAAAATATTACTCAAATGTTAAGGAAAGCCGGTAGAATTTTTAAAAAATAAAGTAATTGTAAATAAAAACATTGAAAAAGGTAGCATGACAGCAGAGATTCTAATGAAAATAATAAACTGAAATGCCTTTACATGTAAAGAAGCAAGCTATTTTGTAAGTTGGGTGCTTTTGAGAATATTTATGAATACATGACCACTGAAAGAGAATAATTCATTTGTGCAGTTATGACTCTGCAGACAAACAGCATTCTTGGCAATGTGCATTTAAATGTTGTGTGACCCCAGAGTACAATTATATGAAGATGAATTTTTAGCTTGTGTGCAATTTGCATTGTAGCATGTTCAGTCTCAGAAGAAAACTCATCCAGGGATTTCAGCAGATGTTAAAAAAGAGCTTAGAAAAATAAGCAGTCATTCTAACAACAACTCAGGTAAGGTAAAGATAACCATTCTCAGTATCTGTAATCATTACAAGGATTAAGGTTTGTGTCTTTCCATACAATGGTAATATCCATAGCTACTTCTAGGGATTACAATTGTTGCTGTATAAATATCCAAAATATTTCTCTTCATGGCATCCTAAAAGTTTATTGAATTGAATTTGAATGAAAACAGGATCTTTATTATACATTCAGATTTTTGCATATAAGGTATTTTAAAAGCAAAGCACCACCACCCCCACCCCTACCCCCACCACCACCACTTTGAGTGTGGGCTAAATTTTAATGATTTGCTTACAAAAACCAAGAGTACAAAGAGGGGAAAAATAGTAACTTTATGGGGGAGAAACTCAGCAAATGCCACCTTAACCAAGTGATGAAGGTTAACACCTCCAGTGATGTGTGGATGTTAGGTTCATCCTGATATCCTGAAAGAACTTCACCTCTGTTGGATTCTTTCCAAAAACCCATAACCTAGTTTAATCATAAGAGAAACATCAGACAAACCCAAACTGAAGGACACTCTACAAAATACCTGGCCAATACTCCTCCAAACTGTCCAGGTTATGAAAGCCAAGGAAAGACTGAGAAATTGTGATAACCAGGGGAGGCTAAGGACACCTAACAACTAAGTGCAATGTGGTAACCTGGACTGGATCCTGAATCTGAAAGAGGACGCTAACGAAAAAATGGGAAAGCCAAATAAAGTCTGGAGTTTAGTTCATTGTCATGTGCCAACACTGGTTTCTTAGATGCAACAAATGTACCATGATCATGGACGATGTTAGCCATAGTGGGAACTCTGCGTAGTATCGCTGCAAATTTTTTGTAAATTTAAAATGTTTGCAGAATGAAAACTTCATTTTAAAAAAATCTTAGTTTCTCTGCGTCTGACCACAGCAGACATATAGCCACTGTATGCGACTGCCATCCAGGTTAACCTGTACTATCGTTCCAGGAGCGCTTGGTTAACAATGCTGTTCAGTGAAATGGACAAGAAAATGTATGGAAGAAAGCAATTTAAAGACAGGGCATGGGAAAGCTTGAAGAAAATCAAAAGCTTTGGAAACAATATATAATTTTAAATTTTTTTAAAGAACGCATTGTACTGTTTACAGACAGCCAAGGTAATAGAAATTCACTGCCATTGTATTGTGATTCCATTCAAGTACAAGTAATCTCTATGTTTATGCTTTTCTCAGGAAAGCTTCTGTCCTGTTATCTCTGCATAGTGTTCTAAGCTACCATTACCCTCTGGGGAGAGGGTAATGTTTGTTGGATTGTGTGTAACAAGGTTGCAGCCCATATGCACCCTCTGGGAGAATATCTAAGCATTCCAAGATCCTCTTTCTTTCTTTTTCTTTTTTTAAAGTAGAATTTGGCTGCTGACTTCTTTTAAATGTGAACAAAGGGAGATGCCATTTTAAAAATTGATACAATCCTAAAACTGACGACCAGCAAACCAGGTCATAGCATTTTCTACCCCATCTTGGTTTCTTCAGTGGCAGATTGTTCTTGTTGAATATTCATGATGACCATGATGAGCTGTTCTTAAATATTTACAAGAATATAATTGTATTAGTGCTTTGGGGAGGCTAGTTCATATTCTCACTGTAAAATTTCTTCTCAATAAATGTTAATAATCCAATAAGCAAGTTTTACTCATGATTACGTTTACCTTTAACCACCACTCTTAATAGATTTTAATCCTTGTTGTATCGTACATTTGCAAACACTAATATATCACTGGTTAACCTCTATTTTCCTTCCACGGGGAAAATTTTAAGAATTACTGCATTTTCTGTATTTGTATCTAGATGAATGCCTTTGTATCAGATCCATTATTGAAAGATTCATTCATCACTGTGCTGGGATGATTACAGATATCTCCTGAAATTTGTTCTCATAGAGTTTGCCATTAGGTAGAATGTGGCATATCCAGCCTTATTTTCCTGTGGATTCCAGTAACAAACATTACATGATTTTCAGTGTAGAGGTAGAATGAAGGAACAAAGTCTCTTTGGAATAGGAAGAGCAGTGACAAGGAGAAAAAAGTACAGAACATCAGATGGTCAGGATTCCATGGAGCCTGACCCCCACCCCCACCCCCACCCCCGTGAGGAGATGGTACAGAAAGACTGGCTGTTTGTTTTCCCAAGGCTTTCTTCCAGTCTGATGCTTCCCGAGTCCTCGAGCATAATGGGACCTTGGTGGGAGGGAGAGACCACTTCTGAAGGACAGGACTGAGGGGGAAAATGGCTGGTCATCCTTCATTTTCTTCCCTCCCTCGACTGTCACTCGGATGTCAGAGCTAGGCTCACTTAAAGGCTGACCTAGGAGACTTGCACTCCCAGGCAGAGCTGGCTCTGCTCTTTGGGATGGGCTCTAGAACACCTGCTGCGCTTAGTACAGGAAATGGCAATATTTACATTGTTGCAGCATAAAAAGAAAAAACTCTATGTATTTTACGGTTCAGCTACTGAGATGCCAAAAAGCTGTCTCCAACAAGATAGGGATGATTTTCCTTACATTAAAAGACATTTGTGTCACTTAAAAAACAGCTTTCTGTGTAGATAATTTTCCTTACATTTAGAACATTTCTGCTTCTAAGAGAGCAGTTTTGCTTCACTGTGAAGCTAGTATGCCTTGATCTTCATGGGTTCCATATTTTTCCAGAAACTAGTCTTCTTTAGGATGATTTTATAGGTAACTTTGCATATATTTGTGCTGATTTTTTTCTGCCCTGGCTATGCATTTGCTAAGGAAGCTACTAAGAATGGGGACAATTTCTTATTTACAGATATTTGTATCTCCAGAGTCTAAGTGCTTGACATATAAAATATGTTTCATTCCTGTTAATCAAAATATGCAGAAAATCATTTTCTTATCCCTTTCTTTCTAATGATGTGTGTCACTGTAGTATGCACCAGAATTCAGGGTTCACGATCTTTGGATGATTCTGTGATGTCAAGGGTCCTGCATCATTAATAGGTTCTGCGGAGCTGTGAACGGACTTACCAAATTTCTTTCCTATTGACCTGACATGGGTTCTCACAAATGACCTGATTCTACAGCAAATATCTATTACCTTTTGGTGTCTGTTATCCACTGACCTATTTTTCTGGGGGCCACTTCTTTTCTAACTTCTCAAGTTGTTGAGGTGTTTAGTTGCCTCTAT
Source organism: Phoca vitulina (assembly GCF_004348235.1). Lineage (NCBI taxonomy): Eukaryota > Metazoa > Chordata > Mammalia > Carnivora > Phocidae > Phoca > Phoca vitulina. The sequence continues at coordinate 7,487,647 of NW_022589705.1, forward strand.
TTCTGACCTCATTTGTGGAGAAGTAGAACAAGTTAGAACACCTATAGAGGCTTTTAGTGAGTTGAAAGGAGTAGACTGGCAGATAAAAAATAATAACTCTGATGAAGGGATTCAACAAAGGATAGGACACAAGGCAGCCAAAACTGTGAGTCAACTGTCAGCTCATCTACCTCCTGAGGAAGACATTTTGTAGACACAAAGATGCCATTTGGAACCTTAAGATCAGCTTAGTTGCAAACTTCTCTGTTAACTCAATTCTAGTACATTCACTGAAACCCTTCCCTAGTTCCAACATATCCTTTTAATAATCTCAGCTTTGAGGTTCATGCTTCCTTAGTGTGGGGCACATCCCTCCCCATTTCTTCCTCCTCCTCCTAAATCCTCATTTCCCATTCAGCACTGTCTCCACCCAGGTTCCCTTCGCTTGCCCCCTTTCCCTCACCCCCAACACCTTTTACTGTTTTTTGTTTTGCCTGTGTTTGCAACCGACATTATCTTGCAGAAAAATCTACTTGGTCTTATATGAACACTGCTCCCTTTTTTAACTCCTGTTGACTCACTGGGCTGGGCGAAGGGGATCAGCACACTCTGCTCCCCATTTCCTTTCCTATTGTTCCTTCAACGTGTGCCTCCAAATTTCCATTAATGACCCCACCGGGCTCAGTATTTCAAAGACTCAAAAGCAACTTCTTTCCTGTATTAGTCTATGGATTATACTTCTATATGTCATAGTCTTTATCACGGCCACCACAAACACTCAGAAACTCTTTTCTGTGCCCCAGCTATTTTTATGACATTCCAACGAGTTGCCTTGTTGCCACCCCTTCTCCCACTTTTAACCATTGTCCACTCCACATACTGCTTATTTAATCTAAAAAGTCAATTCTGGGGGCACCTGGGTGGCTCAGTCGGTTAAGCATCTGCCTTCAGCTCAGGTCATGATCCCAGGGTCCTGGGATGGAGCCCCGCATCGGGCTCCCTGCTCAGTGGGGAGTCTGCTTCTCCCTCTGCCTGCCACTCCCCCTGCTTGTGCACGCTCTGTCTGTCAAATAAATGAATAAAATATTTTAAAAATAAATAAATAAAAATAGAAAGTTACTTCTGATGTAGTCAAAGAAGGAGGGGGGAGAAGGAAGAGGAGAAGGAGGAGGAGGAAGAAGAAGAGGAGGAGAAACAATCAAGGATTTCTTTGCTTATTGGAGTGAGCTCCAACTCCTCAGTCTGGCATCCATGGCTCCTGATAATATGGTCTCAACATTTAACTGCAGTCTTATCTTTCAGTGTTCTCCCCTTTAACCAATACAGACTATTTTTCCCATCTTGTGGGATTTTCTGGTTTTAATAACGGGAGTAATAGTGTCAATTCATAGCTCTACATTGTAGGCATCGCATTAAGCACTTTCCATTTCATCAACCCAACAACAGTGTAAGGGTAAGGACTTCTAACCCATTTTAACAGATGAAAACATTGTTAAAGGGAGTTACAGAAATTTCCTAAATCACATAGCTAGAAGGTGGCAGATACAGATTTGAACCCTATCTGTCTCACAACCCATGCTCTTTCCTTTGTTTGAAATGTACTATTCTTGACTTGTGACAATTCTCTCATTCTCCAAAAACCATCTCAAACGCATCATACTTCACGAACCCATTTTTTATCCTTCTACCAAATGGGCCCACCCTTCCTCTGCACCCTCACCATTCTTGGATTGAACCTCTCTTGTGCCACAAAAGATTTTGCCGTATCATAAAGTTGTATAGATACTTGGCTTAGCTTTTTCAAAAGTCAAATTGATGATAAGATATGGTTGCTGTCCTACTGGACCTTAGATAGCCTGTGTTACTCATTGCCTTTTGTATTCCTTGTGAACATAGTAGGCATTTATTACGGGGCTATTACACTGAGTCAGTATATATGTATATATGTGTATATGTATCCATCTCTACACCAGACTATTTTTGTGGAGGAATGTGACAGAATGCTTTCCTAGACCATTTTTCTCGAACACTGTGGCCACAATGGCATTCTGGGGCCTCATTTTTACAGTTGTCATTTGTGTAAAAAAGAGCATGCTCTATGCTCAAGAAATATTTTGTTCAAGTAAAATAGTAAACTGTATATCTCTCTAGGTATAATGAAAGGATACTTGTCATCAGCTTTTTTTTTTTTTTTTTAAGTCCTACTCCTTCTGGAATCTGATGTGAAGACAGCTTGTTTTTCACTAAACAGCACTGGGGACAAGCCAGGAGTGAGGAATGAGAGGCAAAAGTGACAATAAGTGGCAGAATCAGGATTTAAATCTAGACGCATTTGATGCAAACGCCACAGTTCTTAATCAATATGCTATACTCTCACAAAACAATTGCCTAGCCATTATGTTGCCTGCAAGTACAGTCTTGTTTTTTTGGTTTTTTTTTAAATTTTTTTATTGTTATGTTAATCCCCATACATTACATCATTAGTTTTAGATATAGTGTTCCATGATTCATTGTTTGTGCATAACACCCAGTGCTCCATGCAGAACGTGCCCTCCTCAATACCCATCACCAGGCTAACCCATCCTCCCAACCCCCTCCCCTCTAGAACCCTCAGTTTGTTTTTCAGAGTCCATCGTCTCTCATGGTTCTTCTCAGTCTTGTTTTTTTGACAATACATTCTGGCCACTGGGATTAGAATTTGTATTTTCCCAAAACAATTTAGCTGCCCATGGGTAATTTAGGATGAGGGCTCTTCGTTCTTGTGTTGTTTTTGATGTAGAGGAAATGTCCTACTACTTGTCCAAGAAGAATCCCTTTTAGCTGTGCTTTAGAGTCTACCCCAATGGTCGATCTTATTATGTGTCATTTTTTCCTATTACATTTCAGAAGGCAACTTCAAGTTTAGGAGTCACACTCTCGTATCTTCTATCCATATAAACTGAGATTAGGTGTAATTTAGAGAACAAAGAATAATATTTAACTGCCCAGCATTTTCCAAAACAGAGATGGACCCAGTTTGCAATCCAGTATAGGGCATATGGGAGGGAAAAGTCAAATTTAACCTGCACATATGATAAGAAATCTATTAAAATGGATCTTGCAGTAGGTCTTCATTGCTTTCAAAATAGCATGTGAGTTTCTTCCAAAGGTGCATCCCGTACTTCATAAAATGGTCCTTCTTTACCATTCTAGCCTTTTTCTCACCATTTATTGAACTTCTTACAGGTCTTCCCAAAACACATGCTTTTCCTCACCTCTGGAAGTCTGCTCATGCTGAGATTTGCTTCCTTTCCCTCTGCTACCTAACCCCAATTGATCCTCTAGGACTAAACTTGGGCTGCACTTCCTTCTGGGTTCCCTAACTTCCCCAAAAATGCCATCATGAGGAGGCTTACTCCACTTTTTCCCACTGGTAGCACATGTCCCCCTGATTTGCAATTGCCTTTTAGCTCACCTCTCTTCCCAATCACCCTGTAAACCTCCCTGAGGACATGACCATGTCTTGTTCACTGTTGCAGTCCCAGGACCTTGGGTGATTATGGAACAGAGTGGGTGCTTGTTACATTTTTACCAGATGGATGAATAAGTGGATGAAAGAATGAACTCCTTTCTAAGATGAGACAATCTGCTCTGTATCTTTTAAGTCTAGATATTATTCCCCATGACCTTACTACTCCCTGAAGGATTTAAATGACTGAATTATAATAGTTAATAGCATCCAGATTATTAAAATATTTGGGAAACTGCCAGATTTTTTTAATCATATGCATACTTTGCATCTGGATATTTTATTTGCACAGGGATTTTTCTTCTGGGAAAGAATATAGGCATTCCCAGTGAATAAACCATCAAAAGAGATGGATCAGCCTAAGTTAACCTGAGAAACTAAATATAACTGAGTGGAAAGAAATAATGCTTACTGTTATTAAGAGGGAAAGCACACACCATGTTTTCTTCTGTAATCAATTGCAAATTTACATTTCATAACTCTGGTTGTTGTTTAATCAAAGATGATTATCTTCCTTGATTAGGAGTATCTTTTTTAAGGAAAAGGAATTGCTAATTAGTTTGCTAGCACTCTGTTGAAGGTGTTTGCAATTAAATTGAGGAGGTAAAGAAAGCTGCAAATGATTCCAATGATGAAATTAGTCACCAAATATTGAAGGAGTTCCTTTTTCAAAGTGTTGGAAGTTTTAAACTTCTTAAAAAAAAAGAAAAAAACAGGGGCGCCTGGATGACTCAATCTGTGAAGTGTCCGACTCTTGATTTAGGCTCAGGTCATGATCTCAAGGTCTTGAGATTGAGCCCAGCCTCCAGCTCCGTGCTCAGCAGGGAGCCCGCTTGAGATTCTTTCCCTCTGCGCACCCTCCCCGCCCCTGTCCCGGCAGCTCCCATCATGCACACTCAGGCATTTGTGCGCGCTCTCTCTCAAATAAATAAATATATAAACAAACAAACAAACAAATAAATCTTTAAAGATAAAAAAGCCCTACTACCCAAAGCTATTCTTACCAAAAAAAAAAAAAAAAAGAATCTGCGGATTCTTGGTTGAGGCTAAAGAGACTGAGTATTCAACATTTTTATTATACCTGTACCTAAGAAGGAAAGCAAATTGCTAGTGTGTATTTAGATACAATTAGATAAAATCATATCTAACCATTTTGAAATTGTTTATTCTCTTCATTAGTATGGCACTGACTAGGCGTAACAGCGACCTCTGATTAGGTCACTTAAGACTGAGTCCATGAGTCCCCCCAAAGCTGTAGGTTTCACACATCACATGACTTTTATTTCTGTTCCTCTTTTCACCTGGAGGCAAGGACAAGGGAGCAATCTAAAAGGATGCATTGGTTTCTTCTTGGAAAATCAAATTGCCTAAAATTAATTATTTCCATCTTAACCATCGTTAGGTGTACAGTTCAGTCGCATTCACCATATTCATGTTGTTGTGCGACGGATCTCCAGAACTTTTTCTTCTCGCCAAACTGAAACTCCGTACCCAGGGAACAAAAGCTCCTCACTTCCACCCTTCCCTCCCCCAGTCCTGGCAACCACCATTCTATTTTCTGGGGTTTCCCCTCAATTTGAAAAAAATTGTAATAAAATACACATAAGAAAAAATTTACCACCTTAACCATTTTTAAGCATGCAGTTCAGTGGTATTAAATGCATTCATAAGGCTGCACTGCCAGAACCACCATCCATCTCCAGTACACTTTTCATCTTGGAGAACTGAAACTCTACCTATTGAACAGTAACTCCCCATTCTCCTCTCCCCTCAGCCCATGGCAACCATCATTCTACTTTCTGTTTCTATGATTTTGACTCTTTAAGTACATCCTATAAGTGGATTCACACAGTATTTGTCTTTTTGTGACTGGCTTACTTCACTTAATATAATGTCCTCAATGGCTACATGCAAAAGAATGAAACTGGGCCATGTTCTTACACTATACACAAAAATAAACTCAAAATGGAATAATAATAAAAATAAATGTGAGACCTGAAACCATAAAACTCCTGAAAGAAAACATAGGCAATAATCTCTTGGACATTGGCCTTAGCAACATATTTATGGATATGTCTCCTCAGGCAAGGGAAACAAAAGCAAAAATAAGCTATTGGGGCTACATCAAAACAGAAAGCTTTTGCACGGTGAAGGAAACCATCGACAAAACAAAAAAGGCAACCTACTGAATGGGAGAAGATATTTGCAAATGAAATCCTTGATAAGGGGTTAATACCCAGAATATATAAAGAACTCATACAACTCATCTCAAAAAAAAAAAAAAACAAAAACAAAAAACCCCAAAACAATCCAATTAAAATATGCACAAAGGACCTGAGTAGGAATCTTTCCAAAGAAGACATACAGATGGCCAATAAGCACATGAAAGATGCTCAACATCACTAATCATCAAGGAAATGCAAATCAAAACCACAATGAGATATCACCTCACACCTCTCAGAATGGCTAAAATCAAAAACACAAGAAATAACACATATGGATGAGGATGTAGAGAAAAGGAACCCTCTTGCACTGTTGGTGGGAATGCAAGTTGGTGCAAACAGTGTGTAAATAATACCATATGATCCAGGGACAATTGGATAGCTCAGTTGGTTGAATGTCTGACTCTTGATTTGGCTTAGATTATGATCTTAGGGTCGTGAGATCAGGCCCCACTTCTGGCTCTGTGCTGGGCAGGGAGTCTGCTGAAGATTCTCTCTCTCCCTCTCCCTCTGCCCCTTGCCCCCCACTGCATTCTCTCTCTCTCTCTTTCTCTCTCTTAAATAAATCAAATAAATAAATAAATACTTTTTAAAAAAGAAAAAAAGAAATACCATACGATCCAGTAATTCTATTACTGAGTATTTACCCAAAGAAAATAAAAACACTAATACAAAAAGATACATGCACCTTTACATTTATAGCAGCATTATTTACAATAGCCAAGATATGGAAGCAACCCAAGTGTCCATACATAGATGAATGGATAAAGTAGATGTGATATGTATAAATAATGGAATATTACTCTGCCATAAAAGAGAATAAAATCTCGTCATTTGTCACAACATGGCTGGACCTAGAAGGCATTATGCTAAGTGAAATGTCAGACAAAGAAAGACAAATACCATATAATTTCACTTATATGTGTAATAAAAAAAAAGAAACGAATAAACAAAGAAACAGACTCTTAAACACAGAGAACAAACTGATGGTTCCAGGAGGAGGGGCGGAATGGGCAAAATAGATGGGGATTAAGAGATAAAAACTTCCAATTACAAAATAAATAAGTCACAGAGATGACAAATACAGCCTAGGGAATATGGTCAATAGTATCGTAATAACATTGTATGGTGACAGATGGTAACTACACTTATTAAAGTGAGCACTGAGTAATGCCTAGAATTGTCAAATCAGTAGATTATACACCTGAAACTAATATAAAGAGCTCATACAACTCATCTCCAAAAAAACAAACAATCCAATTAAAATATGGGCAGAGGATCTGAGTAGATATCATATATATATATATATTCATATATATAATAGACTATTATTATATTACACAATATATAATATGTATTATACAAATATAAAATGTCAAGATTCATTCATGTTGTAGCATATTGCATAATTTCTTTACTTTGCAAGGCTAAATACTATTCTTTGTATTTATATACTACATTTTGTTTCCCTATTCATACATTGATGGACACTTGAGTTGCTTCTACCTCTTGGCTGCTGTGAATAAGACTGCAATGAACATGGGTGTACAAATCTCCCTTTGAGATTCAGTTTTCAATTCTTTTGGAAATATACCCAGAAGTAGAATGCTGGATCATTTGATAGTTCTATTTTTAATTTTTTGAGGACTGTTTTCCATAATGTCTATGCCGTTTTACATTCCCACCAACAGTGCATATGAGTTCCAATTTCTCCACGTCCTCACCAACATTTGTTTTCTTGTTTTGATAGTAGCCATCCTAGTGAGTGTGAGGTAGTATCTCATTGTAGTTTTGATTTGCATTTCCCTCATATGTGTGATGTTGAGCAGCTTTTCTTCTGCTTATTGGCCATTTGTATATCTTCTTCAGAGAAATGTCTATTCAAATCATTGGCCCATTTTTAAATTGGGTTGTTTTCTTGTTGTGTCTCTATTCTGGATATTAGTCCCTTTTCAGATATACAGTTTGCAAATATTTTCTCCCATTCTGTGGGCTGCTTTTTTATTCTGTTTAGAGTGTCTTTTGATGCAAATATTTAATTTTTTTGAAGTCCAATTTATATATTTTTTTCTTTTGTTGCCTGTGTCTTTGGTGTCATATCCAAGAAACCCTTTAAAGTCTAGTCTGAATGCTTATGAATTAATCTTATTACCCTGCAATTAAAAAAAAAGCCACATTAGTGCTTTTGTCTTGGCTTAGCTGAAAAACTAAGCAATGTACTGATCTATAGATTCAACACAATCCATGTCAAAATCCCTGCTGGGCTTCAAAAGACACCATTAAGACAATGAAAAGACAAGCAATAGACTTGGACAATATGTTTGCAAAACTCATATCTGATAAAGGACTTGTATCTAGGATATACAAAGAATGTGTATGACTCAATAATAAGAAGACAAACAACCTATCAAAAATTGGCCAAGAGCAACTTGAATAGACATTTTACCACAGAAGATATATGAATAGTTAATAAGCACATGAAAAGATGTTTAACATCATTTGTCATTAGGGAAAAGCAAATGAAAATCACATTGAGATACTATTTTACACCAACTGTAAAGGCTATAATAAAAAAGACAAGGGAGAGAGAGAGAGATGAATATACATTTTTAATAAATAAATAAATAGCTATACATATATAATATAAAAAAGACAACAATGTTGGAAAGACAGGAATCTTCCTACACTGCTGATAGGAATATAAAATGGTACAGCCACTTTACAAAGTAGTGTGGCAATATATTAAAAAGCTAAACATAAGTTTACTATATGGCCTCACAATTCCATTCTTAGGCTACCCAAGAGAAAGGAAACCATATATCCACACGCAGACTGGTACATGATTGTTCTTAGTAGCATTTTTCAAAAGAGCCAAAAATTGGAAAAAAATTTAAATGTTCATTGATTGGTGAATGGACATGTAAAATGTGGTATATTGACACAATGGAATACTATGCAGCAATAAAAGGAACAAGCTACAGACATATGCTTCCATATGGAACAACCTCAAAAATGTTATTCTGACCAAAAAAAAAAAAAAAAACCAGTCGCAATAGACTACATATTGTATTATTCCATTTATATGAAATATTCAGAAGGGACAAAGCTATAGAGACAGAAAGTAGATTAGTGGTTGCCTGGAGCAGGAGTGAGGAGGAACAGGATCAACAGTAGATTTGCATATGAGATCTTATTGGGGTGATGAAAGTATTCTAAAAATGACTCATGGTAATGGTTGTATGACTTTAATGGAATGGAATATTTGAAAAGGTTGAATTTTATAAATCACAAAGACATGGCTAAATAATGTTAAAAATATATTTAGATTAAAAAATCCCTGGCTTTTTTGTTTGTTTGTTTTTTTGCAGAAATTGACCAACTGACCCCCAAATTTATATGGAAATGCAAAGACCCAGAATAGCCAAGATAATCATGACAACGAAGAACTAAGAGAATTTACACATCCCAACTTTAGTAATTTAGAGAGAGAAAGAGAGAGCGTGTAAGTGGGGGGAGGGGTAGAGAAAGAAGGAGAGAGAGAACTTCAAGCAGACTCCTCACTGAGTATGGAGCCCCACATGGGGCTCGATCCTATGACCCCAAGATCATGACCTAAGCCTAAACCAAGAGTCCACCACCTGACTGACTGAGCCACTCAGGCACCCCATACACATCCCAACTTTAAAACTTACTACAAAGCTACAGTAATCAAGACAGTGTGAAGCTTGCATAAAGACAGAGATAAAGATCATAAGAAATAAGAGCCCATAAGTAAGCCCTTACATTTATGGTCAATTGAGTTTTGACCAATGTGCCAAAAAATAGGAAAAGAATGGCCTTTTCAACAAATTGTGCTGGGACAGTTGGGTATGCACAAGCAAAAAAATGAATAAATTTGGATCTCTTCCTCACACCATACACAAAAATCAGCTCAAAATGGATGAAAGATCTTAATGTAAGAGATAAAACTATAAACATTTTAGAAGAGGGGTGCCTGGGTGGCTCAGTAGGTTAAGCATCTGACTCCTGATTTTGGCTCAGGTCCTGATCTCAGGGTCCTAGAATCAAGCTCCACCCCCCTCCTGCTCAGTGGGGAGTGTGCTTGTCTCCCTCTCCCTCTGCCCCTCCCCTGCTCGCACTCTCTCTCTAAAATAAATAAATAAATCTTTAAAAAATTTTAGAAAATACACAGGAGAAAAAACTTTGTGAGCTTGAATTAGGAAAGTAATAAAGGAAATTGATAAATTGGATCTAATCAAAACAAAAAACTTTAAAACACACTATCAAGAAAGTGAAAAGATAATCTATGGAATTGGATAAACTATTTGCAAATCATATACCCAATAAAGAATATATATCTAGAATATATAAAGTAATCTGACAACTCAGTAATAAAAAAACAACCAAATTTAAAAATGAGCAAAGGATTTGAATGGGCACTTTTCTAATGAAAATATACAAATGACTACTAAGCATATGAAAAGATGATCAATATCATTATTCATTGAGGAAATGCAAATCAAAACCACAATGAGACACTTCACATTCAGCAGAAATACTATAGTCAATAAGACAGACAATGACCAGTGTTGGCGAGGACTAGAGAAGTTATGCCCGATACATCATGGTGGGAATATAAAATGGCACAGGCACTTTGGGAAACAATTTGGCAGTTTCTCAAAATGTTGAACATAGAGCCACCATACAGCCCAGCAATTCCATTCCTAGTTATCTACCAAGGAGAAATGAAAATAAATGTCCCCACAAAGACTTGTGTGCAAGTGTTCATAGCAGCATTATTCACAATAGTCAAAAGGTGGAAATAACACATATGTCCATCACTGGTGAATGAATTAAAAAATGGAATTATACAATACAATTCACCAATAAAAAGGAACAAAGTACTGATACATGCTTCAACATGAATGATCTTTACAGCATGAATGAATCTCAAAAACCTCTTGTTCAGTAAAAGAAGCCAGACACAAAGGAACATTTATATGGATTCCATTTATATGGAATATCCCAGAAGGCAAATCAGTAGAGACAGAAAGTATGTTAGCGATTGCCCACAGCTGGGGGTAGGAATGGGAAATGACTTAATTGGGCAGGAGATAGGGACGCCTGGGTGGCTCAGTCGTTAAGCGTCTGCCTTCGGCTCAGGTCATAATCACAGGGTCCTGGGATCGAGCCCCGCATTGGGCTCCCTGCTCAGCAGGGAGCCTGCTTCTCCCTCTCCCACTCCCCTTGCTTGTGTTCCCTCTCTTGCTGTGTCTCTCTCTGTCAAATAAATAAATAAAATCTTGGGGAAAAAATGGGCATGAGATTCTTGTTTGTAGTGATGGAAACATTCTAGATTCCAATTGTGGTGGTGATGGTTGCACAACTTTATAAATATACTAAAAGTCATTTAACATACACTTAAAATGGATGGATTTTATAGGATGTGAAGTATATCTCAAAAAAGCTGCTACGAAAAATACTCATTTTAAAAAGCTGTTAGAAATGGAAAGGACCTAGAGATCACCTGGTCTAATCTTCACATTTTGTAGACGACCTAAATGATGTCAAGATAGGTTCAGTGATCCACCGAAGGTCATAAAGGCAGCTATTATCCTCATTTAATCTAGAACCCAGGCATTTGGGTTAGCATACTATCAAGTTTCTTTCTTGGGTATGCATTTCTTGACTACCCAAACTAGGAAGAGTCACCTTTTAAGATGCTCTCAAAGCACTGAGTATATTTCCTTTATGGCCTCAAATACAGATTATCATTGTCCTTTGATGGGACAGACAACTCCTTGAGAGGCCAACTCTCCTCCACTTTTGCTCACCATTTCATCCCTTGTGCCAGGCACAGCGTGCAGAAGTGATAGGGGCGCTCAATAAATACTTGTTGAGTTAATGAATAAATGAATAAACAGGTGGACCTGAAGCCCAAACATTCCCAATAATCATTGTGAAGTAATGCCTCACAAGGAATCTGCCCTTGGCAAAGACTGGGTGACACACTTCACAGAGGTCTCCAGAGATGTGTGTTACCCACCTGTAACAAGGTGAAACCGAATATTTTATTGGATTTCAAAATAAGAATTACAGCTTCTTTCGAATGGAAAGAGGGGCCATTACAGAGGAAAAGACCAACGGGGTTTTGGGCAACTGTAAGGAAAGAAGAGAATTTCGGGTGAAGCTTTCGTTTAAGACAACACAAGCCTGTAAAAAGCTATAGATCAGGGACAGCTAATGTAAGAACTTGACAGGTTTTGCAACTGTTCAGCTGGTTACTTTTGTTATCTTTCCGAACATTTGCTGGGGTGGGGGTGGGGGAACATGAATGCGGGGGAGGGGAGAATCTGCAGTTGGGCAAAAGTCACATACTTTTAAATGCTATTCAGTTGTCCTGACAATTTTAAGTATCATGAAGATGACCTGAAAACTAGCTGAACACAGAACTTCTATTGCAAATAGAAGATTGTGGTTGATTTCTGCTCCTAACAAAACAATATGTTGGTCCCTCCACTGACCATGCCATGTGTCAGTAGTCATAGTTTCTATTCCCAAGGAGCATCCCCAAGAAGCTAGGGGAGGATGGATAAGTAAACTGTCAATTATGGCCCAGAGTGACAAGTGCTGAATCTATCCAGATCCTCAGGGTACAAGCAACACATGCTAATCTGCTATCTCAGGCAAAAAAACAAAAAACAAAAAAAACCCAAAAAACTTAGGGAAGGATATGAGACAGCTCATAAAACTTAAGGAAAAAATGAAGAACCAGGCCCTCAAAACAACAGAAACTTGAATAGCACCAAGAATCTAGAGGATAGGAAAAGATTGAGAGCCTGTTCACGGTTGGAATAAATCAGCGCCATCATTTCCCAATAGTGTGTCTTTCACTCTTGAGCCGTGCAAATTTCACAAGAGTCTGATTGGTCCAGGTGGATCACATGCCCATCCTGTGGCTGGGGAATGCCTTGCAGCTTCACTAACAGTCCCACCAAGACTGCATGCAGCAGGGAGGGACAATTCCCCAGAAGAAAAATGCATTTTTGCTTCCAGAATAAGGGCAGACCCAAACTACAGCCCCATGAGAGCGTTAGAGGATCCACCGGGCCAGGATTTTGAGAGCATAGCCCTAACCAACTTACGACGGAGAGTCTCAGTTAAGTTTCCAGAGACTTCCTGGGAGAGATTGCTGTAAAATCCTTTCCATCACATCTGGACAAAAGCAGAATTAGACCTATCAGCTTCTCAAAGTTTTTTGTTTCCTTAAATAAATTCTAAATCTTCGGGTCGTCAGAAGGAACAGGAATTCTTCAATAAATCAGTATTTGATGGTAACAGTAGAAGCTGGGCTGGTGTTTCTGATGTGCTTATTGTGCTCCCAACACTGAATTACATTATTACATTGAAACCTGTAAAGAATCAGTGAGGCTGCACTACATTCCTACAGGGGAGAAACTCCAGTGTCTGGAGTTCAAACTCAGGCTGGTCTGACTCCAAAGTCCATGTTTATAACAAATATGCACTAAACTCCCAACATCTTTTCTCTAAAAAAGAAAAGAAAAGAAAAAAATCAATTATAAGTTCTTTTGTTAGTTTGGGTGTTGTTCAAAGTTCAAGTTGGTTTAAGTTGGCTTATTTCTATTTTAATGGTAATATTGTTAAGGCTATAAAAGAAATCTAAAGGAGTCCATATTTCTATACTTTACTGACAAATATGCCATAGAGGACTGTAAAATACTTCTCTTAAATTCAGAAACAATGATTCTTAATACTGAACACTTGCAATGGCAATTGTACAGCCAAGGGGAAGTCTGTCTTCTCCTAGAATCTGCGTTGTTCAACTCTTTTCAATGACTGCTATTACAAATTCCTATGAGTACATTTAAGTTTGCTTCACATTTTTCTGGCCTGGCTTGCCCTAACCTACTTTTTAAAATTCTAACCGGTGGGGCGCCTGGGTGGCTCAGTTGGTTGAGCGACTGCCTTCGGCTCAGGTCATGATCCCAGGGTCCTGGGATCGAGCCCTGCATCAGGCTCCCTGCTCGGCGGGGAGCCTGCTTCTCCCTCTGACCCTCTCCCCTCTCATGCTGTTTCTCGTTCTCTCTCTCTCTCTCTCTCTCTCAAATAAAGCAATAAAATCTTAAAATTCTAACCGGGGCGCCTGGGTGGCTCAGTTGGTTAAGCGACTGCCTTCGGCTCAGGTCATGATCCTGGAGTCCCGGGATCAAGTCCCACGTCAGGCTCCCTGCTCAGCAGGGTGTCTGCTTCTCCCTCTGACCCTCCCCCCTCTCATGTGCTCTCTCTCTCTCTCTCATTCTCGCTCTCTCAAATAAATAAATAAATCTTTAAAAAAAAATAAAATAAAATTCTAACCAATCATTAAACAATTTTTATGCTGAACTTAAATATTCAGTAAAGAATTAAAGATTCTGTTTGGTTTGAATGTGTATGGTTCATTAAACCCCATGGTTTTCATTACAGTAATATTTAGAGGACTAACTATCTTTTAGTAATCAGAGTATGAAGCAATTTAAATGTCATTCCCGGCACAGGTTAGAAGCAAATTTACTTATTAAATTATGAATGTTTTACTTTATACTGGCCACTGAATAATTTAAAAATGAACATGACACTTAATTGCAGAGATGAAAAAATAGATACAATGACAATAGCCTTGTATCAGCTCAGAACAGCCTGGGCTGAGTTGGTTTTCTTAATAATCGGAAAGGTCTGTATTTTGGAGTTGCCGATTCAAACGTGATTTTCAAGTAATTTAGTTTCAAGTAATTTACTAAGAATTTTCAAAAAGTTAGACTCTGTTTTGAAGCTTAAGGAACAGTTTAAAATAGACATTAGCAACTTTTATTTGAAAAAAGGATTTGTCTAGGGGCGCCTGGGTGACTCAGTCAGTTTAGCGGCTGCCTTTGGCTCAGGTCCTGATCTCAGGGTCCTGGGATCGAGCCCCGCATTGTGCTCCCTGCTCAGTGGGGAGTCTGCTTCTCCCTCTGCCCCTCCCCCACTCGTGTGCAAGTGCGTGCTCTCTCAAATAAATAAAATCTTAAAAAAAAAAAGGATTCGTTTTGTTAGTTGGACAGTGATAACACAGTGTTAGGTTGAACTCTCTGTTGCTATTTTTGTAAGTAAAACAATGATCGGAAATTGACAATTCCATAGTGTGATCTAATGAATATACCACAGCAGATGATAGGTCTTTAAAAATAGACAATAATTTTAAAAAATCATAAATAGAATTGAAAACATTACACGAGATTTGCAAAAAATAAAGAAAAATCCATAATCTCACCACCTAAATATAAATTCTATAATCATTCCTGTACGTTCCTTTCCATTATTTTCTCTGATGCATTTGTCTATATGTTTGTAGTCAGCATACATTAATGTTTGCATATATAGAATTAAAAACCTTACATCAACTGTATTTTTAAATCTGTGATACTATCTTTATATGTGTATAATTTTCAATAATTGTGTAGTCCACTACTTGAATGTACCATAGTTTACTTACTCATTCTCATATTGCTCAACACTAAGGTCTCTTCCAGTTTTTTGATATTACAAATATCAAAAATGGTATGATGAGCATCTTCTGAATTGCTAAGGAAAAGCTGCCTTATATTTATACAATCCATTAAAAAAATCGATGTCTCTGTATTTTTCCACTGTTTGGGTATTTTTAATCAAGTAAATTGTGATGAATACTCGTGGTACATCAGGAAATAAAAAGGAGTTCCATAAGTTTTTCTTTGTAATTTACCATTACCACTCAAAACTGACATTTTATAGTCATTAATCCTAAAGACAACATAATAATAATTTTCAGAGCTCACATTCTACTATCAAACTTTCCGCTGAGCTTGTAATTAAAATGTCAGAACTCATTCCTGTCCTTGAAAACAATGTTTTGCTTCTGATGATTCAAAACTTTGTTTCGTAGATCTTAATTCTCACATCTTCTATTTGAGTTGCAAAATGAGTCCTCCAGGTAAGGAACAAAATAGTAGTTTAGAATTTAAAATTCATTCTTCTTAGGTTGACACAGAAAACAGGGTTGTCTTTTTGCCCCCCCCCCCATTTAAAAATAAAAATTTGAATTGTTGCACAACCTGGAGTTTAAACTTTCATATTGAACTATTTGATAAGTTACAGTTCCTAAATTTTCAAGTGGTATTTTTGTGTAAAGAGAACGTGTTCAATTTGTTCTTAACTTAGACTCACACAACATCTTGGCCTGGGCCAGGTTTTATACTGCCATATTTGATAGTAGAAAAGACTGCTGACACACAGTTGTAAATCTGAGATATTCACCAGTGTCACCTATTATCCACCTTTGACTCTTATTTCTTCTGCAGTCACCAAATTACCTGGAGCTCTAGTGCTCAGGATTCATTTGGAGGATTGTTCACCATTACTCCACCCCCAAAGGGCTAGCACAAGTATTAGGAAGTGGCTGGTTTACAGGTCTCTTTGTTTTGATTATTTAATCCAGAATAATGGTAGTAGAAATACATGTCATCTCTCACTCATCCCCGTTAATCATCCTCGGTGCTAATACTCAATAGTTGGCAATATCTACGTAATTAACAAGGATGCAATATCCAGACTTAGAATGAATCATTTTTATTGAGAATGCTCCGATCTACTTTCTGCCTCCCACCAAACATTCTATGAGGAGAAATCATTCAATTTGACAAATATCTGAGTGCCTTCTCTATGTAGGGTAAGATGTGTATCAAGGAAAGCTGTGTCTCTGGATTTTTTTTTTTTTTCACTTTTTTCCTAGCCTAATAAAGGGCTAAATTCTTCCAAAACACATCCTGTGGCTGAAAATGTTTTTGTTCGCAGTTATGCAACCTTATGAAAAAGCATGGTCTTCTCCAAATTGGACATACTATAAATTGAAGACATTAGTCATAGCTGGTGCGTTTTTCTTCCATTTAAAACACAACTTTAATACTTTTTTTCAGGTCAGATTTTAAGTGGTATATTGAAATATTGGAGAAGAAATACCATATATATATAAAAAAAGATAATATTTTAAAAAGCAATCTACATCAGAAGGAGGAGAAATAGCCGTGTCATTTTCTCACATTTCAAGCCCCAGGCATATATGTATAATTTAACAAAACGCAATATGACACAGCACTCATTCATGCGCTCAGCATGTAATTACTGAGCACTTGTCATGGGTATCACACAGGAATCATCTTTGTGGGAGACACAAACTATAGAAATGATCCCTGAAAGTATAGTCTTTCTTTGTGGGAGATACAAAGGCAACTAAGGGCCTATCCTTGCCCTCAAGCAGCTTACAGCATCTTTGGGAAGATAAGACAGCATGGGAAAGCTTTGGAGCAGTGTGGAGTACTGACCCCACAACACAGACAACAGTGCTTGGTGCTTTGGGAATGCATGCAGAATGTCTTGGGAAGGCTGCCGAGAAGCAGTGAGGCTTGGGTTGAATCTTCCAGGATGAGTAGGATTTAGCTAGATGAGGACTGCCAGGGAAGGTCCTCTAGACGGAGGAGAAGATTTAAGAAAAGGCAGGATTGTGTAACAATGTTCAGGGGGCGATGAGTAATAGCCTGGCGGAACTGGAGGGCTGTGTCACGGAAAATTAGACTGGAACAGATTTGGAGGTGGGGAAGCACAGGGAGGGCTACTGAGTCTTACTGCTACCCCCTTTCTGTGCCAGGTCCTACATGTATCTTGCTGGCTCCTTCTGACCAGTCTATTACTTCCCAGCTTTATAGAGGAGAAAACAGGCTCAGACAGATGATGTGATTTTTTTTTTCATGGTCATAAGACTAGTCGGTGACAGCACCAGGAGTCCAACCCGAGTCTGTGAGCTCTTTCCCCTATGCTAGTTCCTTTACATGTCTTACAGAGGGACTTGAACTTGGTTCTATGTGAATATGTGCCCAGGTGACAAGACATAGCCAGATGTGGTGAGTGGCCTTAGCCTCCAGTGGCCTGATATCCTAAACAAGGGTAAAAGAAGTACAAACATGCCCTAACTCTCTTAGCTCACAAAAGCCAGGAATCCGAGCTTCTGACGATAGAAAAGTCAGGATGGAGTGCAAGGGTGCTTGGGTTTTACACGTGACATAATTTAACCTAACATTTTAGTTTCATTTTATAGAATGTAATCCTACTTAAATATTGTTCTGAAAAACTTTCAAGCCTTCCACGGAATTATCCGCCCTAAACTTTATGGCAATAAGTTTTCCAGAAGAGGGTGAATAATGGATTTTTTTTTTTTTTGGTTTGATAATATTTACAGACATCACTGGATCTCCATTGCTGACGATGGGTTTGCTGAAACCATGGGACAGCACAGGTTCATTGTTTCTAATTAAAAAACAAAACAAAAACGAAAACACCTGACTCGATAGTAAGAAGAGAGCAAGAATCCCGTTTCCGTCTGCACGGCTTTCCCGCTATCCCTTCTTTGTCGTGTGATAGAACAGCCTCAACACACTGCACATAAAAAAAAGGGATGTGGCCACTTGCTAGTCAATGTGTGTTTTTTTTATTTTCAGCAAATAGCACACTATCTAATGATTAATTTAACCCAGTTTACAAACTTCAAGTATCTAATTTTTATCTATCATTAACAGATTTCTGCTTTTTCTGAAAAAGAACACATTAGCCTGGCCTTGCTCTGACCTTCTGGCCGCCGCCGAAAGCCCATTTGTGGGCCCCAAGTGCTTAGGCTTTAGGACCTCAGGTCTCAGAGTTGGCAAAGTGCAGTAAAAGCAGACCAGAGAGAGTGTAGAGACAGTCTTCCCTCCCTAGGGTCCTACATTCTTTCTTTTTGTTTTTAAAGATTTTATTTATTTATTTGACAGAGAGAGACACAGCGAGAGAGGCAACACAAGCAGGGGGAGTGGGAGAGGGAGAAGCAGGCTTCCTGCTGAGCAGGGAGCCCGATGTGGGGCTTGATCCCAGGACCCTGTGATCATGACCTGAAGGCAGATGCTTAACGACTGAGCCACCCAAGCACCGCATGGGTCCTACATTCTGAAGGGCCTCACATTTGGCTTACTGCTCTGCTGTCACTGTTTAGAAATTCTTTTTTAATTTTTTGATTCTTAATTTATTTTTATCAATCAATCAATGAGATTGAGAGAGAGAAGAGGAGCAGAGGGAGAGGGACAAGCAGACTCTGTGCTGAGCACGGAACCTGACGTGGGGCTCGATCTCAGGACCTTGAGATCATGACCTGAGCCAAAACCAAGAGTTGGACTCTTAACTGAGCCACCCAGGCACCCCCACGGTTTAGAAATTCTTCATAATTTTTGAACTAGGGGCCTGACCTCACATTTTCATTGTGTGCCAGGCCCTGCAAATTACGTAGCTGGTCCTGCAGCCTAGTCAAGTATATGGTGGGAAAGATGCTCGTTTTGATCAAAGCAAAAGGCTTATATCAAGCTGGCTGAAGAAAAGAAGTCAACACCAGGAAACAGAAGAAGTTGATGGAGAAGTGAACAAAGGAAACAGTAGTACTGGGCCTGTTCATGACTAACAATGTTGCATATGCAGCTTATTCTGAAAGGAAAGGAAATGTGTTTGGAAAGAGAAAATGTATATCTGATGCCTCTTTCTGTGTGGCTATCTTTTTTAAAAAAAATTAATGAATTAATTAATTTGAGAGGGGAGAGAGAGAGAGAGTGAGCATGAGTGGGGGAAGGGGCAGAAGGAGAGGGAGAGGGACAAGCAGACTCCCCAATGAGCGGGGAGCCCCACGTGGGACTCGAACCCAGGACCCTGAGATCATGACCTGAGCTGAAGGCAAACCCTTAACAGACTGAGCCACCCAGGCACCCCGGTAAGACTACTTTTTATCCAAATTCTACATTCCTTGTTTATATCCTCCCCATACCTACCCTGCTCTGTGCTAATAGTCTGTAACTGTATAATTCACAATTGCTGCTGATGTCAAAAGTGTCTTATGTTGATACTATTTTTAAAAAAGAAACAACTGGGGCGCCTGGGTGGCTCAGATGGTTAAGCGTCTGCCTTCGGCTCAGGTCATGATCCCAGGGTCCTGGGATCGAGTCCCACATCGGGCTCCCTGCTCCTTGGGAGCCTGCTTCTCTCTCTCTCTCTGTCTCTCATGAATAAATAAATAAAAAAAAAATCTTTAAATAAAAAAATAAATAAATAAAATAAATAAATAAATAAAAAAGAAACAACTGGCCCCAAATAGAGTCCCTTGTGTTAAGCCCATATCACCAAAACAAGACTTAGTACCTAATCTAAATGCAGTTTCAGCCTCTCCCAGGAATGTAATCTTAACTAGTCAGTCTGGAATGACCTGGCCAGCACCAGTGAGGTAATCCACCTGATAGACCCCTGCTATCCCCCAAAGCCACCTTGTCTGAAATAACCAGCTCTTTGCTGGAATAACTTCCTTGTCCCGCCTCCTTCTGCCTACAAGAGTCTTCCATTTTGTAGAGCGCTTTGGACCTCCTTTCTATCAGCTAGATGGAATGCTGCTCAATTCATGAACTGTTGAATAAAGCCAAGAAGATCTTTAAAATATACTCCATTGAATTTTGTTTTTTTAGCACCATTAAAACCAAGAGTTCTACCATTATTTCTATGTTCTCAAGTATAAAAATAAATGAAGACTAACCAAATTAAAAAAATAAAAAGCAAATGCTGTATATTCTCAGCTTGCTATATAGCAAGACAGTCAGCCACCGTCACTTGCATTTTGGCAGAGATGCAAAGGCAGGCGGCGAGGTGGGAAAGCTTTATAGTGGAAAGAAGAAGGCTTCCGGTGTGCCCTGACTGGAGGCTGTTGGCTTAGGGAAGCTGTAGACAGGCTAACTAGAAAGAGGGCACTTATTGGTGCTCTCTTGTTAGAGTCCTAAGTTAGAAGCAGCAACAAAATTTAGGGAGGCTGTCAGTCATTAATCATGTTCTGGCCATTTGGGGCCAGTTGTTATGGAAGTTATTATTGAGCTTCCCGGATTGTTACTAGAGATAGCAATCTGGCATTGTGCAGGTCTGACTTACAGCGGACTGGATTGCTGGGTGGTTTATTGTAGATAAGGAGCTGGTCTTGTGGGCAGGATGCTGCAGGCTGGGGATTGGAGCTCTATTTTTATATATGGTCTGGCCATTGTCCTGCTGTACGTTCAGTCTCTCACATTATACCCCTTAATAACAGGGTTTTGTTAGTCTGGTTACAACAAATTGTCTATGTCAATCCCTACACAACATGTCTTCTTCCCTGCTAGTCTAGGTAACAATCACTTTTCATAATAAATGTGCCAGATAATGTATTGCTTATCTAGTCTTACTGAACAGACCTTATTAGCTGATTCATTTTGAGAGTGTACATGTTAGGGGAAGAAACCAAGCCGATTTAACAATTCTTTTGTTCTGCTTCAGTGAAAATAACATGTATCCCTTAATTTTTTTTTTTTTCTAAATTGCAACCTTAGCTTCCATGAAATGATTCCTGACCTTCAAGGGAGAAAGGGGGTGAATCCAGCATATGTTTGGGACGTAATGCATTTAGCCATCAATTCTTAACGTTTACTGGGCATTATTTCTCCCTGCTTGGACCTTGTAGACTATGTCTGGCTGAGTTTTTGTTACACCATGATTCCATTTGACAGATGTGGATTTCTGGTTGAAGGCTGTTACAATGGTATTTGAGGGGTTTTTAAATCTTAACTGAATCTCCCCTTCTTCAATTGGGTTAAAAAGTATCCATAATTGGGGCACCTGGGTAGCTCAGTCAGTAGAGCATTTGACTCTTGACCTCAGGTCTTGATCTCAGGGTTGTGAGTTCAAGCCCCGCAGGGGGCATGGAGGCTACTTTTAAAAAATATCCATAATTCATATTAATTTCATCAATAACATAGATTAAAAGTTAAAGACTTGGATCATGAAATGAAGTTAGTAGAAATCATTGTCATTACTGAGATTTATTGATAGCCTTTAAAAATACAATGCTAAAATGTTTGATGGAACATATATTTCTCTAAAAACACATACCATCTATAGAATCGAAAAGGATAAAATAGAATGTAAGACATCAGAATTCGCAGGACCCTAAAGCTTCTAGCAACCACACTCACAATTCCCACTTTCTCACCTGGGAGCTCAGTGTTTTCTTTCCTCCCCTGCACTCCTGCCAAAGCCAGCATCCTCCACCAAGTTCTCGCAACCTCACATCCAGGTTGTTGAACAGCCCCTTGCCTCCTTTACCCCAGTCCTTCTACACAGCTGCCAAGAAGAGTTTCCACGAACATCTTTCCATTGTGTCCCTCAGCAATGCAGTGGCATAAGAAACAGAATCAACATATGTGGTCCCTTCACACATGCCGGGTACTGTGCTGCTGCAGGTAGGTTCTACCATTTTGAGCTACAGGACCTGCTACTGAGAAGGTCAAGCAACTCTCAAGATCTCATCACCAGAAAGTATGGACCGATGACTTTATGACCCCAAAGCCCAATCTCTTCTCTTAGCCACTTGGGTCTTATATGTAGTAGAAAGGGCATCAGGGGCGCCTGGGTGGCTCAGATGCTTGGGCATCTGCCTTCGGCTCAGGTCATGATCTCCAGGTCCTGGGATCGAGCCCCTGCTCAACAGGGAGTCTGCTTCTCCCTCTTCCTATGCCTCTCCCCCTGCTTTCACTCTCTGCCTCTCTCTCTCTCTCAAATGAATAAATAAATCTTAAAAAAAAAAGAAAGAAAGAAAGGGCATCAGACAGACTTGGACTTGAACTGTCTCTACCATTTACTAGTTATGTGGCTTTGGGCAACTTAACCTATATGGACCTCAGTTTTTTCATACATAAAATGTGAATGTTTTGAGAATTGGATGGTGTAGCAGGGCCGGGATTCAAACTAGGCATTGAGCTCTGGAGTCTGGCTCTTAACCACTACGCAAGGCAATTTGCATGAAATGCCTAGCACCAAATCTGGAATGGAGTGGATATTCAGTAAATGGTGGTTAACTAGCCAAAATAGCTCCCTAGACTAGTTCTCAAGATTCTCCATCAGCTAGATCCTCCTTCTCCCTACTAACTCCTCGGCCTCTCCACATACACCTCTTTAATCTTAGCAGCTGAGGAAGCAAGCTTGAAAGAAAAGAGATCTGAACACCTAGGTACTGGTCTTGACTCCACCCTATGCACTGTGTCACCACGGCCAAGTATATTTTCCTTGAATCTTGCATTTCTTGTCCATACAATAGGGAGTATATATTTCTTGCCTACTTCACAGGGTTATTATGAGGGTTACAGGTGTTATTACATATGAAAGCCCTTTAGAAACATATAAGTGATATTGATCTGTTTACTTGAAACATACAAGTGATATTGATCTGTTTACTTTGGGGAAGCAGTTGTGTGTGTGTGTGTGAACCAGGAGGGGGGCTACTCAGCCTCCTGGGTCAGAGAAGTCTCCTTGGAGGAGCTGACACTTGAGGAATGTGGAGTATTAGCAGGTAAGGAGGGTTCCAAACTGAAGCAACAGTGTGAACAAAGTCAAGGAGATATGAAGTGGCAGTGTGACCTCAGAGACGACGTATGTATTCTTAGAGCTGGAAGTGAGATGGAGACATGTAGACAGGGGTCAAGTCAGGAGGACCTTGCAAGCTCACCAAGGAACATGAACTCTTACGGCTCTTGAGCCATAAAAGCCATGGAGAGGCTTAAGCAAATCAATCATGTGGTAGGTCAGGGTTGTAAGAAGATTACTCTCAAGGCAGAGTGCAGGATAAAATGGGAGGAAACAAGAATGAAGCTGAGAGAGTGGTGAGGATAAAAGCTTTAGCCAGGGCCAACAGTGGGGGCAGGCGGTAAGAAAAGGAGAGGTGATGTCAATAAATATTTAGAAGACAAAACTAGCGGCACTTGGTAACAAGCAATTAGTATCTTGGGATAATAAAAATCAACAGGTTTGATGATTGGTCCTTGGCAAAATGCTATAGTCAATTTTTAGAAATGGCCAATGAGCATTTAATTTAGGAATTAAACTGGTAGATCAATATAACATCAGCATAGGTTGACTATGAACAAATCATAACAAAGGTGCATCATTTCCTTCTTTATAGGACAGTTATTTTTTTCTCTTATAACATAAGAAATGTTTGTTACAGATAACCTGGAAAAAATAGAAAACCAGGGGAGGAAAAAGTTCTGCCCCCCATTAGTAACATTTTGTTGTTAGTATTTTTTTTCTAGGAATATTTTTTAACATGATTATAATCATTCTATACATTATATCTAACAGTCGATATACATTTTTTTTCTTTTTTAAAATAATTTTTTCTCTTAATGTGACACCTTAAACATGTTTATCTTGTAACAAAATCTGTAAATATCATTTTAAATATTTAGATATTAACTTTCTGTGGATGTTCTTTAATATATTATTGGATATTTAAGTTAATTCTAATTTGGGAACATTTAAAATAGTAATTTGATTGATACCTTTATATACAAAGCACTTTGCACATGTGGGACAGATTCCCTTCAGTTAGATTTCTACGAAATTGTACAGCATTAAAAGATATGACTACTTAAGGCTTTTGCTACATATTATCACTTTCCAAAAGGACTGTAGCAATTTATAATGCCACTAGTGATGTAGGGAAATCCATTTCCCATCTTTTCCTGCATACAGTATTGTCATTACAAAAAATAAATAAAACCAGGGGCGCCTAGGTGGCTCAGTCATTAAGCGCCTGCCTTCGGCTCAGGTCATGATCCCAGGGTCCTGGGATTGAGCCCCGCATCGGGCTCCCTGCTCGGCGGGAAGCCTGCTTCTCCCTCTCCTACTCCCCCTGCTTGTGTTCCCTCTCTCGCTGTGTCTCTCTCTGTCAAATAAATAAATAAAATCTTGAAAAAAAAAAACAAAACCAAAACACTTCACTAACTCGATTACTAAAAATGACATCTCATTTAATTTTCTTTGTTCTTAAAAATATGAATAATACATGCATACAAAGAAAAAGCCAAATGGTTTAGAAGGGCATAAACTAAGAAAGCAAAAATCTCCCTCTTTCTGCTAATCCCAAACCTCCCTGTTTCCCCAGAGCAACCACTATAAAAGCTTTCTTGTCTATACCGTTCTGATTTTTAAAAAAATTAAAAGTCTTTGCAAACTAGTAGTGGGTGCTATTTATATCAGACTATTCTGGATCTTGAAAACCTTTCCATGTCAATGCACATAGCTCTACTCTGTGAATATATGATATTTTCTTTAACCAGTACCCTATTGATTGACATTTAGGTTCTTTTCAATATTGTGCTATTGCAAATAATGCTGCAGTGAACATCTTTGAATTAAGATCTTGATAAACTTTTGTAGAATAAATTCCTAGATGTGGAACTGTATAAAATTTTATTTTTTTTAATTAATTTTTTTTAAAGATTTTATTTATTTATTTGACAGAGAGACACAGTGAGAGAGGGAACACAAGCAGGGGGAGCAGCAGAGGGAGAAGCAGGCTCCCCACTGAGCAGGGAGCCCGATGTGGGGCTCGATCCCAGGACCCTGGGATCATGACCTGAGCCGAAGGCAGACGCTTAACGACTGAGCCACCCAGGCACCCCGGAACTGTATAAAATTTTAGACCTAAAAGATGTCTGAGGCAATTTACAATCTCACCAACAATATGCAAATGTTTATTTCCCATACTTCCACTGATAAACCTTGAGTTATCAGGCTTAGTTTCTGTCAATCTGACAGATTAAAGAGTGTCATTTCAGTGTGCATTCACTCATGACTATTTATTGAGTTCCTACTATACACCTGGCCCTGTTCTAGATGCTTGGGACACATAAATGAACACCGCAAAGATCTCCTGTGGAGCACAATAAATAATAAACATAATGTAGTAACAAATGATCCAGTGAGTTAGAAGGTAAGTGCTGGGGGCACTAGAATCTCCGCCTTTGAGACGAGTGTCAAGGCTGCGCTTGTCCCAGTGTCACCAGAATGGATGTTGGGCAGCCACTGCTTCTCAGACTCACTGGATTTTGCTCTAAGTTCGGTGCGAGAGTATCTGATTGGCGAAGCCTAGGTCACGTGACAGCATCTTGCCGTGAGGTAAGGATGCCTGGGAAAGTGAGTCTATGGAAATTGCAGTTTCTGTGCTGAGTAGAGAGCTCTGTCTCAGAAGGTGGGGGATTCCTCAAACACAGATGCTGAGTCGCCAAAAGGAAGGACAGATGTCTGCACACTAGGTGCTTGATTCCCTTTCACAAGTGCCTGGGCAAACCTCAGGGAATAAAGTTCCCCTGAATCAAACCGGACCTGGGAAAGTAGGTACCCAGAGTGGCCAGGGGCAGATTTATATAATCTGATGAGCAAGTGCAGGCAAGAGCCAAGGTCAAACCTTAAGGAGCATGGTCAGGCATTGGGCCTGAGGGGATAATGCCAGATGTCACAGATGGGAAAGCTACACAGCCCTGGGCACGAGGAGATTTCGGGGAAATGGAGAGCTGGCCTTCATATGTAGAAGGGTTGTCATATGGGAGAGTGACTATATGTGGGTCACATGTATTTTTGGAAATTGCAGAGGGCAAAGCTACACTTATCATGTATTCAACCAATATTTAGGGAGAACCTGATATACACCACTCACTGATCTAAGCAGTGGAGATAGAATTGTGAACAAGGCTCATAAATTCCAACTAATGTAAAACTGATTTGTGGGGAAGCAAATGATAAAAAGAGCTCCACACACATATTTATAACATAATGTTAGATAGTGCTAGGTGCTCTGGAATAAAATAGCACAGAGTTAAAAAGAAAAGAAAGCATGGAGCGTGATGGATAAAGCAGTGGGAGAAGGCCTCTCTGACGTGGTGACATTTGAATAGAGACCTGGATGAAGGGAGGAAGCAAGACCTGCAGATGTCTGGGAGAAGACATTCTGTGCAAAGGCCCTGAGCTGGGAATGCGGATAGCATATTTGAAAAATATTGAGAGGCTCATGTAGTCAGAGATCGGTGAGTAGTAGGAAATGAGGTTGGAGACACAATCATGAACCAGGTATTTAGAGCCTTAGAGGCCAAGGTCATCGTGTGACTTGTTCTAAATGCTATGAGAAACCATCAGAGCTCCTTGAGCTAGAAGATGACGTGATTTGACTCACATTTTATAAGGTTTACTCCAGTGGCTGCCGGGCAGAGACTAGATTGTAGGAAGGGCAAGTGTAGAACCACAGAGACTAGGTAGGAAGCTACTGTGTGGTCCAGGTCAGAGATGGTGGTGGTCACAGTGGGTGGGAGTTTCAGGTGGATACAGTGTAGCTTTGTATAAGGAAAACCTCCAGGTATTATAACTATGCAAATATGAATGCACTGGGTGCTGCTACAAGAGGTTTCTGCATTAGGAGGAGTTTAGTCTAAAGCAGGGGTCAGCAAGTCTGTGGCCAAATCTGGCCCAGCGCCTGTTTTTTGTTTTTTTTAAAAAAAGATTTTATTTATTTATTTGTCAGAGCGCACGTGCACAAGCAGGGGGAGCGACAGGCAGAGGGAGAAGCAGGCTCCCCGCTGAGCAGGGAGCCCAATGCAGGACTCGATCCCCAGGACTCTGGGATCATGACCTGAGCCAAAGGCAGGCGCTTAACCGACTGAGCCATCCAGCTGGCCCCCAACGCCTGTTTGTATAAATAAAGTTTTATTGGAACACAATCACACTCATTATTGTCAATGGCTGCTTTTGTACTAAAACAACAGAGCTGAATAACTGCAACAAAAACCATTTGGCCTGCAAAACCCAAAATATTTACTGTCTAACTCTTTACAGAAAAAGTTTGCAGACCACTGGTCTAGAGGACTCCACACGTGCTTCCTCCCTTCCAGAGTTTCTATCATTTCATATGTAATTGTTCACTTAACACTTTTATGTTGTCTTTGTCCCATCTAGTTAATAAACTCCCCATGGGTACATGGGTATGAAGCTTGTTTTCTACTTCTCAAATCTTTCTTTCTATTACCTGAGTATAAACATTCAGCAGTTTCCTTAAAATATACTCTTATTTAGGAGGTCAAGTATGAAACCATCCTAACTTTGGGGTGGCTCAGTGGCTCAGTCAGTTAAGCGTCTGACTCTTGATCTCAGCTCAGGTCTTGCTCTCAGGATCATGACTTCAAGCCCTGTGTGGAGCCTACTTAAAAACAAAAACAATCAAAAACCAAGAAAATCCACTGTAACTTTGTGAAAGAATAAAAAATTGTTCCAAACTCCCAAGGGTAAAACTAATTTTTCCCTCTAAAGAAAAAGTCTATGCCATTGGCAATATCCAGGAAGTAGCTCAGTAGTTTGCTTAATAAAATCATCTTGGTAATTTTAAGAAATGATATGTGGGATTAAGGACCAAATGTTTGAAGCTGGAACCTTGCTCCTGATAATACACCTAGGCCAAGAGTAATGGAAACAAGTAACTCACCAGCCAAGAGAGGCCGATCCGGTTCTCCAGTTTCTGAAGATGTTCCATGCCTGAATAGTCGATTACATTTCTCTTAATGAATGAGAAGAATGTTTGTCCAAGATACAAACCAATCTTAATTATCCAAAAAACAAAACAAACAAAGAAAAACACCCCAGCCAGAGTTTCATCTCTACCAGGCAAACCTCTGGAATTTGAAATGCAAACAATCTTCATTTTCTCACACAAGGCATAGGGCATTGGAAGAACAACAGAGCTGAACAAAAACAGAAGTTCTTCAAAGCAACCTTTTGAAGAAAGGAGAAGGTTTCTTCCTTAACAATGGGTTCGAGATCCTGAAAAGGATGAGAGAACAGGGGGCAAGTAATGAGCCGTATTGATACTTACTGGTGCTCAGGGAGAGTGAAAGCCAATGCTGTTGGCTCTCTAGAAAGCAGGCTTTCCTCTTCCCTTTGCGTCCACCAACAGAAACATCAGATGGACCTCTCTTAAGAGGGATGGGGGGATGGGCAAAACGGGTGAAAAGGAGTGGGAGATCCAGGCCTCCAGTTATGGAATGAATAAATCCTGGGGATAAAAAGCACAGCATAAGGAATATATTCAATGATAGTGCAGTAGCGTTGTATGGGGACAGATGGTAACTATACTTGCAGTGAGCATAGCATAACACAGAGAGAAGTTGAATCACCATGTTCTACACCTGGAACTAATGCAATGTTGTGTGTCAGCTATACTGAAAAAAATTTTTTGTAATGCTATCATTAGGGCCAGTTTGAGGAATAGGCATTTTTAAAAAAGATTTTATTTATTTATTTGAGAGAGAGAGAGAGAGTACAAGCAGGGGGAGGGGTAGGGGCGGAGGGAGAAGCAGACTCTCTGCGGAGCAGGGAGCCCAATGCGGAGGACTCGATTCCAGGACCCCGAAATCATGACCTGAGCCGAAGGCAGTCGCTTAACCAACTGAGCCACCCAGGCGCCCCTGAGGAATAGATTTTTTTAAATTAAAATTCCTTAAATCAGTTTCAGTTCTCCATCTAATATACATACAAAATAGTTAACTTCGAGGTAATTATTCAGATAATTCAAACACCCAAAATTCCAAAACCTGTTGTTTTGTGTTCTTTGTGTTGATAATATTAATGATCATAGGAAAATCCTAAAGCAATGTTCACTTTGCCTCAGCAATTGCCTGGGCCCTTCATTTGGGCAGTAGTAATCACTGCAAAATTATTAGTGTCCTCTGTATGTTTAGTGATATGCTAGAGTGACCTCATCGATTTTAAACAGTTTTGTAGAATGTTAATAGGATTGTTGCATAAAAGGCTTTACTTCTGGAACTCAGCTTTATAAATTCTTCCTAGAACACCCTTCTTCAAACATACCTAGGCTAGTAGCTATTTGGTATGGGACTGCCCCTTTAGGTATCCACACCCATGCTTACTCAGTGCTTGTGTATGGCCCGAGGCGGATTAATCTGGCTAACCTTTACAGGCTGCAGAGCTGGGGATAATACCAATACCACCTTATACCTCTGTACACAGGAGAAGCGGAGCACTGGGGAAGGGGCTGTAAAACTTTACCAGGCAGCCTGGGACAAGCCACTGGCCATCTCAGAACTTCTGTTTTTTCCATCTATAAAATGGAAATAGTAATATATATAGGTATATTACCAGAACAAATTATTTTAACATCATAATTGTGAACGGACTAATTATGAATGGATGGCTCAGAGAGGATTATTATCATAAAACACCATGTCTTATATGGGATCCCAGACTTCCTTGGAACGATTCTCTGTCTGGGGAAGAATGTGGTCATTATCAGTAATGCTCTTGGTAAGAAAATATTAGGCATCAGTCATTATGAATGCCAAGATTTCATTACTAATGTGGGAGACTCTGCAACAGGTCAGAGCCATTCTCTTATAGCAGATTACAATAACAAATGCCTCTCTAATTATACCTCTTTTAAAATTTGGGGTTCTCGGGGCGCCTGGGTGGCTCAGTCATTAAGCGTCTGCCTTCGGCTCAGGTCATGATCCCAGGGTCCTGGGATTGAGCCCCGCATCGGGCTCCCTGCTCAGTGGGAAGCCTGCTTCTCCCTCTCTCACTCCCCCTGCTTGTGTTCCCTCTCTCGCTGTGTCTCTCTCTGTCAAATAAATAAATAAAATCTTCAGAAAAAAAATTTTGGGGATTCTGGTGGCCACATTCTCTAAGCTCCAAATCAGGAGATGTAATTTCACCTGGGATTTTTGTCCTGTGACCAAGTACAAGAGACATTTTGTGAGATACATTGTGAACACCAAATTTACTGGAATTTCTGGGACTTTTTTTTTCATGGGAAAGAATCAGAATATTTGAAATCTAGAAAGTCCCTGATAATCAAGGATTTATGGACATGGTACTTAATGACAGCCCACAAATGCCCAATTTTGAGAAACAGAGTTCAACTTTAAATGCAGAAAAATCAGCTGTAACTTGGTTAATACGAGTTTTAATGAGGCAGATGTGCTTTCTGTCCAGCAAATTCAATTGCAAAAAAGAAGGCAGAAAAGAAAACACCCCTTTATCATCAAATGGTTCTCTCAGAGTTTCCTTCAAAGGAACTCTTCGGAACCCTGTGACCCAATGAAGGTATCACTTTCCTTTCTGATTTGTTCCAGTTTTTTAAAAAGGGGGTCTGGAGTAGGAGGTGGGGAGGGCACAGGGTAGGAATTTGAAAAAGTAAGAAGTCTGTACCGCAAACTACATAGATCAAATATTCTAGAACATTTCATGTGAGTGGTTACTGTTTTTCTCAGTTTATTTTCTATAAACTCTGCCAAGTTTGGTTTTGAATAGCATTCGGGACTATCAGATTTAGGAGGAGTAAAGGTGGGGAGGGAAAAGAGAGGTGAAAATTATATTTTAGCAGAAACATGGAAGAAGAAAGCTACAGTGTTTGCATCCAAAATTTAGTTTCCTAGTAACCAAGGCAAAGAGGAAAATATGATGAATTATGTAACCTCTTTTTTCTAGGAGAAGCAAACAGGCCAATTATTCAGGAGAGACAAACCTTTTCTGACACTGAGCTCTGAAAATGATTTGTCAAAGAGGTTTTTGAGTAGGGGACCTTGAACAATTTAATGGATGATATTTTCCAGTTAGAAGATTTTACATATGTATGAGAGCTGAACTGTTAGGGAAACGCTCTTTCGTGCAGGATAGGCAAGACAGAACCTTTATCTGTCTCTCACACCAACCTCCCCCCCCGCCCCCCCGCACCCCTGCCAGAAGCAAACACCTGCAGCCTTGTGCATGCACACATACTTTCAAAGAGCACGTGGCCAGATGGGCATGGCCATTGAGAAACCACACCTGCGCCATCACTCATGGCTCTTCAGTGAGGTGATAAGGCGGGGTGCTCCCTTTGAAGCTGGCCTAATCATTCACGCCACCCCAGCAGCTTACATATGGAAAGTGAGATCTGTAGCAGCTGTTTGGTTTTGCTGCCTCTCCTGCCATTCCTCCTTCTATTGAGAAGTTTAAAAAATAATAATAATAAAAGCTAGAGAAGAAAGGCGGTCATATCATCACTTCCACCCAGCGTGGTTTGTGGCTGGAGTCCTTGGCCTGAAGGAAAGGTCTGGATCTCCTTGCTGTGGTCCTAAGGGAGCAGGAAAGTGAACTAAACATGAGACATGCCGGCAGATGTAGATGGAAGTAGGAGGATCGCTGGACTCTGGGAGTCATAAAGCAGGACACCTTCATAGAGAGAAAGATTAGGGGGCTGGTGTCGAGGACTGTGCTTCCTCAGAATGCCGCCTTCAGTACTTGGCTGCTTCTTAAAGACCTATCAAAACACAGCCCGAACAGGCCACTAAATGGTGCTTTGGTAGACTGACATGGGGCTGGATCTTACATTCCGAGATTTCAAAGTTCCTTTGAAGTTAGCATATTAGGAAATCACTTTCCAAATTACACCATGTAAGCGTTAGATGTTCTCTAATAGCTCTGTCATGAAAATAGAGTTGACTAATTCTGTAGTATTTCACAAGGGGGAAGGAAAAAAAACACCTTTTTTTTTTTTTTTATGACAAGCACACAAATAGTAACATTCCCTCACTAATGAAAAAAACAACATGGAAGTCGCATAGATTTGGCCCAAGGTGATTTTTGTTTCTTCTAAAGATTCATTCCTTTCAGATGTTCAGAACAGTTCTGTTCCCTTAATGTGGCTCTGCATCTTCATCATCTTAATATTAGGGCAATTCTTTAAAATATTAAAATTTGATGACTTGTCCTTAAAGTGGCCATTATCATCCCAGATTTTATTAATATCACTTTCGCGACCTTTCTGTCTGAGGGGCGTGAAGTCCTCGGTAAGAGGAATTGGTCCTCTGCTTCCTCTTAAGATCACTCAGGTTGACTTGAGGAGTGGGCTGTGTGAACCCTGGAGGACACAGAGGGGAGGGGACAGAGTTCTGTCCCCAAGTCCCTGAGGGATCAGATCCCTACTCCTACCACCACATGGAGACCACCGGCTTTCCAGGCGTGAGCGTGATCGTGGAACACAAACTGAGTTCCTCGAGAAGCCCTCTTTCCAACCCCAGTGCTCCTTAGAAAAGCGAAAAACAAATCAGGCAAAAATAAATAAATAAATAAAGGAAACGCGCATCGGACTCATTAAAGAGTATGTAATAGAAACGCACTGCTATTTTAAGGTAGCTGTAGCATTTGGATATGACTCTAATGACTTTCCCGTTAGCACATCTGTGTGTATTTATAAGCCTATCTCAGCACAAAAACATGCGTCACAACTGATCCCTTGAAAGGAGTCGAGGTTATGGTGTGGGAGATGAATGTGAAATTTAACTACAAGATGAAGCTTCTTAAAAGGTCAGTGGGGTGGAGAATAGTAATTGTTCAGCTGAGCAACTCTCCACAGTATATTTTTGATGCAATGACTAATTATTGTGATTATTTTCACCAGTAAAGGCTCCTTTCGAGCTAAACATATTCATTTTCTCTTTTCCTCCCTAAAAAATATCTCCAGCCTTGGAGGAATTCCATATGTCTTCTACCTATACTTAGGAAGCATGCTCTTGGATGTCTGCACGCATGGTGAAGCCACCTTTCCTCTCCCCGCTCTCCTGTCTGTGACACAGTATTTCTCTCTTCTTTGTACCTGCTGTAAAAAGCCAGCCAGAGCTTAACGAAAACAGTTGGCGCCTGAGTTGGATAATCTCCTCATCCACCCTTCGAGGACCCCATCGGCTAACCGTGCACACAGCCTTTAAACAATCAGCTACAGTTTAATATAATGAGTTGACATCATTTGAATAGAAAGAACTGGTGAGTGTAGAAATCGTGGGGTTTTTTTAAAAATTATTTTTAGTCCCTGAAAAATTACTGTCCACAGTTTCACAGTTTTACACCAAATGTGGCCTTTTTACTGAACATTTACCCAAAGAACTTGCAGAAGAGAGTGGTTTGGGAGCTGATACACCCACGGGGATAGAAAGAATGAAAGATTAACAGAACAATTAGATATAAAATGTCACTTGTAACACCATCACCATAATAATTCCTTAAATTCCTGTAATCTCTGAGACTTTTTTTTTTAGAAATTTTATTTTATTATTTTTTTAAGATTTTATTTATTTATTCATGAGAGACAGAGAGACAGAGACAGAGAGAGAGGCAGAGGGAGAAGCAGGCTTCCCGCGGAGCAGGGAGCCCGATGTGGGACTCGATCCCAGGACCCTGGGGTCATGACCTGAACCGAAGGCAGATGCTTAACCATCTGAGCCACCCAGGCGCCCTAATCTCTGAGACTTTTCAGTGGGGTTTCACACACATGCTTGTCTGCTCTTTGTGCAGCTGGAGGTGACATACCTATTGAATTTGAAACCAAATGAGCACAGCTGAAAAACATATTACTCAAGACATGACCCGTGAAGAACAGTGTCATTTTCCAAACTGTGAGTCATCTACACTTCCATAAAGACAAACACTCAGGATGGGGTCTTCGGAAGCAAAATAAAGAAGAAATTTGGGGGATATTCACCAGATTATCATATTCTGTCTCTTTCTATCTCTTCCCCAAACTTTAATTAAGAAAAAAAAAACTGTCTTGGCCTGTGTTGTTTGAATTCATGTTGTTCAATTCATCAGCATTGTTTGAATTCACGGCGTAATTGTCTGTTATTCACTCAAGCAAATATGTGATTAATTTGATTTTTCAGTCTTTGAACAAAATCTCTGGTGGTTTAAAATGTCTGATGAGTGAAAGATTTTGGAACCACCTTTCTTTTCACATGAATTATTTCTGAGAATAATCATGCACAAGAATCAAACTTTGTTTGCTAGAGCCAATATATGTAAACCCAAACACAATGCACTCATTTAGTCAGCAATTTTTTAAATTCAGAACTCCAGAATTTTATAACATTGGGATGGGGCAGAAGATCAGTCACAGGGGGATGTTAAGATACCTGTCCATTCAATAAAAATGTGTGAAACTAGACAGAGAATTTATGAGCATAGATTTCAGAAAGTTTGGTTTAAAATGGCACTGGAACTTGCTAATATCTCAGAGAAGAATTTAAATGTCAACATATTTTATACTGTCTTCACTCATAATAGCTCCCCTTATACTCAGATTATGGCTATTTATTGCTTAACAAGTTGTAGTTTTTAAATGTCTTCTGTCTTATCTAGCGATATAACAAGAACCCATCATTATGAATTTCTTTGCAGGCACTTTGGAAACAATCCAAAACTAGACTCTTCATCTTTGACTGCATAGCATGTCTTCATGGAATGGTTATAATGGTAATTATTTGTATTTATTGTATTTTCCTAAAAATGCTTTAAATACATGTTTCACACTCCATTACTCTGTTACAGTGTAGCATCATAAACTGAAACACTTGTTACAGTACGAGTACTAAACATCTCTATAAAATGGGAATCCTCTTTAAATTACACCTTGCGAAGAACTGTTTTTCTACATCTCTCTACATACCACCTTTCATAACTCAATTCCTTTCTGTTTTAACAGTAATTGGCTTTTCATAAAATCTTAAAGTTGGGAGGTCTATTACTTGGAAGGGTTACATTCAGCTACCAGCAACAGCAAACTTGACAAACAGTAGCTTAAGAGAGCAGGGCATTTCCTGGGCCCTGACGCCTTCTGCCCAACCTCTTTAGCAAATGGTCTTTGTCTTCATTATCATAATGTGGCTGCCGCATGTCCTGCTTACCATTTTCATTCCAGGATGGAAGAGAAGGAATGGGGGAAAGGACAACAGGCAAGAGGCCTTACTGGTAGGCCAGATGAGTCTCTCTTTCTCTCTCTTTTTTTTTTAAGAGAGAGAGAGCATGTGCATGAGCAGATTGGGGGGGGGGGGGGGGGGGGGGGGGAGGATTGAATCTCAAGCAGACTCCCCGCTGAACAAGGAGCTCAATGCAGGGCTAAATCTCATGACCCTGAGATCATGACCTGAGCAGAAATCAAGAGTCAGATGCTTAACCAACTGAGCCACCCAGGTGCCCCTCTTTCTTTTTTGAAAGAGATGTAATTAACATGTCTTGAAATTCACCCCTTTAAAGTATATAAATCAGTGGTCTTTAGTATATTCAGAAGGTTGTGCAATCATCACCACTATCTAAGTCCAGAACCTTTCCATCATTTCCAAAAGAAACCTGCACCCATTAGCAGCCTGTCCGCACCTCCCGCCCCTTCCCCCAGCCCGTGGCAACCACTGTCCCCTTTCCCTGTGCCTCTTCTGGACATTTCATATAAATGGAACCATACAGTATGTGGCCTTTTTTGTCTGGTTTCTTTCACTTAGCACAATGTTTTTAAGGTTATATGGACATTTGGGTTGTTTCCACTTTGAGCTATTCTGAATAACGCTGCTATAAATATTTGTGTACAAGTTTTTATGTAAGCACATGGTAACTGTGTTTTAGCCTTTTTTCATAAGATTTTATTTATTTAACTGAGAGTGAGAGTGAGCACAAATGAGAGGGAAGGGCAGAGGGAGAGGGAGAAGCAGACTCCCTGCTGAGCAGGGAGCCTGATGTAGGGCTGGATCCCAGGACGCTGGGATCATGACCTGAGCCACAGGCGGACCCTTAACTGACTGAGCCACGCAGGCGCCCCTATGTTTTAGCTTTTTGAGGAACTGCCACACTGTTTTCCAAAGTGGCTGTACCACTTTACCTCCCCCCAGCAGTGAAGGAGGGTTCCAAGGAGTCTTTCTTTTTTAAAACCTTATCTCAAAAGCCTCCCCCGGGGCGCCTGGGTGGCTCAGTCGTTAAGCGTCTGCCTTCCGCTCAGGTCATGATCCCAGGCTCGTGGGATCGAGTCCCACATGAGGCTCCCTGCCCGGCAGAAAGCCTGTTTCTCTCTCTTCACTCCCCCTGCTTGTGTTCCTGCCTTCGCTATCTCTGTCTCTGTCAAATAAATAAATAAAATCTTTAAAAAAAAAAAAAAGCCTCCCCCACCCCTCCCCATCTGCAAACATCTCACTGGCCAGAACTGGGTCACGTGGTCCCTGCTCTCTACAACTGGGCGTGGGAAAGCTGCGGTCCCGCCTCTTCTGCAGAAAAGGAAAAGGAGGTTTGCATCTTTGCTATAGAAGTGATCCTGGTCATCTTTTCTGTTAGGAAATCCCCTCTTCAAACCCCCCCCCCCCCAGAAGGGCATCCCGCCTCTGCTCGAACACTGCCAGTGATAAGACTCGTATCTCCAAAGGGAGCCCCCATTCCACACTGGAATGGATCTTATTATTAGTTCTTCTTGTACACTGAGTAATATATCTGGTATTTTCTTTTCAGGAATAATAAAACAAAGGGAATATGGGAATCGAAGTGAAATAGAGTCATTAATAATGTAAATGTGATGTTCCAACTATTATTGCCTAGCTCACAGGAGGGCTCCGTAATTGTTTGTCTTCCTCCCTTCACCCCTACCCCACCGCGCCATTCCCTTCTTCCCTCTGTAATGGGATGGCAGGGAGGACACGTTTGGTTGTTCTGTTAAATTATACATTTCTAGGACATCGGGGATGGTGTTGTCTAATTGACTTCCGTCCACACCTGCTCCAACTTAAGCGTGCGCGTGCATTCTTGATTTTTTTTTTTTTCCTACAGAAGAGGGGAGAGGCAGCCCAGGGCAGAAGACACCATTCACAGACCTTGCCATTGGATTATAAGCATGCTAGGTGCTTAATGAGCTGCTGAATAATATAGGGCTGCCTCATGATTAAATGCTATAAATATTTATGATTTATTACTGATGCTTTGGATAGATTAGGCTTTGGTAGGCCCGTGGATCACAGTGATTCTAAAGGAAAATAAGAAAATACAAACTATATTAAAGCTGCTTATCGACAATGCTGCTCGCAGGGGTTATGTAATTTTTCAGAAGCTGGTGGAGGTACAGGTATTCGGCAGCCCTGCCGTTTGAATGGTTTCTTTCATAGTGATAATATATTTCTCATAAGAATATAGTTATAAATGGGAGTTAAAGTGATCACTCTCTACTAAGAACGCACTCACCTTTGAAGGTACCAGTCAGATGGCAAGAGCAGAGAGCTCAGCATTACGTTTACTGCAAGTATGTGCTCACCAGGGAGGGACCAGTACCTGGGGCTCTTTCCCCCAAAGTCAGCACACACGCCTCTGGGAACCATGGCGTGAGTGAGTCTGCGCCACCAACTGCCGTTGCATCTAACGACCCACTTGCAAAACGTTTTGCTCCCCGTTTCCCTGGTTCCACTGCTTTAGAGAATGAGTACCCGAGAAACAAGCGTTTGCAGAAGATACACGGTGGTGCTTCCTGGGCAGCTATAGTGTGGACTCTGAATCCAGGGAACTGTGCTTGATTCCTAACTCCATCGAGCTGCATGGCCCTTAGCAAGTCATAGAACCTCTCTGGGCTTCCGTTTCTCCGTGGAGTTACCGTGAGGACTGAATGACGAATATATGCTAAGCACTTGCCTATAGCAAGTGCTCAATGAAATGTTAGGTTTATTATCTCCATTAATAGGGCATCATAAGCAAATCTTTTGAATTACAATATACTTCGGAACAGAGGGGACATCTCTGAGCATTGTACTAGATAGCTTATTGCTCAGACAGGAGGGAAATGTAGCATATAGAGAAAAAGAGAAGCATTAAAATGTTTCTCCTGAAACTGATTCCGTCCCCTAGTATGTGTACGCAGAAGACAAGGATTGAGGTGGGCCTCTTCACATATCTTACCTCAGTGCATCTTTACACCCATCTTTCGAGATTCTAGTTACTCTCTCCATTTTAGTATAAATATGAGGAAACCAAGTCCTTGAGAGATGAAGTGATTTGCCCTGAGAGCACAAAACTAAGCAACAGAGCCAAGATTTGATCCCGTCTTTCAACCAATCAACTTATACACAGAATGATGGCAGGGATACACATTTTGAATTAGTCCCATGTCTATACCTTCAAAGGTGAGTGCGTTCGTATAATTCTCCATGAGGGTAAAGGATGGGTTCTCCTTGAAAAGGGGTCAAGCCAGCCTTCCTGTCATCCAGATATCCATCATACAGTTACAAAGCAGATCTCTTTTCTCCTGGGTTTCCCAAATGGACTACTTTTAAGTATAAAGTTCTACTGATTGTGAGTCACCAAGGCAGGGCACGCAAACGAAATGACAGCTTCTTTTTGTCGGATAGGTGTAGTCTGAGCAGAGTCTAAGAAATCTTTGCATTGCAGACTGAAGTATTTTACTATTGCGTTTACTCACACCATTTAAGTGGAGGATAAAAAATTCGCAATTTCTAATATGTTAATGCAGACGAAGAAAGCAAAAGGCTGCTGGAAATTTGTGACTGACAGCTCCGTGCGCTTAGCCAGCTAATGAAGCCTCTTCGTGCAGAGCTGCCTCGTGTACCAGGGCTGAGGTCAGATATTCATGTCACTGAGGGAATGTCATCTGTTTCCTTATTTGAAAAAGGATTCTTAATACCCCATAATTCCCATATCTCCCTAGTTTTGCTTCAGACAAAATGGAATTAGATAATCATGTCACATGCTGAGAAGAGAACATTTATAATACCCATGAGAATAAAACCTTTTCAGGACTGAATGGAAGGCCACTCAGCCTCTCTGAAACATAAAATCCCAACTGGAGGGAGCAAAAAAGCCAGCAAAACCAACCTGGCTAGCTGTATCATGCCGTAATTGTTCCAGAAGGGGAAGGCTATGGTGATAAGTAGCATTTATTAAACATTTCATTGGTCAGATACACTATCTGGTTTACTACATCTACTAAATACTATACCTGGTTTACTCCTGCAAATAGCAGGATGAGGCAGAAAATATCTTCGTATTAGAGATATGGAAACTGAGGTTTGGAGAAGACATGGGACTAATTCTAGGTCACTCAGACACTAAATGGCATAGCAGGGACTCAAACCCAGGGCCCTCTGGGTCTGTGCCCAGACTCCTTTCAATTTTCTACATCTTTTCCTTCTTTCTTCAGCATGTGAAACATCCCCCCCAGCCAGCCCTTTTATCATTGAGGCGTGCAATAGTTATCTATTGCTATATAACAAATTACTACAAACTTAGTGGCTGAAAACAACGCACACATTATCTGTGAGTCAGGAATCTGGGCACAGCTTGGCTGCATCGTCCACTTCAAAGTTTCCAACAAGATCACCATCGGGGGGTCAGCCAGGGTTGGGGGGTCAGCCAGGGTTGGAGTCTCAGCTGGGGCTTGACCGGGGAAGGGTCCGCGTCCAAGCTCACATAGATGTTGGCAGCATTCTGTTACTCGCAGGTTGTTTGGACTGAGGGTCTCAACTCCTGAGGGCCTCTATCAGCCAGAGGCTGCCCTTAGTTTCCTGCTACATGGGCCTCTGCTGTGGCAATGTACTTGGTCAAAGTACACTGAAAGAGAGTCTGCTGGAGAGACGGAAGTTACAATCTTATATAACGTGATCACAATAGTGACATTCCACCACCTTTGCCATATTCTGTTGCTTAGAAGCAAGTTGCACGTCCTGCCCACACTCAAGGGGAGGGGGGTCACATGAGGATGTGGAGAATAGGAGGTGGGGGGGTACATCTTAGAGTCTATCAGTCACAGAAAGAGGTCAAATGTTCCACGTTTTCCTTTCTATCTCCACCAACTCCACAAATTTGTCATAAAGCTCCTTATCCAGAGCTAGAGGAAGATTTATAATTTTCAAAAAATGTTTTAAAATCCCAACTGGGATGTTTATCTCATGCTGGTTGTTAAAAATACTATTATTTATTTCTGAAGACATGGAATTTCATTCTCATTAGTTGTATTATCATCTTGCTTCTGGAAAGAAGCTATTGCTTACAGGACCCCAGGGTTTAGTGGGGTTAGCAGGGTCATGAAATAAATATACAGCATCAGTTCTAAACCCTGTGTGTGAGCTCTAGCGGCCTTCCAGCCCAGACCCTTCTAGGTCATGCAAAGCCCAGCATCGTGGGCAATGCAAATAGAGTAGTCCTACAGAAATGCTCTAGCACAGGGCTTCTGGAGGACTGAAGGGACAGGCTTACAGTAAATAGAGAACAGAATACATATAATGAGAAATTGGTTATAGCGATTATAATTGTCATTGCTTTTTAGTGTCTCAAACCCAGTTGTACCATTGGAATGCAGCCTTCCTGAATTATAGCAGCTTAAAAAAATCTTTTCATCACTATCACCACATACATATGTCTGTGTGTATATATATGTATGCATGACACCCAAAATTTAGCACCATGAATTCTCACTGCTGCTGCAAAACTCTGTTTCTTCTCAACCCTCTTGACGTACACTGCATCCAAAAGAGGCTTTGGAAATCTTCCAGAGCCCAGTTACACTGGGGGGATGCCAACCCATTTTCCGTCTCCCTATAATTTCTTCAATAACTTCAGCATAGAGTGACATTGGTTTACCAAGGAAAAGCTAACAGATTTTTTTCTATAAATAACTGGTTGGCTGTGCTGTGGTGACAATTTATATAATAGAACTCATGCTTAAATAATAAGGTAACAGCTTTGGACTGTGAATTTTAAAATGTTTTATTGAAATGTAGACTGATTAACAGGCAAGATTCTTCTTCTAATTATTTTAATTATAGGCTCTTAATGACAAGAAGCTGTAGAAATAAAAACACGTTAAAATTGCATTTTTAATGAAGTGGCACCTGGAAACCCCAACTTCTCCAAAGCAGGTAGCAGTAACCTATTGTTACCTGGAAACAACACATGTGTTCACAGAGGTTAAGAAGATGTTCGTTGTCATTGGGGGAATAGGATTATTTATGACCCAATTTCTCAGAATGCAAGGAGGATAAAGCAGACACATAGCATGGTAAAAAGGACACTGGACTCAGAGTCAAGAGGCTGACTTCTAGTTCTGGTTCTGTTAAACTGCTTGGCTGTGAGTCCTTTTTACCTCTCTTGGCTGCCATTTTTTCAAATGTAAAACATCGAAGTTTTAGCTAATGAGCTCTAAAGCCCATTTAAGCTTTATAATTCCATGATTTAATTGTCCTATTATAAAAGTGAAACTTCTAAGGGAAATAGATCAAACATATCTGTCACGAAATATAAATTCATATGCGTACACAGTGATGTCAGCTTTTAGGAAATACACAGGGCTTTACATGGATTTTTTCATCAAAACTAAGCTGGACATTTATTCATGCACCCAGCACTGTCCTAAGTACCACGTACATGTGGGTAGTAGGTAAGGTGGCAATTGAGAAAGGATAGTATTCATCCACCTACCCATTCAGTCATTCAT
Organism: Phoca vitulina; assembly: GCF_004348235.1. NCBI lineage: Eukaryota > Metazoa > Chordata > Mammalia > Carnivora > Phocidae > Phoca > Phoca vitulina. The sequence continues at coordinate 7,529,615 of NW_022589705.1, forward strand.
TTCCTAAGCAAATACTTATTTGCTTCTATCAGGGAAGGTCTCTGTGATACGGTAACATTTGAAGGGAAATTTAAAGAGAATGTGAGTGATGAGCTGTAGAGATTATCTTGGGGCAAAGCATTTCAAACAGAGAAAGAGCACGTGCAGAGGCTCTAAGGTAGGAGTGGGCTTGTTTTGTTCAAGGATTAGTGAGGCCAGTATGGCTAAAGCAGAGTGAGTGAGGAAGAACTCAATAGAGGATGAAGTCATGGAGTTAGTAAGGAGCTAGATCACGTAAGGCATTCAAAGAAATCTATCCTGCTCAGCATTAGTTGTACCCTTTTACTGGTCTTCAAGTCCAGAAGATTACCAGCCATTTTCTCCACAAATAGGTCTTATCTGCCACTCTCTATTCTCTTTTTCGGGAATTCCTACGAGGGCCATGTTGGAGTCTTTCCATCTACTTTCTGTGTTTTCTAACTGGCATCTCATAGGTTTTTTAAAAAGTTTTAATTTAAATTCCAGTTAGTTAACATACAGTGTAACAGTTTCAGGTGTACAATATAGTCAATATAGGGATTCCATAATTCCATACACGCCCGGTGCTCATCACGACAAGCGCCCTCCTCAATCCCCATCACCTGTTTCACCCATCCCCCACCCCTGCCCCTCTGGTCACCAGCAGCTTGTTCTCTAAAGTTAACAGTCTGTTTCTTGGTTCGCCTTGGCATCTCGTGGTTTTAATCTCTTTACCATTCCATGCTGTGTTCTAGGTGAGTTTCTCAATAGTATTTTCCAGTTCTTTAATGATCTGTTCAAATACGTCCAGTCTAGGGTTTACCCCATTCATTCTGATTTTTATTTCAACAAATGCATTTATTGTTCCTGGGGTTTCCAATTAGTTATGTTTTTTTTTTTAATTTTTTTTATTGTTATGTTAATCCCCATACATTACATCATTAGTTTTAGATATAGTGTTCCATGATTCATTGTTTGTGCATAACACCCAGTGCTCCATGCAGAACGTGCCCTCCCCAATACCCATCACCAGGCTAACCCATCCTCCCACCCCCCTCCAATTAGTTATGTTTTTATATCCACCTGTTTTTTTCTTTTTTTTTTAATCTGGCTGTTTTGTTTCAGCATTTCTTGTTCTTGTTCTTTATGAATGCTCTTCTCCCCTTTATCTCTTTGAGGATCTTAAACATACCTTTTAAAAGATATTTTCATATTACTCTCTTATTTCCATTCCATTTCATCTACTCCTAGTTATTTATATCTTTAATCTCAGTTTTCCCAATGTGTTTTGGAATTTTGGTTTGAAGGCTCATCGTAGTTAGAAGATTTTATTGTTTCTCTCTCTTTATTCCCCCCAGGCTCTGACAATGTTGTGGTTACTTTATCCTGGCCCTCCATGTCCCAGTGTAGATTTCTTTTTCCTTCTTCCCTTCTTCCCTCCCCTTCCCTCGCCTTCCCACTTCCTAGCAGTTCAGAAGTGCCTGTTCCATTGACATTGAAAAGAGTCTGTTACCAACTCGGGGGTGCTGCTTGACTCATATTCTTGCTTCAGAATAAGATCCATTATTTCCAACCTTTCTAGACACTCAGCTTCATAGCCTCCACTGCTCCAGGCGAGGGTCCAATGAATCCTTTCCTCATCTTCCTTTCACGGGTGGCGAAGTCTGCAGAAGCACTGGATTCACTTGGTAAAACTGGCTCCGTTCCCTGTCTCTCATCAGATACATTAGGTCCCCGTTCCCACAGCAGATATTAACATCTCACAGCCTGTGCCTACGTTCACACCTAGCAGCCATGGCTTCAGCCCTGCTCATAGTATTATGTTTGGTCAATAAAAACTTTTATTTAGTTTTTGAGCATGGCCATTTGTATTTGGGTTTCTTTTAACATATTTTTGTCTCCCACTGTTAATGTGTTTGGAGCCCTGGGACAGGGTGTGGACCAAAAAGTGTTAACTTACATGTCATCTTCACCAGAAATCTTTTCGGGCAGAATTTGAGACACAAGGTAGACCTTAACGAATCAATAAGCCCTGAGTAGGCTCAGTGAAAATATAATCCCAGGCCTGAAATCAGGAACATGTGGGACACATGGAGGGCGATGGGAGGAAACCAACCTGGCTAGAGAAGCCAGTGGCAATTGAGACCTAGGGGATCCCAGAGCCAAGGTTAGATGTCCTTTGCACGTGTCCCTGTAACAAGTTCTATGTCACACTCATCAGTCCTTTGTAATTGCCTGAAGGCAGAGCCAAGTATGTCTAATTTACCGCTGTGTCCTCTCTACCTTGTATGGAGCCTGGCACATAGTAGGTACTCAACAAATACGTGTAGAACAAGTGAATCAATATTGGGTAGACAAATTAGGGTGTGAAAAAAACATATTGATCGCCTGTCACTCCCTCAAACACGAAGCATTCATTCTTTCCTCTTCAGCTAATCAAAACCTTGCCCCTGCCCTCTTCTTTCTAGCAGTATCTTGTAATCTGCCATCCATTCTCAAAACTACTATAAAAATGCTTCACTTAAAAGGCTCCAACAGCCTTCCGGCACAAAATAAAACTATTTTCAATTTTCACCTCATAAACCTCTCCCTGGTACCCCCGACCTTGGCTTTGGCGGCACCATGCTGCCCTGTCCTGGAGGCTTTGTGACAGCTGCTAGGTTGGACAGCTGAAGATACAAATGCCTCGTTATAACCAAGCATTTTACCAAGAGCCTGAACAGAGAGTAACTGGACAAAAGCCATGTTTTAGAAAATCAGGTCTGAATGTGAGAGACAAGGCCAACTGGAGAAGGGCAAGATTGGGGGCCAGGGACAGTCTACGAGACAACTGCCCCTGACTTATCCTTATAGGTCTTTCTGGGATCTTTCTTCTCCATGAGACATTTCCTGATCTACAGGTCTTGGTGTTCAAGTGCATGGCCTAGGATTTTAGTTTTTCTCCCTAGGACAAGAACCCCAGTGATGGGTACTTTGTATACCTCTTGCTAAGCCTCCTCTCTAGGACTAGGTCTTGTCCCAGAGACCCCAGCCTGCTGTCTGGGGCACTGGTTGCATGTGGGTAAAGAATGGCCACCTCCCTATCCACCTCCTCTACACGGCTCTCCCCACTGCATTCCCTGTGATTTCTGAAACGAGGCTAAGACACTAACTGGGCCACCAGCTCCTCCCTACACACTCACCCCCAGCTTCCTCTGTCCAGGCCCTTCTCACCCTGGTGAGGGAGTGCCTGGTAGCTGTTGCTTGGTTCTGCCTCCCTACTGGTCCCATGACTGGTTGCCGAGGACCGTGATTGCTGGCACTCCACGCCTGTTTGGGGTTGGGACAGAATGCCGTGAGTGGGGCTGTTGGACTCCAATCCTAGAAAAGCTAAAGTCGCAGGCAGGTGATCTAAACAATGTCTCGGGCAGAGAGTTCTTTAGTTAGAAACCCACTAGCAATCTGCGGAGATGCTAGTTATCCAAGTGGGAGCACAAGGCCAGGGCTGGCCTTACAGTCAGATGACCTGATGGTTTGCTCCAGAAAGCTAGATCGTAGCTCCAGAAATACCTACTGTCTGAGGTCAGGACCAGGCATATGAACAAAAGTAAGGGCTTAGCTTGTAGGTAGGGATCCAAATGGCTAACTCTCTGGATAGGGACCGCCAGCAGAGTGAGGAACCGAGCACAGCCTGCAGAGTTCCAGGACCTGTACATACATACTTAATCTAGCAATACAGCTCATGCAGGTAGCAATATAACTCATATTTGGTTTTACATATCAAACTGCGTTAAAGGCGCAAACGTTATGACTCAGAGTCTAAAGATCTCTTCCCTCTGTAGGTGCTGTCTTATTCTAAAATTATGGTCCTGTAATAGTCCTGTTCTTTTTTTAGCTCCTTGAATTACTTGAGAGCTTTTCCCCCCAGGGGCTGGCTGGGGCTATTATGGACCACCTTTAAAGGCTGTAGGCAACAAATGACTCACCCAAGATGAAGATACTGCTCTCAGCAGCCTGTGGAGCAGCTCCGCACTCAAGTGTGTTCTTACTTTCTGTCCCTGTTTCTTCCTATCTGTCCCAGGTCACCCTGTTTAGCCCTTGGTTACCTGAGTGACCCTTCTCCCTCTCGACATTTCTCCCCACGATCTCTTATTTTTATTAATGCGCCCCAGGGCTGTGGGGTATCTGCCCATGGGTGACGCAACAGCCTTTGGGGGATGTACTGCTGAGAGCTGGGAGTGGGAGGGATCAGCTTGACCCTGGGCTCTGTAGAGGAGACTCCAATCAAGTGGATTTGCTCAGCCTGCTCTTCAGAAGACGCCCGACGGCGTCTTTTCCTTGTTGCTGTTTCCTGATGCGTTTGTGGAGTTTGGGTATTTTATCTCATGGAGGTAATTGATTCATCATCTGTTTCAAATCCCCGCATTTCCCGAGTTGATGATCCAAGCCATTAAAAAAGCAGGAAGTTGGCTCCGCTACAAGAAACTGACAGCGATCTCATATGCTTTCAGACTTACCTCATTGTGAATTCCGAGGCCAAAAAAACGCTCCCGCCCTTCCTGGCTCTGGGTCTCACCTGCCTCGTCTCTTTTCCTTTGAATCTGACTGAGTTGGTTGTGGGATACCTTCACGCAGAGACTTTTCTCCTTGAAATCGGCCTGCGTGTGACCTGGAAGGGGGATGAACTTTCCCTCCCTCTCTCCTTTCTCCCCTCGGGCCCCCTTGTCACTTTCCACTCTCTGCCTCCCAGGGCCGGGTCAGTACGGGCTTCCAAAGGCATCCTGGCTATTTCGGGAAGTGCTGTTCTTTACAAACCAAAATGATCTGGTTGCTTTAGGAAGGGAGAGAGAGCCATACAATGATTCACTGACTCCTCTTCAGCTGTTCCCTCCTCCGAAGGTGCCAGGCCCTGTGCTAGCTGCTGGCCTTGTTTATAACCGCTCCCCCCCCCACCCCCGCCCCAGGAAATGAATTCCTCTGTGAGGACTTGTATAACTTAGGGTGAACTTCCCAAAGCCTCCTGGGCTAACTCTCTCCCCCTGCTACTCAGCAGCTATCCATTGTGCCTGCCGTTAAGTGACGATGGCCGAGACTGAGGCTTTTATTGGAAACCTGGTATCTGGGACGGGAGGTCCCCCGATAGTACCTGTGTGAATGCAGCGTGGCACGACGCATGCATTTGAGTTTCCTACAGAGTGTGCTTTCTGTGGAACCAAATGACTCCCCCTAGCCTCTCTGAAGCTTTGCGTGCCTGTTCACTTCTGTTCCTTCGAGAGTCCGTGAGGAATGTGCGCCTGCTTCGGCCCGGCCCCTGGGCCACCCGTCTTCGTCTTCGGGTGAGTACCAGCTCTTATCTCCTTTCTCCCTCTTCGCGGTCGGTCGGGGAAGGGCCCCTCCTCCGCCAGCCCGGAGGGTTTTGTGCCTTTTCAGGGGATGTTTCTTATCTCTGATTGCTTCGCGTGCTCCTTTATTCATCTTTGTGTTGTGACATACAAAACGCTCCAGAAGAGACCATGGGGTGTTTTCTTGCCTCCTCACAGCGTGGGGGTTTGGGCTTTTTGGTTTCCCTTTGGTTTTCAAGGGCTGGGGAACATGACCGCTTGAGCTCCTAAGCAGACTTGGTTGGCAGCTCACCCATCTCCTCTGTTGGAGCCCCCACGCCATGGAGTTTGCCCCCTCCAACCTGTTTCCTTGGGCCACCACCTTCCCCCGGAGACCAGGCGGCCCTCTATCTCATTCCCACAGGACACCCGTGCACTCCAAACTCTACGAGGGGACAATTCCAACTCGAACTGAGTGTCAACTCCCACTGATGCCAAGCCCTGCTCTAGGAGCTGGTGATAGGAAGATAAACAGGACTCGGGCCTTAACCTTAAGAGCTCCCACCCATGTGGAAAATATACACATGGACTCATTCATTATAATTTGGTGATGGCTAAGGGTCATGACAGCTGTATGCACCAGGGCTCTGGGAGCACAGGCGATTCTCCAGTGAAAACATGGGAAACAGGAGTTAGGTTTTAGAAAGAACGCTCTTAAGCTCTGACGTGTCATGAAGTCTTGGTGTGTAAGTGGGAATGGGATGGGGGACAGGGGAAGGGAAGGAGAGGCCTTCCTCAGAATGTGCTATTTGAACACCTGGAATAAAGTGCACACTGAACATCAAATAATGGAGGATGCACTTATAGCACCCCCTAAAAAATAGGAAGTTTCCAGAAAACTGAGGAAGGGAAGATTGTTATTGGTGGGGAAATACCAGATTGCAAAGGCATAGCTGGTGCTTCAGGGTGGTGCGGCATACTGGAGAGTGGAGGGCAAGGGACGTGGAGAGATGGATGAGGTCAAGGGGGAATGGGCAAGTCCTTGGGGAAAGATGCAAGTCCTGGGTAGCGTGAGGACTGGGTGGATTTGGGGCAGTATTTACTCAGAGCAGCCAGGAGAAAATAGGTTTTAAAGCAGTTTGTTTTCAAACTTCTTTTGCCTATGTCTCACAGAAAAAAAAAAAAAAAAAACAAACCAATACATACATATTGAAAATGTAGTCTTATTATGCACCATTTATCCTGTCCTAATTTCTTTCCTACTCCGCCTTTAAAAATGCTAGTCATGACTCTCTCAACTTCTGACCCAGTGGGTCATGACTCAAAGTTTAGAGAACACTAAAGGGCGAGTATAATTTACAGTCAGAGAGGGAAGCCAGGGTCAACTCAGTTTGGGAGGCAACCAGAACAGAGGAAACCAGGAAAGAGAGAGCACGGCATGGGGTTCAAGATACAGGTGGTAAAGGCAGCAAGGGTGTTGGGAACCAGTTTTTACCTGGGCTGGTTAGCCTAAATGGAGCTCAGGGAGATGGTCAAAGGCCTTATGTGTTATTGAGTTAAGGAATTCTGGCTTTGTTGTAGAGGTGAATAGAGGCATCAAAGAGTTTTAAATATGTGTATCAGTTAGCTACTGCTGAATAACAAAGCACCCCAAAGCTTAGAGACTTAAAACAACTTCCGATTGTTTTTCACAAGTCTATTCGCTGGTGAGGCAGTTCTGCTGCTCTAGGCTGAGCTCACTATGTATTCATAGGCAGCCAGCAGGTTGGCTGAGGCCTGTCTCATCTAAGGATGGCCCTGCCTGCGACAACGAGGCTTTTGTACACGTGTCTCCCACGTCCCTCAGCAGGCCAGTGTGGGCATGCTCTGTGGCACTAGCAGAGGTCCAAGAGAGGAGGAAACACATGCAAGTGCTTTTCAAGTCTCTGCTTGTATCAAGTTTGTTATTATCCCCTTGGCCCAAAGCAAGTCACAGGCCGAGGCCTAGAGTCAGTGTGGAAGGCACTATCTGGGGGCATGGGTAGAGAGAGGCATGAAATCAGTCTCCACAGTAGAGAAGGTATAGGGTCAGATTTATGTTTTAGAAAGATCACATTGGCTGTCTGGATTGGAGGAAGGTGATGCTAGAGGCAAGGAGGCCAGACAGAAGGATATTTTAGTGATCCTGATGAGGGAGGATGGGTGTTCAAACTAAGGGGCTAAGGTTGGGGAGAAAGGGATTGCTGGAATTCTAAGGAGTCAAGAAATCTATGCCCTCTTCCCTCCTGAGTTCAGAACCAATTGAGAGATGGACACGTGGGTCAAACAAGAGAGAGCCCGTCAGAGAATGTGGTTTTAAATCTGCTACCAGAAGAGCTTTCTCTAACTCTCTGGACTCTGCTATTCTCCCTCTCCTAGCCTGGGCCTTGGGTCTTGGGTCAAAGAAGAAAGAAAAGGGGATGACATCTTACAGTCTTACCCAACAAAGAGATTCAGCTGTCAACCAGGAGTTGGAGGAAAAAGCCAGGGATGATATCTAGTGCCAGGGTCACACATTTTCTCTCTCAACGGCCGCAGAGTCAATGTTTTATATTTTGCAGTGCATTTGGTCTCTGTTGCAACTACTCAATTCTGCCAGGAGAGTATGAAAGCAGCCACAGGCAATACATAAACAAATGAATATGGCTGTGTTCCAATAAAACTTTTTTATGGACTCGGAATTTTCACGTGTCACAAAATATTCTTCTTTTTTATTTACTTTCAACCATTTTAAAGAATGTTAAAAACCATTCTTAGCTCAGGGGTTGGATGTGGCTTGCCAACCCCCACACTAGAGGAGGTCCTTCGGCAAGAAAATACGATGTCAGGAGAAAGGAGCTCCCTCTTCTATCAGTCTGGGTCTCTGCAAGGGACATAATCAAACTGCGTACCTGAGGAAAACTTTAAAATGGGGTTATTTACAAACGTGTGAGCAGGGTTTAGGGAAACTAACAAGGGACACCCAGGGGTGGCAACTTCGGGAACTGCTGCTACCCCCCAGCCCAGGTCATGAAATGGCAAAGGAGGGAGTACAGAGCAGACCCGGAAGAGCTGTGCTAGAAAGGGCTGCTGGGCAGAAGCCATGGTCATTTGGTGGAGAGTCACGTATGACCTGCTGTTACCTGCAAGGAAGAGATCTCAGGTTATTAGTATTCTGACTTCAGAATCCTGCACTTTGATCCACTTCTGGTGCTTCCCATTAGCCAAATGTAACTGGAAACCAGAGGGCAAACGAGCACCGTTGATATAATAATCCATACACCTGGGGGTGACCCCCCAGGCCAAGGAGGAGGTTGGGGAAGGATGGCGAGTGGATCTGAATGCGCAGATGGGAGAACATCCAGCGTGTTCCCTAACAGGAACCAACTAGAAGGATGGTCAGGAAGTATGGCTCATAGGACCGTCCCTTCCTCTCAAGGGCCTTAGCTCCTCATCTATGAAACGAGAAGGTAAGATTGAGTGATCTTCAAGAACCAATTCTAACATTTTTTGCTTCTGTGGTAATGCTCTTGATATTCCTCATTGTGCTAAGGAAGGGGGGCCTAGAAAAGGAGGGTCTTTCTTGATTTCTGGCCCCGGACCCCGTTCCTTCTAAAGCCCTCACTCCAAGGTTACAAACCTGTGTAACTGTGTGACCTAATGAGCCAGTGTTGTTGCGACGTTGTAGGAAATGACTTCTGTGATAAGAAGTTCTAGCCAAGTCAGGGGGGCAAGGCTCGGGGGCTGGGAGATGGGCCAGCACAGAAGGCTATTGTAATTTATTAGCGTCTCCTCTGTGCCAGACGCTTTGCATATGGTAGTAATCTTTTTCAAAACCATGCGAGGTAGTTTTTATGATCCTCAATTTGCCAGTGGGGAAACAGAATTTCAGAGAGGTTAATTAACTTGCCTAAGGCCACACAGCTATTTGGGGCAGCTTAAATCCACTGTCCTTTCCCCCTGCACACTGGTACTTTGGTTCCCAGCTCCCACCAGGTCGGCACACTCCTTTCCAGTCTTCCCAGACTTGTGTCCTAACCCAGAATGGCCGGAGAATTGTAAAATTCAAAATACCAGATGTGCACTGGTCCAACAAAAGACAGCTGAGACACTCACACAGATATTTTGGGCCCCAAATGCCCCTTACTTTCTAAGCATTAGCCTTCTTGTCTCCAAAGAGGATGGGCAAAGGTTCCCAAGGATGTGGGTTTCCTCCGTTCTCCTTGTGTGTCTCTTCCCAGCATATTTTTTTTAAAAATTGAGGCAAAATTCACATCATATAATACTGACCATCTTAAAGTGTACAATTCACTGGCATTTAGTGCATTCACAAGGCTGCACAACCACCACCCCTATCGAGGGCCAAACTTACGGCACATCTTGTCTCATATTTGCGAGATGCTTATCCACTACACCGGACACTTCATTTCTTGAGGCCACAGTCTCTGTCTGCCTCAGGTACATAATCCAAGAATACCTGGTAAACATTCCATGCCCTGCATATCTTACTAAAATAGCATTCCAGATATCCTCTTCCCCATTTCTGCTTGAGAGCAACACTTTGAAGGCTGGATTTGGCATCAGAATCTAGGCCTCCTTCCTGCCATGTACATTCATTATGCCACTGAATCAAAACAACAAGCTTCATGGTGAAAAAGACTCTCTGTCCCATCTTCTTTAAAGACATTCTTTTCATTCCTTTTTTGTCTGGCTGCACATGGCCCATGTGGATATTAATTTGCAGCAAGCCATGGTTAAATTTTCAATGTGCCTCCAAATTTATATGCTATTTCTCAGAGAACTACCACAAATCTGAATATTGAAACTCATTAAATAATTAATTTTTCTAGGATGCCTTCCACTTTGGAGAACAGCAAATTTTATAAATACAGAAATATGAACTGAGATCTTGCGAGTGGCGCTGGATGATATGTGTACATCTTCAGTGCAGAATTAGAAAAATATTAACACATTATGTTTTTTAAATCAATTTGCGAGTCAAGAGGTTTACTTAAAAAAAAAAAAAAAGACCCTAGCCTATTTCTGTCTTCTATAAATTATCAAATGGAAAGTAAACCTTCCAGTTATTGTTACGGAATGTTGTCGTCTCTAGAAATACTATAAATTAGACCCATTCACCATAGGGTTTTCCGCATTATAATTCTATGCAATTTGCATGCTATGCAGATCTTGCTTCACTGAATACCATCTAACACATTTATTCTTCTTCAAAATTAGCTAAACACTGCCTTCTCTTCCACTCAATCAATCCCTCTGCAAAGACAGATGTAAGAACACTTGTCTGACACGTGCTGTTGCTTCTTCGCTCCTCTTTGCCAAAACACACATGACTGGACGATGGCAAAATGATCTGTGGGGTCTCATTTGTAAAAACCTAATTTAACATCTGGACGATGCTCAAGGTGTGCTGGAGGACAGATGAGAGAATGGAGCCCAAGTTTCTTGGAGGCAGAGGTGGGGACTCGGGACTAGGACACCGACATGTGGGGACTATATTCACTTATATGCCTATGACCTTTTTTTTTTTTTTAAATGTCTGTAAGAGAAATGGACTTAATTCCAGAATAGCATTTCTCACCCCTCATCACACTGTAATCATCAGCACTACCTATTGGTATTATTGGAAGAACTCCATTACGAAGATGTGTTGGAGGGCAGTCATTCTCAATCTCTGAGCTTCAATTACACGGCTTGGTGGGAGGGCGCTGGTATAAACAGAGGACTTTTATACCCTGAAGACCAGATATGCTGGACTCAGCAGCCATTTTGCTGAGAAACATAAGGGATCTCGCCTTAGAGCTGGGTAAAGTGAGAAATAGGTTTGACTTTTCTCGAGCAATAGCCACGGCAATCTGAAAGTGCTCTCTGCAGGAGTAATTTAACTGGGAAAGGGTCCCAGAGCTCAATTAGGAAGCAATCAACCCCATCATCAACAATTCCTATGTTGTAAGAACTATGGAAGCCATTGCCATCCCACAGGCCCTCCTGGATTCCCCGTTTATGGCTGTGAAGTCCAGGGGAAAGAACCTGATCCAAGAAGGAAGAGCCTGCAACAGGACTGCACGTTTGGGCGGCAGGGCCTGGGAGAGACATCATTTCATGGAGGCCATCCATTTGTCCCATGCGATGGAAGAAGTAGCAGGACTTAGCGTAAATAACCGAGGCTCTAGAGACAGACAGGGTTCAAGACCCAACCCTTCTATTTGAGCCTTGTGAGCCTGGGGAAGGTAAGCTTTCTAAATCTCACGTTTCTCTTTTGATAAATGGAAATAAGATTGCTACCCACCTCACAGAGTTGTTCAAGGTTTAAAGGAAATCAACCACACATAGTGACTGAGAATCAGTGCTCAGAAAGTGCTAGTTACCCTTAATGGTCAGTCACCTTATTCTCCCCCTACTTATCAGGACTGGGATGACCAACCTGACTTATCTAACCAGTAAATGCCTCCCCTTCTCCTCTACTACAAGTTCTTGGGAAGGGCCTTAAATGCAGTTGCACGTCAAATATCTGGGCAGATCCTATGTACAGGCCTAGACTCATTTTAGAAGTGTGCTTGGTTTTACCATTGTGGTAATGCTTCAATGCACAGACCATGTTCCTCTGGTGCTAATAGATCTATAAGAGGTTTATATCTCTGCTCCGTATCTATAAATCTCTGACAGATTTTCTTCCCGGTAATGGTTTGCCCTGGTTTGTCCTGACACTTTCCCAGGTAAATCTCATTTTTCAGTGAAAGATAGGATATAGACATTTAACTTACGTGATACATTTTTATAGTAAGGGCCCTCCATGGAGCCTGCCTCCCTGCACTGAGGCCTTTGGGTGGTTGCCCTCCCACTCTGACTCTGGATTTGGTCACATGACTTGTTTGGCCAATGGAATATTAGCAAATTTGATATGAGCAGATGATTGAAGCAGGCTAAGCTTGACTCTCTTGTTGCTGGGAACTCTTCCTGCACCATGGGAAGAAACCCAGGGTAGCCTGCTGGAGACAGTGACTTAGCCAGCAGCCAGCAACAACCCCATACATATGAGTGATGCTTCTTAGATTATCAGATCCCACCTGATGTGCCAGATGATTGCAGCCACATGAATGGCCCCCAGCAAAAGAAGCCCCAGGAGAGACCAGCAGAGACCAGCTGAGTCCAGCCCTAATTGCTGACCTACAGAACAATGAACAAATAAAATGGTTGTTGTTTTAAGCCACAAAGTGCTGGGGTGGTTTGTTAAGACATAACTGATACAACAAATGAAAATTTATAAATACAGTGGCAGACATTTTTGTCCTCTTTTTCTGTGTTTCTAGCAAAGGCAAGAGAGAATAAAGCCTCTTACTAGGTGATAAAAGAATGTGACTCATATATGGCAAATCCAGAAAGCCCACTGATTCATTCTAGTTGATTCTGGATAAATAAGAATAGAAGTGGGGTCCATGTAATTTTCAAAAAGTATGGTGACAGAACCTTCATCTGAACAAAGTGAGAATTTCCGATTGGCAGGAGGGAGATTTGCTGGCTTCCAGGACATGCCATGCTCCTGGGACTAACCCCCTGATGTCACACGTGTGTGGCAGCCCTGATTCTCACCCCTGACCATTAACATGCATGATCACACAGGTATTTCCAACAGTTTCTGAAGAACCTCGATTTCCAGCTTACAAATGGATGTCACCGAGTGGCTGAGTCAAACCTGGGGACACAGTTGAGGGCTTTGGCTGCATGGTGTCTATCTATGACCAGGAAGTAAATGGGGAATTAACACCAAGAGTCTGAAGGACTCAAAATAATGATGAGAAGCAAAAGAAACGAATGCATTCAGAGCAGAGAGATAGTAAAGTCTCTGACTTGCATGTGGTTCTGGTCCAAAGTCCAGATCAAAAGTAAACAGCTGTCAATACTTGGCAAGTTTCCCAAACAAAAAACACAAGCAATGTGGGAAAGGAGCTGTGTTCTCAGATTAAGGTAGCACCAAGATCGTCAGGACGTGGGTGAGAGAGGTGGGCAAGTAAGTAAGACTTCTCAGGATCCGGTGGGGAAGCCAAGACTCCACTAACATCCTCACAGGAACCAGAAAGAAATACTTGTGAAACACTTTGTTCTGAAGAAGACACTGCAGGGATCTGAGTTTGCCGCTGGTGGTAAGGAAGGAGAAAGGGACACAAATGGGGAAACGCATGACTTCCTTCAGCTTTCCTCAAACAATCGCAAACTAATTATGGTTTTTCTACCAGGAACTACTCTTCCAAGTGGGGGAAGATTTTTACCTGGGCGGGGGGGCGGAATCCAAAGGCTGTTTTAAAATTTTAATTGAAATACTACAAATGGTAGCAAGGCCACCTACTGTTCCTGCCCCCCTCCCCACCCCCCACCCAGGATTTGGTCTCCCTTCTTAGCACATCGTCCCGCATCGGCGCACCGAGGCAGCTCCCTCTCCGCTGCACACAGCCCTTGTGCTTGGAGGGACACGCTGCCCCCGCCCCACCCCCCTGGCTCGGGCACGTGACCTAGGTTAAGGCACAGGTACAGTCTAGCTGCAAGGACGGTCATGTGACCCCCGTAGAGCCAGTGAATTGCCCAAGACTGGGGGGGGTTGGGGCATGCGCTGCCATTTTCTACAACGTGCACTGGTAGCGGACAGCCATGGAAGGTGGGTCGTTGCTTGAGGTCTGAACCCAGACGCCTCTGAGACTATGCTTACCCCGTGGAGGTTTCATTTCTAGAAGCCGACAAATCCCATTTTTGCTTACGTCAGTTTACATTCGATTTTATGTCATTCGCAACCAAGAAAGTCCTAACTATGCATTCCTTATCAGATTTTTCATCTGTAAAGCAGAGGAATTCTGTTAGAAGATACTATCTGCAGCCTATATATAAATCTGGTTTTAAGAGGAAAATGGGAGAGGGGAAGCCTTATAGTATTCTGAAGCAAAACAGGTATTTCCAGATAAACTACATTCCATGCTTGCAATCAATTCAAAATTTATAGAGTGCCCCCTATATGTTACGTATGTGTTATTTCTTCCTTTCTGCATCACCATGGAAGGTAAATGCATAAATCACATTGAATGTCATTTACATCATGGGTGGAAACGTGCTCTTGAGCATGAAATTGCCACAGTGATTGGAATCTAGTTGTAGAAAAAACAAAGTGAGCAAACTGCATTCTCATCTTTCAAACAGCATGTGTTGGACCTGTGTGAATGTAGTCTCTACCTTTATAAATACTGCCCAATACTGTGTCTTTAACTAGAGTTATGCGGGCATAAAATATTCTTGTCCTGTCAATTTTCTATTAACGTGAACATACTGGGAATGCTTAGCAGCAACGAAGTAAGGAAAATGCCAACGAAATTAATGGCTTTGTGCTTTTCCTACTGAAACATGTCCACTAATATTTAAAATTCCACATCACAGGACATCACTCATATCTGCTGATCTAAGCTGTAAGGCCTGGATCTGCTGGGTGGATCAGACCATTCCTCATGTCTCTCTCTGTTGGAGTCTTGTTTCTGCCTTCTGCTTTTCTCCCTCCTTCTGCCCTCTCCCCTCCCTCACCCCCAGTTTCCTGGGATTAATTGAGAATGTGGCTCATAAGAGATCAGAAAAGGGTGATACATATGGAGCAGGTTACAGTTTGTCAGAATATATTTCATATTTCTTAGGTTAAAAAAAAAACAAATGTACTACATATCCATGTCTCGCTTAAAATAGTCATGTGAAATCTACATTTATCGGCCTGGAAATCCATAGTCTTTGTTGTCTTTGAGGAAATCTCACAGGCCTTGTGCAGCGTCCTCACGGCCGAACATCAATGTCACATCCGAGAACTGAGGTCTGAGCCCCACCCTCACCCCAGTCATCCGGTCACGCCGTCCCTCAGATGACGTCTGTCAGAGAAGATGGTGTGTGGATGTCCACCAGGCCACGCACTGACCTACTAGGGGACCTTTGTACAATCTCACATCACTAGAAGCACCAGTACATATTGTATTCTTTGTCACTGAAAGTAAGAGCATGGCCTTCCATGGGCATCTATTTATTCATGTAATGCTTCGTGCCTCCTCTGTATGGTCATTTCATGTCTCCACAGACGTTGGTTAAGTTCTCACTGGGTGCCAGGCACGGAGAGAGGCACTAGAAATATTTAACTGCTACTCAACCTCTCCTTATCAATGCCCGCCAAGCGCCTTCCACAAAAAACATCTGCCAGTAATCTTACCTCCCGCACCCCGACAGCCAGGAACAACAACGGCACCAGCAAGATCCACGTCAACCAGCATTTCCACCTCTGTCTCCCTCCCTTACTCTAGCCTCGTGAAGTAAAAACCTCAGTCATCATTCTCAGGTCCTCGCTCACCAGATCCAACAGTCTACCATGTCCTCCTTAACATGCCTGGTATCAACTGACCACCCTGGGCCCCTTGTCCTGGCCTTTGCTCAGGCCCTCAAAATCTCCTGACATCTCCCCCTTGGGTGTTTCCAACTAGAATTTATTCGTTTGCTGCTGCCAGAGTTAATTTTCTAAAATACAGATCTGATCACATCACTTGGTGCCTACGAGCCTCCCCTGGCTTCCTACCTACCTTGTGGGATCAATTCCCAAGTTCTTCACATGACCAGGTCTTCTCATCTGGATGCTACCTATTTTCCAGCCTCCTCCCCTGGTGTTCTTCTTTATTTTAGGAGTTCATTTATTTATTTGAGAGAGAGAGAAAGAGCACAAGCAGGGGGAGGGGCAGAAGGAGAGGGAGAAGCAGGCTCCCCGCTGAGCAGGGAGCCTGATGCAGGGCTGGACCCTGGGATCATGACCTGAGCTGAAGGCAGACGCTTAACCGACTGAGCCACCCAGGCACCCCCTCCCCTGGTGTTTTTTCCCACAAGTTTGCTCTCTTACCTCACCCAGCCTGACACATACAGGACATGCCTCTGGGCCTTTGAATGTACTGTTCTCTGTTCCTCAAAAGGCCTTCTCTGCCTTGCCTGCTTGGAGGGCTTTTACTCTACTCTACTCACCCTTCAAGAGTCAGCTCAAGGGTCACTTTGTGAGGCCTGCCCTGGTTTCTCCAGGGAGTCAGAGCTCCTCTCTGTGCTCCCAGAATCCTTGAGGCATAGCTTTATCCCAGCCCATTTCATACCCAGTGGTGATATTTGTATACATGTTGATCTAAGCTATCAGCCTGTGAGTTCCCCAATGTAACTGGTTCCTCTCCAGATTCCCAGCATGCAGCACGGTGCTCGGCTCACAGCGGTGCTCATGTGGTACTGTGTGGGAGGGAGCGAAGTATAAGTCGTGTTCTCTAACCATACCCCTTCCCTCTGAAAGGTGCAATAAGGTATATACATTATTTCTGGAGAATTAACTAGCAGTGTGTGATCATAAACAGACGCTGGTGAGTGGCACACTCTTACTGATTTGGGAAAAGGGAAATATGGCTTTGGAATGGAAGTCAAGGAAGCCTTGATTTGGGTCCTGGAGAGTTGCCATTCAGTAGGTAGGGAGAGAGGAGAGAGAAGAGGAAGGACAGAAAGGAAAAGAGAAACATGAGCTAAAGTACAAAAGCAAGAAAGCATAGGGCATGCTCAGGGCTCGAAGGGGATGTGGCTAGGGCGGGACCAGGCTCTGAAGGCCCAGGAACATCAGGCTCAAGGGCATGGACTTTGTCCAGCAGGCAACTGAAAGTTTTTGGCCAAGGGAGTAAGTGTTGAAAATGATATGTTAGGATCAATTAGCAGGTGGTGTGTCAGACGGACTCGGGTTAGAAAAACAAGTTCAGAGGCTATTTGACAATCCAGGTCTGAGGGAAGGAGGCCTGCCCGTGGTCGTGACACAAGGAATTAGGAGGCGGGAGGAGAGAGCTATCTTGAGGATGGAACTGAACAGCTAGGGTGACTCCTCACTGGAAGGGAAGAGACAGAGATGACCCAGAGATTTCAAGCCCCAAAACAGTAACTTTGACAAATGGAATTGTTGGTGCAAAGGCTATAATTTGAGAGGAGATAGCAAATTTTGTTGGAGGCTGGTTACATGTGAGGGAACTGCGGGATATCTGAAAAGAAATGTCCAGCAGGGAGTTAGAGATTAAAGACAATATTGTGTGGTGGCCCAGAGCATAGATCTTGCTGGACTGGGTTTGAATCCTGGTCCCACTAGTTATTGGACAGGTGATCTGAGGTCTCAGTTTCCTCATCTGTAAGAGGGATACAATTAGAGTACTTACCTCATCAGGTTCTTGGGAAGATAAATGAGATAATTATACGTAGAAGTCCCCTAAACACCATGTCTGGCACATGGTAAAGGGCTCAAAAAATATTGGCCATTATCATTAATAACGAAAATTGAGAAAAATTCTTTAGAGTGCAGAAAATATATTCATTTTATTTATTCATTATGCAAGGTAAATATTCTTCTTATTATTATCCTATTTTAGAGTGAAAAAACCATAGGCCAGCAAGGTTAATTGATCACATAACTAGGAGGTAGCAGAGCCCAAGCTCAAATCTGGATTTTTCTGTGCCAAATCCTGTGCTGTTCTACTGAACCTGCTGACTCTGGTTTAGATGGGTGGGGGTGGGGGTGGGGGTGGGGGTGGGGGTGGGGTGGGTGGGTGAAAGCCGCAGGTGGCCAGTTGCACGCCTCCAAGCACCACCGAATATCAGGACTGGGTTTTAATGTAAGGTCCTTGTTGTCTCAATGACAATCCTATGTGAACTATACCAAAGCTATCAATCCAGCAAAGAATAATAAATTCTTAAAGAAGGGGGTCTTTAAAGGTGATTTAGTGTCTGCCAAGTGGTTTGTTTGCTTAGGTAGTCTCCTGCCCACCTCCCCTGCCAACCCGGCAAGGCGCTGATACATACTCAGAGAGAGGTTTTCTCCTTTAAATTATAACACAGAATGCTAATAACAGTCTGATACCTGTCAGCAAGAATCTTACCCGGCTGGAACAGCTGCCCATAAATCTCACATTTCAAGTGATTCCTCCAACATTAAAAAGATTGGGAAATTGTGTTGAAGATGAAATTGACAATGAGCTTCTGCCTGGTGGCTGTGAAAATGGTTATTGCTGACCCCTTTATGTCTTTGAATTACTGCTTAGCTTTCTGTCAGGACATATGGAAAGAAGAAATCTTTGGGGAACACTGCCAGATAAAGCTGGCTTACCTTGGATTCCTGAACGGATGGTATGTCTAAGAATAGACTCCAAGGGGAGATGCAAGAGAGCTGAGTGGAACCATAAGAATTGGGCATTTTGTTCACTTTTCCCCCACAACTCCTCTGATTTAAGAAGTGAATAAAGTCATGGCATGATGCCATACAGAATGAATAGGAAAGAGTACTGGACAAAGGGCAGGCTCTCTTGAGGGATGTAAGAAATGAGATGGCTAGATCATATCCTTCCACCCAGGCATCAAGGTAGGAGATGGGGCTGGTGGTTTTAAGAGGTGGAGACAGGACATTTCAAATTCTAATCCTACCTCGGTATGCTGATTCCATCATGACCAAGAGCATTTTTTATTATTTCCCTGCCTCTTTTCCCACATCTATAAAAAGGAGTTAATCAAGGGTGTTGCTGAGGCTTAATTAGTTAATACTGTAGAGTGCTTTGAAGATGAAAAGAAGATTATAAATACTCACAGTTAAGTTCTCTTTTAAGAAATACAGGTTGGAGTTAAGATGTAACAAATCATATGTCCCAAAATAGCTGGGGGCAAATGAAGGTGGTTTGGCTTTGATAGGTAACTTTCCCTGACATTACTCAGACATTGCGGCTGGGCGAAGACAAATGATGGCACCCTCTTCCCGAGCTTTTCAGAATTTTGTTGAGAGAAACTGAGAGCAAATAGTTGGTCTCCATCAGGATAAAAACATGAGGAAATCCAAAGGGAAATAAAAATGGATGCAAGTGTTCTTAGTGAGTCTCCACTTCCCTGACCCTGCATCCTGCAGGATAATCTAGCCCCAAACTCAAAATGACCCAGAGCCGGGAGCCCAGCCTTCCCAGCCAGGCGCACATAAACCAGCTTTCCTCAGATCAGAGTTCTGGGAGTGGTGTTGTTGAAAATAGACAATGGAGAGAAGTGGGTGGAAAGAGGCTATGGCATTGGGGAGGCCGAGTGTCAGGTTGGCCTCAACTGTCTAGCTGTGTGATGCTGAGCAAGTTACTTTACTTCTGGAACCTTGGTTTCTTCCTCTGTGAAATGGGGATCGTTCCTTCCTCCTAGGATGCTGTGAGGAGAAACTGAAGGAATTGGTATAAAGTATTGGTATCATTGGTATGGCATATAGTTCCCCTCTGCCTTTTTACAATTATTTTCACCCAATTTCCCTTCTTCCTTCAGCCCAGACTGGCTTTCTCAGAAGCTTCTGAAATGCCATTGTGCTGGATTATCATTTTCAATTCAGAACTGTTGGGGCTACTCTATTCAAACTTTCCATGTTTTCACTGGAGAACCTAAGAGCTCTTTCCTACTCTGAGACAGCATTCTAGGAAGGAGACTATTTCAGCCAAGGTTGTTTCAAGGGGAAAGTCAAGTAAAAGACACACACACACACACACACACACACGCACGCGCATGCCCTAGATTATTTTTTAAATCCCAGATCTCAAAGCAGCTGTCTTTCTTTTCCACTGTCTTGCAACTGACATCCTGCTATTAAATTCCTGAGAATGAAGGCTCCCTGAAAACATAACCCACAGTAAAGCGGAAAGGCCTGGCCTGGCAGGTATGCGCCTTTAGACTGTGTCTCTCGTCAAAATGACAGAAGCCTTCTTCACTTCACTTCACTTCACTTCAAAGTGACAGAGCCCAAGTAGGCATTCCTGCAGGGCTTTTGGGAGGTAGTTTGTGTCCCCAACAAATCCCACCCCAAAGTCCTCACTGAGATCCACAGGTAACTAGAATGGTTAGAACTGGGGGTGCAGGGTGGGGGAGTTTAGAGATTACGCAGTTGTCTCCATGCCCCTATTTCACTGACAGGGACACTGAGTTCCAGGCTCCCAAGAGATGCACATACAAAATACGTCGGAATCATTCACCAGGCAGGTAAATATTACTCAGCTCTCTACCCATTCATAGGCTGATCTATCAATGCCTGACCATTGCTGCAGGAAAAAGTGACCAGGGTTTACAGTTATAGCTACCTAGATGTCAAAAAGCACAAAAGAACACCTTAAAAAATTAAACTTTTAAAAAAATGAACTTCAAATTTGGGACAGTAAATTGGGTGAGTCGTGGAGGTGGTAAAGGACAGTGCGATGCTAGTGTTGGGATGGACTACGGATTGTAGTGCCTGGATCGTGGGAGTTACTCAAGTGAAAGCAGCATGGAATCACTGGTCTCCCCTCTCCTCTCCTGACTCTCTTCAATAATGTCAGGGATACCGTCAGCACTGGCATCTTTTGGTATAGAGGACAAAGAGATGAAATGATGAACAAAGACAGGTGTACATTTTATACTTTGAATATACCCTCGGTGTTTGGCCATACACCGGTTTTGCTAAATGTGAACCTGCTGCAGCTTGATTGATAAAAGAATTAATTTTGGAGGGAAGAAAAAGTGCTGACTTCTCTGTTATCACACCACCTGTTTGAGTTACAGGGTATAAGCAGGAAGGAGAGAAAAAGCAAGCAAGGGAGACTATGCAATGCCATGTCACACATCTCAGATGTCCTAATTGTCTCCAGGATTCTTCGCCATGGAGTAAGGATTGAAACAGCTCAGCTCCTGAAGTCCTCGGCTGTCACCAGAGAGAGAGCATGACTGTCATTTGCTGCATCTATGAAGATCAGCAACGTTTTGGGTTCTTCAGCCTGAGTTAAATGAGGTGCAAGGTCAAGAGTAAGGACAAGGGTAGAGACACAACCCACAGCCAGACCATTTCACCTTCTCATTCTCCTACTTCCAGGGTGTCCCAGATCCTTAACCATGAAGAGAAACAGAAGGTCCTGAAGCAGAGTCTGTTGCTGTGATTTTAGCATGATCTCTTGGGGGTTCTGCAGCCTTGGTCCTCCTTGGCCAAGATGGGACATGGGGGTGAGTGCAAGAGTGAGGTTGGCCTTGGGTAGTAGTCTCCCTTGTAGTTGTTACACCACAGATGAAAAACAGACTCTGACTATGTCATGGATGTAGAATCACTCACTGTGTTGCCACAATTTCTTTAGTTTCTGTGTTTTTTTTTTTTTTAAAGGTTTTATTTATTTATTTGACAGAGAGAGACAGCGAGAGAGGAAACACAAGCAGGGGGAGTGGGAGAGGGAGAAGCAGGCTTCCTGCCGAGCAGAGAGCCCGATGCGGGGCTCGATCCCAGGACTCTGGGATCATGACCTGAGCCGAAGGCAGCCGCTTAACCGACTGAGCCACCCAGGCACCCCAGTTTCTGTGTTTTCAGAAATGAGATGAGTTTTCATCACCTCACTTCCATCTGTGCTCAAGGGACACTGTCCCACCATGCCATTCTGCAAACACCATGTACCTTCATGACCGTGCGTGCCTGTATACCCACACTCGTTCTGCCTGGCATCACTTCTCCCATCTCTGCACTTAGACAGTTCTTACTCATCCTTGAAGGTCCAACTCAAACACGGCCCTCTCTAAGAAAGCCAGAGTTCCATGGATTTTCCTTATCAAATTGGTTTAGTGCAAACATTCATTTACATGTCTATGTTTTTCACTAAACTCTCAATTCCTTGAGGACATGGAATCTGATATTCAATTTTTAAAAAACCTTCCATTACTAGCACACTTTTTGGCATATAAATATATCCAATATAGGTTTACAGAATGAAGGAATGACTAAAAAAACCCACAGCCAAAAATAAACGGGAACTAACAGGGAAAAAATATTTTCAACAAGTATTAGAAAGAAATGATTACTATCCATAATATATAAAGATATTTTTCAAATAATAAGATAAATACAAACACAAGAGAAAAACAGGCAAAGGACAAACAATGACAACTAATTAAGGAAGAAATATAGATAGCAAATAGAACTTATGAACACATTTCAACTTCATTATTACCAAGGAGATGCAAATTAAAACAATGAGGTAATTTTTTCCTCTATCAACTTGGCAAAAATAAAAACATAAATTTTCAGTGTAGTTGAGGGTCTAGTGAGATAGGCACTCTGGTGAGTATGAAATAGAATCTTTCTGGAAAGCACTTTGGATATGCATATGTATGGACCAAAAGTCTTAAAAATGTTTTATATGGTTTGTCCTAGTAATTCCGCTTTTAGGCCTCTATTATAAAGAAATAACTAGAAATGCAATAAAAATCTATGTATAAGGATGACATTCAGTGAAATATTTATAATGTCAAAAATTTGAAAATAACATAAATGTCCAAAAATAAATGAAGAGTTTAAAAATTATCTCCATAATAAACAACCTAAAGGAGCTAAAAAAAAAAAGAAGAAGAAGAAGAAGGAGGAGAAGGAGAAGGAGAAAGAAGAAAGAAAGAAGGAAGAAGGAAGAAGAAGAAGAAGAAGAAGAAGAAGAATGGGCAAAGCCCAAAACTAGTAGAAGGCTGGAAATAATTAAAGATTAGAGCAGAAATAAACAAAATAGAACCTAAAAAGAAAAGAAAGAACAGATCAAGAAACCAGGAGCTTGTTCTTTGAAAAGATCAACAAAACTGATAAACCTTTAGCTAGACTCATTGAAAAGAAAAGAAAAAAACTTAAATGAAATAAACAAAATCAGAAATGAAAGAGGAGAACTAAAAATTGACACCACAGAAATACAAAGAACTATAAGAGAATTTATGAAAATATGCCAACAAATTGGACAACCTAGAAGAAATGGATAAATTCCTAAAAGCATATCACCTACCCAAACTGAAGCAAGAAGAAATAGAAAATTTGAACAGACCAATTACCAGCAATGAAATTGAATTAGTAATTAAAACTCCCAACAAAGTCCGGAACTAGATGGCTTCACAGGTGAATTCTACCAAACATTTAAAGAAAGAAATTAAGAGGTGCCTGGCTGGCTCAGTCGGCTCAGTGTCTGATTCTTGGTTTCCACTTAGGTCATGATCTCAGGGTCATAGGATTGAGCCCCGTGTTGGGCTCCACGCTCAGTGAGGAGTCTGCTTGGGATTCTCTCTCTCTTTCCTGCTGCCCTTCCCCCCATTCGTGCACTCTCTCTCAAATAAATAAGTAAATCTTTTTAAAAAGAAAGAAATTAATACCCAGGGTTCTTCTCAAACTATTACAAAAAAATAGAAGAGGAAAGAAAACTTCCAAATTCATTCTATGAGACTAGCATAACTCTGGTACCAAAACCAGATAAAGACATTATTTTTAAAAAAGAAAGGCCAATATCTCTGATGAACATAGATGAAAAAATTCTCAACAAAATATTAGTAAACTGAATCCAACAATATATTAAGAAAATAATTCACCACAATCAAGTAGGATTTAGTCCCAGTATGCAAGTATATTTCAATATTTGCAAATCAATTATGTGACATATCACATCAATAAGAGAAAGGATAACAACCATATAATCATTTCAATAGATGCAGAAAAAGCATTTGACAAAGTAAAACACCATACTCAATGATGAAAAACTGAGAGCTTTTCCCCTAAGGTCAGGAATAAGCCAAGGATGTCCACTCTCACCACTTTTATTCAACATAGTACTGGAAGTTTTAGCTTTAGCAATCAGACAAGAAAAAGAAATAAAAGGCATCCAAATTGATAAGGAAAAAGTAAAACTTCCACTATTTACAGATGACATGATATAATATGTAGAAAGCCCTAAAGACTCCACCAAAAAACTACTAGAAATGATAAATGAAGTTAGTAAAGTGGCAGAATACAAAATCAATATACAGAAATCCATTGTATTTCTATACACTTCATTATTATGAAGCAGCAGAAAGAAAAATTAAGAAAACAGTCCTATTTACAATTACACCCAAAATAATAAAATACCTAGGAAGAAACATAACCAAGGAGATGAAAGACCGGTACTCTGAAAACCATGAACATTGATGAAAGAAATTGAAGATGACACAAACAACAAAAAGATATTCTAGGATCATGGGTTGGGAGAACAAATATTGTTAAAGTGTCCATACTACCCAAAGTAATCTACAGATTGAATGCAATTGCTATCAAAATACCAACAACATTTTTCACAGAGCTAGAACAGATAATCCTAAAATTTGTTTTGAACCACAAAAGACCCCAAATAGCCAAAACAATCTTGAGAAAGAACAAAGCTGGAGGTATCACAATCCCAGATTTCAAGATATAGTACAAAGCTTTATTCATTAAGACAGCATGGTACTGGCACAAAAATAGACACATAGATGAATGGAACAGAATAGAGAGCCCAGAAATAAATCCATGATTATGTGATCAATCTTTGACATGGGAGGCAAGAATATGCAATGGGAAAAAGTCTCTTCAACAAATGTTGTTGGGAAAACTGGACAGCTACATGCAAAAGAATGAAACTGGACCACTTTCTTACACCATACACAAAAATAAACTCAAAATGGATTAAAGACCTAAATGTGAGACCTGAAACCATAAAAATTCTGGAAGAGAGCACAGGTAGTAATTTCTTTGACATCAGGTATGCCAACATTTCTCTACATATGCCTCCTGAGGCCAGAGAAACAAAAGCAAAAATGTAGGACTACATCAAAATCAAAAACTTCTGCACAGCAAAGGAAACCATCAACAAAACAAAAAGACAACCTACTAAATGGGAGAAGGTATCTGCAAATGACATATCTGATAAGCGGTTAGCATCCAAAATCTATAAAGAACTTATACAACTCAACACCAAAAAACCAAATAATCCAATTTAAAAATGGGCAGAAGACATGAACAAACATTTCTCCAAAGAAGACAGACAGATGGCCAAGAGGCACATGAAAAAAATGCTCAGCGGCACTCATCATCAGGGAAATGCAAATCAAAACCACAATGAGCTATCACCTCACACCTGTCAGAATGCCTAAAATCAAAAACACAAGAAACAACAAGTGTTGGCAAGGATGTGGAGAAATGGAACCCTTGTGCACTGTCGGGAATACAAGCTGGTACAGACACTATGGAAAACTGTGGAGGTTCCTCAAAAAATTAAAAATAGAAATACCACATGACCCCATAATTCCACTAATGGGTATTTATCCAAAGAATATGAAAACACTAATTCGAAAAGATATATGTACCCCTATGTTTATTGCAGCATTACTTATGATAGACAAATTATGGGAGCAATCCAAGTGTCCATCAATAGATGAATAGATAAAGAAGATGTGGTGTGTGTGTGTGTGTATATATGGAATATATATATGGAATATATATATGTGTATATATATATCTATAATGGAATATTATTCAGCCATAAAAATAGAATGAAATCTTGCCATTTGCAATGACAATGTATGGAGCTAGAGAGTATTACGCTAAGCAAAATAAGTTAGTCAGAGAAAGACAAATACCATATGATTTCACCCTTATGTGGAATTTAAGAGAAAAAAAAAGAGCAAAGGAAAAGAGAAAGAGAAGCAAACCAAGAAACAGACTCTTAACTATAGAGAACAATGGTTACCAAAGGGGAGGTGGGTGGGGAGATGGGTAAAATAGGTGATGGGGATTAAGGAATGTACTTGTGATGAGCACTGGGTGATGTATGGAATTGTTGAATCACTGTATTGTACACCTGAAACTAATATAACACTGTATATTCACTATGCTGGAATTAAAATAAAAGCTTAATTAAAAAAAAAAAGAGCTGGTATATATACAATGGAATATTACTCAGCCATAAAAAAGAATGAAATCTTGCCATCTGCAACAATATGGATGGATCTAGAGGGTACAATGCTAAGTAAAATAAATCAGCCAGAGAAAGACAAATACCATATGATTTCACTCATATGTGCAATTCAAGAAACAAAACAAATGAACTAAGAATAAAAGAGACAAAAAACCAGACTCTTAAATATAGAAAACAAACAGATGGTTAGGGGGGGGGGGGGGGGGGGGGGGGGGCGTGAAATAGGTGATGGGGATTAAGAGTACACTTACCACAATGAGCACTGAGTAATGTATAGAATTGTTGAATCACAATATTGTACACCTGAAACTAATATAACAGTGTATGTTAATTACACTGGAAGTTTAAAATAAAAATAAAAATTATCTCCATATGATGGAATATCATATAACCATTAAAATCATGTTTTTCCAAAAACCTCAAGAAAAACAAAAAACATGTTTTCAAAGAGTATTTAATGGGATACATAGGAAAATATTTCTCATATAATGTCATCAAAAAGAGAAAGATGCAAAATTGTATATGTCATGTTTTCAGCTTTGTAAAATATAGATAGCTAGACAAATATTTATGAAGAAAACACCTACAAGGACACATACCAATGTTAACTATAGTTCTATCTGGATAGAAAGATTATGGGTAATTTTATTTTCCTTTTTATAATTTCATAATTGTCTTGTTTCTTACATTTTTCATAATAAGCCTTTATACTAGGACAAAATGAGCTTTTCTACTGAGATTAAAAATTTAAGAAGAACTATGAAACTTCACTACATAACTATCAAATGGCTCTTAAATAATAATGACAACACCAAATGCTGGAGAGGATACAGAGAAGCTGGATCATGCATACATTAATCGTGGGAATGTAAAATGGTACATTCCCTTGAAAAAGAGTACAGCAGTTTCTTACAAAACGTGCTTACCAAAAAACCCAGCACCTGCACTCATGGACATTTATCCTAGAGAAGTAATAACTTCACACAAAAACCTACACACAAGTATTCCTTTACTTGTAATTGACAAAAACTGGAAATAACCCAGATGCCCTTCAGTGAGCGGACGGTTAAGTGAACTGCGGTTCATCCATTCCATGGACTGCTTCTCAGCAATAAAAAGGAACAAACTATGGATGCACACAACATTTTGGCTGAATTTCAAGGGAATTATGCTGAGTGGAAAGACAGCCAATCTCCAAAGGTTGCCTACTGTATGATTCCATTTATATGGCATTCTTGAAATGACAAAATTATGAAGATGGGGAAGAGAAGAATGGTTGGCCCCTAAGTTAGGGAAAAGGGAGAAGAGGAAGGAGGGGTTTGGCTGTGCTTATGAAAGGGTAGCACAAGCAATCTTTGTGACAGAACTGTTCTGTATTTTGATGGTAGTGGTGGATACACAAATCTACACATGTGATAAAAATGCATAGAACCAAATACATACACCCATCCACTCACACACACAAATGAGTGGTGAGATCTGAGTAAGGCTGCTAGATTGTACCAACAACTTCCTGGTTGTGATCTTGTACTATAGTTATGTAAGATATTGACATTGAGAGAAAGTGGGTGAGGGGAATAGGGATCTCCTGCATTACTTTTTATAACTGCATGTGAATCTCCGATTATCTCAAAATTAAGAATTAAAAAATTAAAGAAATGGACAGGAACCTAGAAATTAAATGAGATTTAAGAGACATATCATCTAGGGCACCTGGCTCGCTCTCTCAGTGGAGAGTGCGACTCTTGATCTCGGGGTTGTGAGTTCGAGCCCCACGTTGGGTGTAGAGATTACTTAAAAATAAAATCTTTAAAAGAAGGAGAAAGACATATCCAATTGCAATATGCACTTCATATTTGGATCCTGATTCAAACTACAAAAACATGTGACATTTGTGAGATACTACAAATGTGAACATGGGCTGGAGAGCTGATGCCCTTAAGAATTACAGGGTTTTTGGGGTGCCTGGGTGGCTCAGTCGTTAAGCATCTGCCTTCGGCTCAGGTCATGATCCCAGGGTCCTGGGATCGAGCCCCGCATCGGGCTCCCTGCTTCACGGGAAGCCTGCTTCTCCCTCTCCCACTCCCCCTGCTTGTGTTTCCTCTCTCGCTGTGTCTGTCAAATAAATAAATAAAATAAAATAAAATAAAAAGAATTACAGGGTTTTTGCAGGGATGGTGTTTGTGGTTATGTTTCAAAACAAATGAGTCCTTATCTTTTAGAGATTAAAACAAAATATTTAGAGATGAAGTCATATGGTATCTGTACTTCAAAACAATGTGAGTGGGGAAGAGGATAAGGGGGCAACTGGTTAGACTCAGTCACAGGTGGATGTGTGAATTGGTGTAATTATCCTAGTCTATTTATGTATATTTTCAAAATTCTCCATAATAAAACTTTTTTTTAACAAGGTAAAAATACAAAGAAGACCAAATCTCCAAGGAAACCCTTCCAAGGTACTTATCTGCTCGTCAGAAAAGCACGTGGCTTTATCTGAGTACCTTGTGTACCAGCCACCGTGTTAGGCTTTAAAGATACGGCCACAAAGAGGTTGCTCCTTCCCAGAGCTCAAAGGCTAGCAGAAGCAGAGAGAGACTGTAAAAACAAATAAGTACATTTCTAGATGGTAAGTGCTAATAAGAATTGTACAATAGTGGAAGAACTGACCGTTCTTTGCACCAGTGAAGTGGTGTCTGGGCTGAGTCTTCAAAGACATGCAGCGGGCTGGGTCTGTTTCAGTTGGGGAGAGAGTTCTTTAAGCAAGGACTTGATTCCTAAATAGGACTTAACACCACCTGTTTTCATGTCAGTGCTTTTTCACTTCAGCTCCTGTTCCAACCCAAACTGTATTACATTCTTATCGTCAACTGACTCTGCTGTCACCTTCGGGGAGTAGCTGAAACAGGGCTAATGATGTTTACCGAAGTCTTTCCGTGCTGGGAACAGGATGATTTGAGCTCAGATTCAATCTCTCTCACCACCAACCACCACCTCCAAGGTCCTTGAAACTTTCAGCTGTGGTTCCATTATCCGGATATTGAATCAGAGGAAACGTTAAATGAGCCTTTTAGAGGGAAGGAAACTTGGTCATATGTCTTAGGGGGGATTTGATGAGGAGAGTGATTCATTTCACGCTGATAAAAATGGGAACTTGAGAATAAGCTGTTTTATTCACTACACACACACACACACACACACACACACACACACACACACACAATATAAACACATATATATAATCACATGACACCTGCCGCCTAATCAGTTGTAATAATGTAAAGGGTGCCATGCGGTTAATGGTATTAAGGCCATAAATTACGTTTCCTAGAGTGTGGTTTCGCCACAAAGCCACTTGGGCAGGCATGTTGTGATTAATATCACACTAGGGAAGGCGTGATGACGGTGATGACGATGGAAGGAAGGGTGGCAGCAAACAACGGCATGGGGACAATGGGGACAGCAGTCTCTTCAGCGCTTGGCCGGAGAGGCCAGTGTCCTCAGATCATGACTGGTGCACTTGCTTAGCTTATAAAAACAAAACACAAACAAACAAAACTCCCCAACACGTCAGAAAAGCGTTAACCCCTGTCCTGGATATTGCTGTTGAGGTACATTATTTATCAGCGCCGCGTTCCGTTATTACTAAATAGAGAATCAATACATTCAAACGTAAAAGAGCTGCAGAAAGAACAATCGCCAAATGAAGGTAAATCTTCTAGTGGGACTCACCCCGCAGCCTGGCCACTGGAGCAAACATGCGTTTCCAGCGTCGCCATTTGTCACTATTGATTCTGCCCGTGCGAGACAGGACGCCCGTCACTGCCCTGACAAGGAATGATTTATCCTCCGTCACAAAACACAATTTGCAACCTTCAGTCTCATTTGAATTCTTACCTCTAGAGTCTTTATTCTGATAGGAGAAACCATGGAGGAATTAGGTTTTTGTCTCAGAAGTCTGCCTATAATTACTTTTAGTATCAAATAGTTCCCAAAGCTGCAACATAACGATATTGAAGGACACAACGCTGGGCCTTAGCTAATAGGCTTAAGCACAGTATGCAAGCGGCTGTGCCCGGAAGCAGAAAAGGGAGAGCTGGTGATAGGGAGACTAAGAGAAGGAAAAGTGCCCTCACCTGAGTCAGCCCTGGAGACTGTGTGTTTCCAAGGAGTTGCTCATTTATTCCCTCCACGTGGTTTAACAGCCTGGTCTTCTGGTTAGGAGAGATCAGTCTTTGGGAAATGGCTCAATGATCTACTCTGTCTTTTCTTTTGATTATAAGGGAAAATGGCTCATCCTAAGCAAGTCATAAGCGGTGAGATAAAAAATATTTTTCCAGTATAATTCAACAGACATCTGTAGAGCTTCTGTCAAATGCCATCTCAAGGCACTGTGGGATCCGTGTTCATTTATCAAATGCTTACTGAGTGCCTGCTCTTGGCCAGGCTGTAGGCTAGGTGCTGGGGTCACAGCAATGAGTAAGACAATCCCTTCTGTCTCAGTCCATTCAGGCTACTGTAACAAAACTACCATAGATTGGGTGGCTTAGAGTCAACGGAAATTTATTTCTCCTAATTCTGGAGGTTGAAGATTCAGCGTCTGGTGAGAGCGAGCTTCCTGGTTCATAGACATCTGTGTTCTCTTCGTACCCTCACACGGCAGAAGGGATGAGGGAGCTCTCTGGGATCTCTTTTGTAAGGGCACCAATCTTATTCATGAGGGCTCCACCCTCATGACCTCATCACTTCTCAAAGGCCTCACCACCGTCACCATCACATTGGGGGTTAGACTTTCAACAAACGAACTTTGAGGGACCACAGCATCCCTTCTATAGCACTTTCTCGCATAGAGTTCTAGCCTGGTAAGGGAGACAGTCATTAAACACATCATCACACAATGAAGTGATTCACTGAAATTGTGGAAATCGATGGAGCTGGACAGGTGCTAGGAGGACCTATGAGGAGGGTCTGGTCTGAGTGCTTGAAGCAGGTTTCCCTAAGGAAGTGATGTTTACGCTGAGAACCAAGGGAGTTCGCTAAGTGAGGAAGGGGGCATGTCGGGAAGGGGGAGGTAGTCTGGTCTTGCTCTCCAAAAGCTCCCAATAGAGCACGGAGCCCAAAACATGAATGAATAGTTCTGATCCTGGGCAGACTGTGGATGTCGTGTGCTGCGAGACTGTGGATGGATTCCCGCAGGATGAGTCTCCCTGAGCCTGACCCTGAACCCCTGGCTCAGTGTGGGAGAGAGCAAAAGGAACAGCCGCCGCCACGGAAAAAGAGCAAGAGAGAGAACTGTTCTTCCCGGCCAGTCCTGCTGAAGCATCATTGATGCTTAATAAACAGGAAATAATATGGCCATCCTTGGCATTCTTTCCTCACCCAGAGAAGTACTTCAGTTTCTAATCTTTCCTTTGAAAGATGAAAATGAGGACTTGGCAAAGACGCAACACATTTGAGATGTGAAAAATTAAAAATCATCCTCCTCTAGCTCAAGTACAGCGAAAGGTGCCATCGTGAACGTTATGAAAAAGGCATTACGGTTTTATGAGGCAATGCCGCATGTGGCTGAAAGTAGGCCACACGTGCGAGTTGAGTCTGGGAACTTCTCATTCATTCCTCCAATAACTATTTAATGAGCATCTACTACATGCTGAGCAGACAGGGTCCTTGACCTCCTGGAGTTTTGCATTCGAGTAGGAGAGAGAGATGATAAACAAATAGAACTCCAGGTAGTTCTAAGAAACTGGAGTGGATTCAGGGAATGGAGAAAGCCAGGAAGGAGAACGAAGAGAACGTGGCAGGATATAGTGGTGGAGAAAGTCCCCTCTGCAGGGCCGGCTTCATGAGTGCATGCCCGGGGCAGTGGCACTAGCCCGCACGCAGAGGGGACTCTATGCCTGGGCTTTACTCCCCCGCAGCCGCCATCTTAACATCTTTTAATAACGTTAGATTTGCATTCATAACTTGTAAGTGCAATCTGATGGGACAATGGAGCCTGTGTCTAGGGCTTGAAGCCTTAGCTCCCACCTCCTGCCACCTCCATTGGCTTCTTGGCTGTCTGCTCCCCAGGCCCCGAGCAACAGTGGGAGCAAGGCTTGGGCACAGGGGGAATCAGGGCAGGCACAGGGTAGGGGCCCCTATGAAGGTCTGCACTTAGCCCATGAGCCCATAAGTATCCTTGCACCCAGAGGAGCATGAAGACATTATATGGCAAGTAAAACACCTTGACAGATTGAGAAAGACCACAAAAGAAAGGAAAAAGCTTTTCTTCCTGCTTTTTGATCGAGGGGCCCTGCCCTACATTTTCATGGTGTACTGGGCCCTGTAAATTATTAACCCTGGCCCTGCCCCACTGAGGAGGGGACATATGAGCAGAGATATGAAAGGAGAGATGTGGGCATCCGCACCCCAAGCAGAGGAAACTTGAAGTGCTAAGGCCTCGGGCTGGAACAAGCTTGATGAGTTGGAAGAGCAGCAGGAAGTCTGGTGTGGCAGGAGCATGCCCAGTGGGGGGCGGGGGGGGGAGGGTGGTAAGGTCGGAGATGTAGCCTGGGCCCCAGGCTGTGGGGCTCCCTAGGTATGATGAGGCTCCCGCCCTCCAGTCTAGATGGAAGCTGTGGGGTGTTCCAGGCAGGAAAATTATATGGTCTGATTTAAGGTATTAAAGACTGGGTTTTGGGGGGAGACGGTGAGATTTATCTTATTTTTGGTTTGTTAATGTATTAACTGATTCCTATTCCATCTTGTCACTGAGGAGGTTGGTGGCCTTGAATGAAGACAGTTACAGAGGCAGGAACAGCGGTGCTGTGAAAAGGGGGGGGAGACAGGTGACAGGGCCCCCGTCCGCGGAGGCCATGGGTAAAGATGGTTTGTGGAAGCCGAGAGAATGAGCTGAGGGGAAGGGTCTGAGGCTTTCATACTCCCCGGTGAAGTGAGAAGCACGGTCATGTGCCAAGACCGCAGCGTGGCAGGGGAAGGCGATCCGAAGAGCGAAGAGAAGGTTTGGAACCTGTGAGAAGAACAAGAGAGCCCCGCCTTGGGACAAGAACCAGGATCTTGGCAGCACGAGTGGCCCGGCTCTGGTGGGAAACCCTTCTCCTTTTGGAAAGTAAGCTCCAGCACCTAAGTTCTGCACCCCATCCTTTAGCATTCCTACAGTCTCTCCCGCTGAACCCTACTCTCCTTCCTTGCTCCCCTTAAAATGCACCAGTTTCCACTTTTTGCGCCACAGGATGCCTCGTGACACGGCTGTTGGAGCTGTGTGCCTGGCTCTGCTCCTGTCTGCATCTGTAAGTGCACCGCACCTTCACCACCTGCTCGCCTACACTGTCGCCACTCATTCCCTAGTCTCTCGCCAGAGGATTCGATGCTATCATGTTATCGAAATTGCCCTTAGAGGTCCCCTAGGATTCTCATCCTATTCTTGTCATAGATTGTGTGTGAACAATGCTTCCGTCTTCTGTCTCCACCTCTCATTTAAAAGTCTTGTTCTTCATTTGCTGGAACCTGATCTCCCATGACGCTCCTCCTACCCCTCTAGTCACCATAATCTTTACCTTCTCTGTGGCTCTTTTTCCGTCTCTCGGTCCCTCATCGTGGGCACTGCCTGACACGGCTCTGCCTCCCTGCTTGGCCTCCTCACCCCCTCAGGAAGCTCACCTGCTTTCCTGACATCAACTATCCCAAATAAACTTGGCCTCCCAGCTTAATGATCAACTCTTGGTATATGATTCCCAAACATAACTTTCACCCAGACTTCTCTCTCCCAGACTCTGTTGTCATATTTCCAACTGAAAATCAGCATGTCCAAAACAACCTCAAAACTTTTCCTGCAAAAATTCCTTCACAGGTTCCTCAAAAAATTAAAAATAGAATTACCATATGATCCAGCAATCCCACTTCTGGGTGCAGACCTCAAAGAATTGAAAGCAGGGACTCAAAGAAATACTTGTAGACCCATGTTCACAGCAATGTTGCTCACAATAGCCAAACAAGGAAGCAACTTGATGAATGAATAGATAAATAAAATGTGGTCTATGCATACAATGGAATATCATTTGGCCCTAAGAGGGAAGGAAATTATGACACCTGCTACAACATGGATGAATCTGGAGGACATTATGCTAAGTGAAATAAGCCTGTCATAAAAAGACAAATACTGTATGATTCCACCGTTGTGAGGTATGTGGAGTAGTCAAAGTCATAGAGACCAGAAAGTAGGATGGTGGTTCCCAGGAGCTGCGGAAAGGAGGGAGCTGGGAGTTAGTGTTTAATAGTACAGGGTTTCAGTTTTGCAAGGTGGGAGGGTTCTGTGGAAGGATGGTCACCCAACAACCTGAATGTACTTAATCCACTGAACTATACACTTTCCAAGAGTTAAAATGTAAAAATTAAATGGTACATGTATTTTATCATAACTTTTTTCAAAAATCCCTTTTCAGTTTCCCAACTTCTAGCAGCATTACTATTCTTGAGTCCACCATGCCCCCGACTGTGAAGCTAATGTTCACTGTGTCCTACCCTTGTCCTCCCCACACAATGTGTCTCATCAGTTTTGTCTTTCAAGCGTGCTGTAGATGTATTCCCTCTTCTTCATTCCTATTGACTCACCTGCTGAAGACACAGACTGAAGTGACCCTAGAGGTCTAAGCCTCCCCTTCCTCCTGTAACTAGAATCTTCTCTAATGTCTCTGGCCAAGACTATTCAATCACTCATTCATTCAGCAGGTATTTACTGAATACCTATTATGTATACTGGGAATATAGCATTGGATAAAGAAGGCAAGGTCCCTGCCCTCCTAAAGTTCATACTGTAGTCAGGCAGATCGACTGCAAACAGGTAATGACTTAGGATAGTGATAACTGGTAGAGAGAAAACAGCACAGGCTGTAACATGACAGAAAGTGATGGCGGAG
Organism: Phoca vitulina; assembly: GCF_004348235.1. Classification (NCBI taxonomy): domain Eukaryota; kingdom Metazoa; phylum Chordata; class Mammalia; order Carnivora; family Phocidae; genus Phoca; species Phoca vitulina. Next base: position 7,564,652 of record NW_022589705.1, read on the forward strand.
GAGGTAGGACGGAATTCTTCTTTAAATTGAGTGATCAGGAAATCTTTTCCAAAACAGTGACATTTCAATTCAGACCCAGATGAACAGAAGGGGACAGTCATGTTTCTAGAGGTACCAGGCAGGACACATCCAGTGTGAAGGCCCTTGGGAATAAACCTGGCTTTTTTAGGAAACCACGAAAAGACCGGTATGGCTTGGGATGCCTGGATGGCTCAGTCGGTTAAGCGTCTGCCTTTGGCTCAGGTCACAATCTCAGGGTCCTGGGATCGAGTCCCACATCTGGCTCCCTGCTCAGTGTGGAGCCTGCTTCTCCCTCTGCCCTCCTCCTGCTTGTGCTCTCTCTCTCTCTCTAATAAATAAATAAAATCTTTTTTAAAAAAAGAAAAAGACTGGTGTGGCTTAGTGCAGGGACCTAAGAGGAGAACCATATGAGTCTGGAAAGGTGGCCATGGTCAGGCAATGTGGGGCATTTTAGGTCAGGCTGAGGAGCTGGAGCTTCATTCTAAGTTCGAGGTGAAGCCATAGCAGGGTTTTAAGCAAGGCATGATGTCCTGTTTTGCTTTTTTTAGAGGATCCTTCTGGCTACTTTACTTACTGTATGGAGAATGGGTTGTAAGGCTCATAAGAGGAAGGGCAGTTAGGAGGCAGTCAAAGGAGTCCCCCTGACAGATGATGGTGGCCTGGGCTGGGTGAAAGCAGTGTACGTGGAGACAAGTGGACAAAGATGTGTTAAAAATACTTCGGAGATAGAAATGGTAGGATTTGTGGATGGACTGGATGTGGGGATAAAGGGGAGGGAAGAATCAAGGCTGACTCCCAAGGTTTGGGCTCAAGCAATGGGTGGACAGTGATGTCATTTCATGAGGTGGGGAAGTATGGGTGGACAGAATCATATATCTGCTTGCACACTCCTAATACTGGGAACTCACTGCAGGGATAGGCTATCATGCCACTGATATTTGAAAAGTCTTATACAAAGTCCAAATTTGTTTCCCTATAAATTTATTCTTTTATCCCAATTCTCCTTCAACAAAATGAACCAAGTCTTTCCTCTTTCCTATATGACAGTCCTTTTCTATACCGTACGTTGAGGAGAATTACTATGCCCTTCTAAGTATTCTTTTCCCTGAGCTAAATGTCCCTAACTTACTAACATTTGTTTCCTTATTCCTGGATCCCTGCAGATTCAAACTAGCCTTCCTCATACCAGTCTATCATGCAAACTTCAGCCAGAGCCATCTCCCTAATGCACCAGTTATCAACCACCAAGACGTAGGCATTGTCCTGGGAAAATATACGTAATAGGTGCTAAAATTAGATTCTTCTATCTCAGTTTTGCTAAGGCAAGAAGATAATAGGTGCTATCTCTTAAAAACACCACCATGCAAAAATTTCAGCGTTAGCAGCCAAGATGATCCTTAAACCCTTTTGTCCCCATCTCTAATATGAGTTGAGGATGGAGATTAAGAGATTTGTGTGAAGGACAATGTGTGACCTGGCTGTGAATCCCATGCCTCCCAAGGGTTGGGGGAGGGATGCTCCCCTTTTACCACAAGTCAGGGGAAAAGGGCTTCAGGGTATCATTTGGTGAGCTTGACGTGTGACACCAGAGTTAGGTGGGCATCGGAGACTGGTGTCTGACCCCTGTCTGGAAAATCTAAAAGGTAAAGTTGTTCTGATGGCCAAGGTGGAGAAGCAGAAGCTAAACTGGCAGCCTCCCATACAGAATGTGTGGGGGCAACAAAGGTGAGGATATTTCTCATGGAACTCACGTGGCTCATGCGGGGATGACGGCTGGCATGGAGCCATTTTGAGTTCTGCCCAAGAAGACCACCTGGAGGTCTGTGGAGAGAGGGTTGCCAGGAAACTGGGGCTGAGGAGGGTGTCATTTGGAGGAAAATGCACCACCTGTGTCACAGGAAATGCTGTTGAAATTTCCCAGTGAAGCCTTCCAAGAATCCACAGAAAGGCCCAGGAAAGAGCCTTAAAATGGGTCCCCAAATAGTGAAGCCCTATTAGGATAGTCCTGTCGAATAAGAACTTTCCTGCTTTCTCTAGCTGTCATCTCCTATTCCCCTTCCAACGTAGGAAGTCCAGAAATCACACTTAGTGGAAAGGGTGAGGAGAGGCAGAAGCAGTCGGTGAGCATGGGAGAGACCACACCCCTCCTTCTCCTTCATGCAGAAGGACCTAGCTGGGAAATAGGAGGAGGATCAGCTTTGAAATTTTGATTAGTACATGGTCCTGCACACTATTAATTACTGAATTAAAACTGTGATTATTATTTAAAGAGACTCTAAGGGTGAGCAAGGGAAGAACTTGCCCCATTTTTAAGACCCTGACAAAGTCCAAAATAGTCTCTTTCTGATAGCACTTCAAGAGTCCTCCCTGTTCAAAGTTGTGGTTATACGCAGAATGAAAGAAGCTTTTGCTTTGTCATTCTCTTGCTTTAAGAGGTCCCTTTAATACCTCTCTCACCTTTTAGATTAAAGCCAACCTCCTAAGCACAGAGTTTGATGTCCTCTATCACCTATCTCGTGTATATTTTTTAACTAAACCTCCCATGATTCCAAATAGAACATTTGACTTTAGTCAGGTGGTCCTCTGTGCTTTGTAATAACAACTAGTATTTATTGCACATTACTTGTGCTAAGCAGTATATCATTTAAGCCTCATAATAACCTCTTGAAGTTGGTGTTATTATTACCCCATTTTACAAATGAAGAATCTGAAACCACTAATAAATGGTGAGGCTGTGATTAGAACCCAAGCAGTTGATTCCAGTGCCCACAATCCAAACAGACAAGCATACTGTGTGTCCTCTCACGACATACATATAGTCTTTGCTCTCAATCTATTTTGGGCATGTCCCCCTACTCTCCTCTCCTCTGCTTATGCCATCCCAGATATCTTTCAAATTCCAGCTCAAACTCCTCCTCCTCTGTGAAGCCTTCCCTAATTACTTTGCAGTTTTCTCTATTCTCTGAGCTCCCAAAACATTGAGTCCATGTCAAAGACTTTAAAATTTGAACTGTGCTGTTTCCCTGTTGTCATTTTGGGTGTCATTTGGGTAAGCCCCTAGAAATTCCTTCAAGGATAAGGCCTGTCTGTGTTCCATGCTGTACTTGTATTCACCAATTTTAGTACAGAAAGATGTCAACAGACAGTTCACAGAATAAGACATGTAAGTGACACTGAAATGTATGAAAAGATGCTGGACCTCATTATAATAAGAGACATGCAAAGTCTCACTGAGTTACTATTTATCACCTTTCAGATAGACAAAAGTCCAAAAGTGGAACAACATATCCTGATGTCAAGGCTGTAGGGAAATAGGATCTCTCATACATGGCTTGGGAGAATGCAAAATGAAATAACTCTCATAGATGGGAATTTGGCAGGTCTAGCAAGATTACATGTGCATTCCTTTTGACCCAATAATTCCACTTTTGGGAATCTATCCTAAAGATACACTGGCAAAAATCCGAAATGCTGTATGTTCAAAACTATTCTTTGTAGTATTCTTTGTAAAAGCAAAAGACTGGGGGGAACACCCAGTCAGTGTCAATCAATAGAGGCCTGGTTGAATAACTAAGGTACCTCTATATAAAAGAGTACTGGGCAGGAAGAAGGAAGGATTGCTACAGACTGCTTTGGATGATCTCCAGGATCTATTGTTAGGTGAACAAAGCAAAGACAAGAAAAATGTGTACAGTATGCTACGGTTTGCATAAGAAAGATAGGAATATGACTATTTCTATATGTGCTTATTTTTTCAAAGGAAACAATGGAAGAATAAACTGAAAACGAATTAAAATTATCTGTGAAGGGGAGAAACCACTGGAGAAGAAGCTGGGATGAAGACAGATATCCCTGAATCTATTGACTTACAGTTTTGACTTTGGAACCAAGTATTCCATATAATTCAAAAACAAAATTAAACCAGAAGAAAATATTAGAAACAAACTGTAATAGTAATATGCTAGAATTGAACAATTAAGTGAATGGACGAAAGCCAGTTTTCTCTCTTTTGGAGTGGGGTATTACAGACAAATAAGAGGAGGAAGCCAGAATGATCCATGTTGTAATGAATTAGAGTTTGAGACATGAGCATGAACTCATGTTTAGCTTACTATTAACTATATTATATTGAACAATATAGATCTACATGGTTACACATAGAAATATTTATAGATATGTGTACATACACAGGTTAATATACATGCATGTATTTCCTGGTCTGCCAGTTGAGAGGACCCAGAAGCAATGATACACCAATAGCAACAAGAACACTGAACACCAAGATATTGGTTTCTAATACCATGTTTTTTAACAAAAGGAACCAGGGCTTCTGGGAGAAATGTCCAATACTAGAACTGGGGCAGGAAATATACAAGATAAGCCTGGAGCATCTTGTAGTACCAGAAAGTAAGGAAGTGCTTACAAAAATGTGTGGGGTCATGTCAAAAGGATACAAAAGCCAACTAGAGAGCTCCCAGTGACAAAAAAAGGAACCAATTTGAGCAAAAATAATAATAAAGTAGAATTATACTCGAAGTATAAAATAAACATCTATATTTATATGAAGAAATGATTGAGTCAATCAATCAACCAGGGGAGAAGACATAAATCACCCATGCAAAAGAATTCCAAATAATTTATGTAAATATCTACCCTCAAGGAGATAAAGGATAACTCCCACTCCTTACATGTAGGCTTTACATACTGACTTTCTTCCAAGGAGTACAGTACAGAAAAGGGGGTGAAAAGAATTTTACAGTGGAGAAACTTGACACACACTACCTCAGCCAGATAATCAAGGCTAACATCAATAGTGATTAAGTCATGTTGACAGAATGTACCCTTGATATGATGTGATGAGAATAGTACTTTATGTCTGAGGTCTTTCTCCCCCAAACACATAACCCCAGCCTCATCATAAGAAAAATATCAGACAAATCCCAGTTGAGAGACATTCTACAAAATACCTGGCCACTACTCCTCAAAATTATCAAAGATTATAAAAAACAAGGAAAGTCTGGGGAGATGGCGGAGTAGAAGGACCCTAAACTCTCTTTATCTCATGAATACAACTACATAACAATCACATGAGTGTAAATAACACAGCAAATGACCTGAAGACTGGCAGAACAAACCCCACACCTAAATATAGAGAAGAAGCCACATCAAAGAGGATAGAAAGGGCAAAGATGCGGTAGGGAGCTAAGTCCTATGGGGGGTCTGGCTGCTGAAGGGAGGGAGCCACAGGTGCAGAGAGGAGCAGGAGACAGACTATCACACCAGGGAGACTGCACAGGGAAGATGAATCTCCCTAGCATCTGGCTTTGAAAATTAGAGGGGTTGGATTTCATGAGTTCTTACAACCAGCAGGACATAAAGCCTGAAAGTTTAAAAAACAGTAGGGTCGGCTCTAGGAGAGCCTGGAGGGTGATAGGAAGCTGAGTCCCCACCTTAAAGAGACAGCAGACAGACAACCCACAGAGATGCAGTGTTGAAGCAGCAGTTTGAAAAAAATGCCTGAGGCATATAAGAGGTAGAGTTATTTACTATTCTGAGTTCACTGAGGGACTTCTCCAGGAACAAGGGAGCTGGCAGACACCATTTCCTTCTGCTGCCCCCTGGCATAAACACACAACCACTTGTGGGAGCCAGCACAGCTGACACTTGCTACCTAACTTGCTTACACCAAGTCCCCCCCACCCCCACCCCCTGCGCTCTAGGAGATCCACCCTTTCCAGTCACACTTGCCTCTGTTCTGGTGCTGCTGGTCCCCTCCCCCAGAAGACTGTGTTAACTGTTGCCAACACCGTGATTTCCGTTTTGCAGGACCTTAGTCCCAGTGGCAGTGGCTGGTCACCTCCCAGGAAAAACATGGACACCTTGTTAAAACTGCACCCCCTGTTCACATGCTCTGCAGAATAGTCAGGCCAGCCCTGATCTTGGCAGTGGCCACACATCACTTGTAGAAAAGGACCAGGGCCACCTTGTTAAAAGTAGATGCCTCCCCCCACTACTTTTTTTTTATATATATTTGGGAAACAGAGAGAGAGATTGAGAGAGAGAGAGAGGGAGCAAGAGAGCAACAGAAGGGTGAAGGGCAGAGGGAGAAGCAGACTCCCACTGAGCAGGAAGCCTGATGCGGGACTCAATCCGGGACTCCAGGATCATGACCCGAGCTGAAGGCAGACGCCCAACCTACTGAGCCACCCAGGCACCCCCCACACACACACACACACTACTTTCAAGAACAAGAGAGGTAGCTGACATTTCTAACACCCAGAAACAGACACAGAGAGTTAGGCAAAATGAGGAGGCAGAGGAATATGTCCCAAATGAAAGAACGGAACCAAAACTCAGCAAGAGACCTAAGCAAAATGGAGACAAGTAATATGCCCAGTAGACAATTTAAAGTAATAATCATAAAAATACTCATTGGACTTGAGAAGAGAGTGAGGGACATCATTAAGACCCTTAACACAAATAAAAAAGAACCAATCAGAGATAAATAACACAATAATTGAAATTAAAAATATACTAGGTGGATTAAGTAGGCTAGAAGAAACAGAAAAATGATTCAGCAACCTGGAAGACAGAGTAATGGAAAGTAATCAAGCTCAGCAGGTGAGAGAGAAAAAAAACTATGCAAAATGAGAATAGACTTAAGGAACTCAGTGACTCCATCAAGCATAATAATATTCACATTATAGGGATACCAGAAGAAGAAGAGAGAGAAAAGGGGGCAGAGAATTTATTTGAAGAAATAATAGCTGAAAACTTCTCAAATTAAATACATTATATGTTAATTAAAAAAAAAAAAAAAACCTTCCCTAATTTGGGAAAGGAAACAAATTCAGATACAGGAAGCACAGAGGTCACCCAACAAAATCAACCCAAGGAGGTACACACCAAGACATATAGTAACTAAAATGGCAGAAAGCAGTGATAAAGATTTTTAAAAGCAGCAAGAGAAAAGAAAACAATTACATACAAGGGAAGCTCAATAAGGCTATCAGTGGATTTTTCAACAGAAACTTTGCAGGCCAGAATGGAGTGGCATAATATATTCAAAGTGCTAAAAGGAAAAAATCTGCAGCCAAGAATACTCTAGGTAGCAAGGCTATCATTCAGAATAAAAAGAGAGATAGTTTCCCAGAAAGAAAAAAAAGTTAAAGGAATTCATGACCACTAAACCAGCCCTACAAGAAATGTGAGTGGAAAGGAAAGACCGTAAGTAAGAGTAAGAAAAGTAGGAAGCACAAAAGCAGTAAAAATAAGTATATCTGTTAAAATCATTCAAGGGATTCACAAAATAAAAGGAAGTAAAGTATGACATATATACCTAAGACATGAGGTGAGGAGGAAAGAATGGGTTCAAACGTAAGCAATCATCAACTTAAGATAGACTGCTATATGCAAAAGATGTTATATACAAACTGAATGGTAACCACAAATCAAAAACCAGTAATAGGTATGCAAAAAATAAAGAGAAAGGAATCTAAGTATACCACTAAAGGAAGCCAACTTATGAGAATACAGAGCAAGGGAAGAAAGGAACAGAGAAGATCCACAAAAACAAACATGAAACAAATAACAAAATGGCAATAAATACATACCTATCAATAATTGCCCTGAATTTAAATGGACTAAATGCTCCAATCAAAACACACAGGGTGGGGGCGCCTGGGTGGCTCAGTCATTAAGCGTCTGCCTTCGGCTCAGGTCATGATCCCAGGGTCCTGGGATCAAGCCCTGCATCCGGCTCCCTGCTCCGCGGGAAGCCTGCTTCTCCCTCTCCCACTCCCCCTGCTTGTGTTCCCTCTCTCTCTGTGTCTCTCTCTGTCAAATAAATAAATAAAATCTAAAAAAAAAAAAAAACACAGGGTGATAGAATGGATTAAAAAACAAAAAACAAGACCCATCTATATGCTGCCTACAAGAGAGTCACTTTAGACCTAAAGACCCATGCAGTTGAGAGTGAGGGATGGAGAAACATTCATCATGCATATGGATATCAAAAGAAAGATGGGGTAGCAATACTTATATCAGATAAATTGATTTTAAAACAAAGACTTTAACAAGAAACAAAGAAGGACACTATATAACCATTAAGGGGACAATCTAACAAGAAGACATAACAATTGTAAATATTTATATACCCAACATGGGAGCAACCAAATACATAAAACAGTTAATAACAAATATAAAGGAACTAATTGATAGTAATACAATAATAGGAAGGGACTTTAATAGTCCACTTACATCAATGCACAGATCATCTAAATAGAAAATCAACAAGGAAACAGTGCCTTTGAATGACACACTGGACCAGATGGATTTAATAGATATATTCAGAACATTTCATCCTAAAACAGCAGAATACACATTTTTTTCAAGTGCACACAGAACATTCTCCAGAATAGATCACATATTAGGTCACAAACAAGTCTCAACAATTTCAAAAATATCAAATTTATGCATCTTTTCTGACCACAATGTAAGGAAACTAGAAATCAACCACAAGAAAAAATCTGGAAAGAACAAAAATACATGGATATTAAATGACATGCTACTAAACAATGAATGGGTCAACCAAGAAATCAGAAAGGAAATAAAAAAAAATACATGGAGACAAATGAAAATGAAAATACAGTGATCCAAAATCTTTGGGATTCAGCAAAAGCTCTTCTACGAGGGAAGCTTATAACTATGCAGGCCTACCTCAAGAAGCAAGAAAAATCTCAGATAAACAACCTAATCTGACACCTAAAGGAGTTAGAAAAAGAAGAACAAACAAAACCCAAGTCCAGCAGAAGGAAGGATATAATAAAGATTAGAGCAGGAATAAATGATATAGAAACTAAAGAAAAAAATAGAAAAGATCAATGAAAGCAGGAGCTTGTTCCTTGAAAAGATCAACAAAACTGACAAACTTTGAGCTAGATTCACAGAGAGAGGGAGAGAGAATGAGAAGGAGAGAGGACTCAAACAAAATCAGAAATGAAAGAGGAGAACTAACAACTGACACCACAGAAATACAAAGGACTATAAGAATATTATGAAAAATTATATGCCAACTAATTGGACAACCTAGAAGAAATGGATAAATTCCTAGAAACATGAAATCTACCAAAACTGAATCAGGAAGAAAATTTGAACAGAACAACTACCAGCAATGAAATTGAATCAGTACTCAAAAAACTCCCCCCAGGAAGCCCAGGACCAAATGCTTCACAGGTGAATTCCACCCAACATTTAAAGAAGAGTTATACCTATTCTTCTCAAAGTTTTCCAGAAAATAGAAGAGGAAGGAAAGCTTCCAGATTCATTCTATGTGGTCAGCATTACCCACATACCAAAACCAGATAAAGACACAACAAAAAAAGAGAACTACAGGCCAATATCCCTGATGAACATAGATGCAAAAATCCTCAACAATGTTAGTAAACTGAATCCAACAATACATTAAGAAAATCATTCACCACAATCAAGTGGGATTTATTCCCAGTATGCAAGTGTGTTTCAATATTTGCAAATCAATCAACATGATACGTCACATCAATAAGAGGAAGAATGAAAACCATATGATCATTTCAATAGATGCAGAAAAAGCCATATATTTAACAGAGAAAAAAACCAAATTACAATGTATTTATAAAAGGGAAGAGGAAAAAAGGGAAAATACTCATATAAGGAAAGAAAAAAAGGAAAGTCTAAGAAACTATCATAGCTGAGAGAAACCTAAGGAGACATGATGTCCAAAAGTAATGTGGTATCCTGGATGGGATCCTGCAAAAGAAAAAGGACATTAGGGAAAAACTAAAGAAGTTTGAATAAACTATGGACTTTAGAAATGTTTCAGTATGGGTTCATTAATTGTGACAAATGCACCACATTAACATAAGATGTTAATAATAGAGGAAATTGGGGGTGGGATAAATGGGAACTCTGTACTACATTCTCTAAGACTGTTTTAAAATTAAAAGTTTATTTAAAAAGTATAAAACAAATAAATCTAGCTGTATATCAAGTTGATTCTATAAACATGAAGAGAAGAATTATTTTAAGTGACTTTAAAACACAGTATCCTCAGGATAAACTTAACACACAAAGACATCTTAGGTGGCGTTCGGTATTAGCATTGGTTACTATGTTGGTATTTCATATATGATATATTGAAATATATATTAATATATCACAATAAAATACCAATATATGATATATAATATATATTAGATACTAATATATATATATACATATATATATAAAGAGAGAGCAAATACATGATTATTCTAGTATCATTAGAAGCCAAACTTTTAGCATAAGAGAAAAGAGAAAATATAAAACCAAAGGAAGGGGCACCTAGGTGGCTCAGTCGGTTATGCATCTGCCTTCAGCTCAGGTTGTGATCCTGGGGCCCTGGGATTGGGGTCCCACGATGGGCTCCCTGCTCAGCTGGGAGTCTGCCCGTCCCTCTCCCTCTGCCTTGCTCCTGTACTCTCGCTCTCATATAAATAAAAAAATCTTAAAAAAACAACAACAAAGGAACTATGTAAAAACTTACCTTTATTTGAATTAGAAATATATAAGTATTAATTCATAATTGACTTTTTCTAAAGAATGCATATTTCCTAGCTCTGCCCACTAAATATGCCAGGATTGAGAAGCAATGAGCACCCTGAGAGCCCAGACTGTAATATCTAAATACCCTTTCCCACTAAAGGAATCAGGACTCCTTGGAGAAAAGGTTAATTATTGGTCTGAGGTAGATGAGCCTAGAGCATCTCGTTATGCCCGAGAGCAAGGAAGTTATGGAGACTATGGGGTCATATGAAAACAAACAACAAACAAAAAAAAACACAGCAACCAACTTGAAGTGGCTCCCACTGGCCAAAGATGGAACAGTTTGAACATGAAAAAGAGCAACAACTACAAACAAATAAATGGAAAAAAAAGGAAAAAGAGTAACAACTACAATTAATTAAAACCCATCAAATACATAGAAATTTATGAGCCCATAGCGTGTATCCCTTTCTTTCCCACACCAAGGAAGAAAACTTCATTGTCACCTTTTGGGAATACTGGGATATCAATCATTCTGATACATATAAATGTGATACATAAAGGGAAGAAATAAAGCCTTTGTCTTGCCTTTTCTCCACAGACTGTATTTCTTGTTAACCAAATAGTTTATGAAGGAAATTTCTTCTGTATAGAAGAATCACAGCTAATAAATGCAGGAAGAAAAATATAACTGAAAAACAAATCACCATTTTGTAAGCCCTAGTGAAATAGTAGAATGAGGCAATGATCAAGTAGGCTGCTAAAGCCCTTAAATGAAATGCTGATGGAGAACTTTATAATGGATGGATCAGAACAACACCACTTGAACCCGCCGATCAATCTTAACTAAAAGTGGAATAGCTGGATATAAAGTTCTTCCACCTGAAATACTGAATCTAATGAAGCCTCTAACCATCAGCTTACAGAAAATAAGAGAGAGGTGTTAAAAGCAGCACCATGAGAATACACTTAGCCAATTCTAGAATGTGGGAAATTCTACAGAACAAATGATACAGTTTCCTCAGCAAATAAATGATGTTACCAAAATGGAAAGGGGCTGTCTATAAGTTGAAAGAGACATATGAACCAAACACAGTGTGTGAATCTTTTTGGACCCTAATTTGAACACATCAAATGCAAAAAAGATATTTTTGAGGCTACTATGGAAAACTGAACATGGACTAGGAATTTGATGCCAAGAAGTTAATGTTGTTGGCTGTGACGATGGCATCGTGGTTACGTTAAAACAAAACAAAACAAAACAGTCCCTATCTGTTACAGAAACATACTGAAGAACTGATGGGCAAAAGGATAAGATGTCTGGGATTCACTTTATAATATTTCAGCTTCACCTCCTCCCAAAAAGTTGGTATAGATGGGTAGAATTGAAACAAGAATAACAGGATGCTGGTAAAGTGATGGGTACATGGGGTCCATCATACCATTCTAATGTTGTGTATGTTTGAATATGTTCACAATAAATGGAAAACAACTTTTAATTTTAAGATTTTTTTTTTTAAAGATTTAATTAATTTATTTATTTGACAGAGAGAGACACAGAGAGAGAGGGAACACAAGCAGGGGGAGTGGGAGAGGGAGAAGCAGGCTTCCCGCGGAGCAGGGAGCCCGATGCGGGGCTCGATCCCAGGACCCTGGGATCATGACCTGAGCCCAAGGCAGACGCTTAACGACTGAGCCACCCAGGCGCCCCAGATTCCCAAAGGCTTTTAAGTGGGTGCTGATTCTGTAATTGTCTTTCCTCCAGCTGCTGGGCTGGGCCTGCCTACCGTGTCTTCAGTCTGGCTTAGCAGTCTAGCAGCCTCCCTTTGTCTTCTACCCAAAAGCCAAGAAGAGCATGTGCTCTGAGGCTTGTGACCCATCCATCCTCTCAATTTGCTTCTATGTATATTTTAGCTCAGTTACCAACAGCAATAAGGAAGGAAATCAGCAGAGCCCATGCTTCTGTACAACAGTCCCCTACGATCTCTAAGAAAGCAGATCTGTTTAGGTAAACCAGAAGTGAGAATCCTCCCGGGCACCTGAGCTACTGAGTTTAATTGGGATGCAGCTGCTTTTCCTCCTTCCGCACTCATTCCTAGTTCAGCCTGCAGACAACAGGGAGTTACCAGTTAATTGACTGTTTCTATGATTGTCATTCACTTTGGCACTCTTCCCAATTCTTTGTTGCTACAAAACGCTTCTTTTAAAAGTATTTGCTTTCCTCTGGACCCTGACGAAAAATGTGCCATGCTAAAATCTTTAGGATTTTTTAAGGAGGGGCCAATCTATCGGGGAAGATGGCGTGTGTTGTGGGGTTGGGGGTGTTGGTGTGAACAAAGAGCTGAGTGGAACCGGGACTAGCATCCAGGTTATATATTACATAAAGGAGCTGGACAAGTTTCCAGTCTCAGAACCAGTTGGGCAGGTTGAGGAAGTTTCTTTTTATTTCTCACCAAGCAGTTGAACAGGAGGAAACTTTCAACTTCATCAGGTGAATGGTTCACTTGGAATCATTGAGAAAGGTTTGCAAGCTGGGTCTTTGGTTTCGTGGCTCTATCATTCTCTCAGCTGGGTGCTGGACCCCCCTGCCCCGACAGGTGCAAGGCAACAGAAGTAAGCAAGATGTGGGACCCACAAGCTCTCAATCCAGCTCTAGTACTAGGTTGCCAATGGTTTTTCAACTTGGCTGGCTTCTGATATAAAAAAAAATGGGGGACCATTGCCAGAATCAATACATCATGTTTGTATGTGTGTGCCCGCCACGGGTGACATCATGGTATTGGATTTTGGTGGTCACCCCATCTCCTCTCCTCATTGCTTAGCATCTAACTGCTGCCTGACCTTCTGCCAAACTGGCCCAGAGCCTCCCTTCAGTGGAAAGTTCCAGACTAATTCTGAGTGTGCCTCTTCGGAGTGCTTCGTGATTTTTATTTAAAAAAAAAAAACACACAAAACAGGAGTTTTGCCATTCAGGAAACCTAATTGGTTCCCAGGAGATGAGATGATTCTTTTGGCTCCTACAAACTCCAGAGTTCTGCAAACCATTCTCTGTTTACCAAACGAATACACCAGTCCTGGAGCCAAGTGGAAATCTGTTCCAGGCCCTCTCTACTTAAAGAAGAAAAGAACGCTATATGTTGTAAATTGAAAAGGAAGGGAGGTTGAATTTCAAGAAGAGCCTCTTTTAACTTCAGAATTCACCCCAGTAAAAGGTGAGGTCCAATGGCTGAGTGTAAATATCTTGCAAATTTGATGGGCTGGGGTAAATGTCTTACAAATATGTAGTATGTACCTTGCTACTCAGTTGCCTTTTTCCTTCCTTCCACTACTCAGAATGGGGAAAAGGTTAAAACTTCCCAGTGCCCATGCAGCTTGCCAGACCAATTAAGTCTCCATCTCTGGGGAAGGTTTTGTTTTTGTGTTTGGTTTTTTTTTTTTTTTTTTGCTTTAACTCCCTGGTGATTCCCGCGTGCTGCAAGGTCAAAGCCATGGCTCCAGCGGAAAGACCAATGAGCTGGGAATAAAATGCACGACTTTTCAAATTCTGCCTTTGCCACTGAGTTTGTCGACCTATAAAATTATAGATGACTTGAACTCTAAGATTATTTGAGCTCTAAAATTCTCTGATTCTCTTTCAACTTGTCTCTGTCCTGGAAACCAAGAGCATGCCAGAGCCAGCTGTTTTTCCGTAACACCTGGAATGTCTCTAAAGCTGTCTACAGGGTAAAAAGATCCGTCTAATCGGGTCACTGTGTTGGTGGGTCCAGATCGCCTTACCCGACTGCGGTAAACAAGTAGTGTGGTTTACAAAGGAAAAATACAAGCTACATGGTGTTTCTGATACTTATGGGCCTACCAACTAGTTTCAAATGAGTAGTGGAATTTTTTCTTAATGCATATTTAAGTCCTGGGGCTGCGCTAGTTTCCAATTGCTCTGATATTCAGTTAATTGGAAATACACCCTTCTCAGGAATGCCTTAAAATAAAGACGGACCCTGCCCCACCCCCGCCACCCCCCCGGCTGATGGAAATTTAAATACTTATGAAGCTAAGGAATCTATGTAATCCAAAATATGCATTTTTGTCTGGCCTGGACTTTAATTAGATATTACTGTAGTAGCCTAAATGGATAGAGAGAAGCTTTAACTCTTGAACTAAGATACAATTAGTCAGGCATAAAAGAACTCTAAAGGGATACTAATTGCTTTTAAAAAGATAAATTGAATTGAACCAGAGAAGCAGAAAATTACCTTTGTTGGGAATCTTCGTGGTTGTTTAAGGGAAGGGAGGGCTGGTGGAAATTGGAACAATTAAGTGAGCAGGGCTGAGAGGAGGTCCCTACTCGGTTCTCGTTACTCAGCCAAACGCACATCCCAAAGGCAGAGACTCTGGAAGCTTGCATGCCGCCCACTTTAGGCCAGGCCTTCTTTTGGTCTCTGGTAACCTGTGTGCATACCTTAAACTTGTGCCAGCGACTGTTTTGACATCTTAGGGCAAGGATTGCCAATGTTCTTTGTAAATGTTATCTCAAGGGTGTGTCGTGAAACTGTCTCAATGAAGGTAATTGAAATTCAGTTTAATTTTCAAAACGAACCTTCGGGGCAAAGGTGAAGTGGTTTTTCCTCCCTGTGAACTCCGCAGCCCTTTGGGGTGCTCCCCTCCAGGATGAGTTCCCTGCATGTGGAAACTGTTGCATTCATAGCACTGTGAGTCAAGCAAACTCAAACACCACGCGGCGTGTCACAGCGACACAAACATCAGGAACCACTGACCTCGAGGTGAATCCAGAGATGCTCTTTCGAGGAGGAGGCATTCAGAAAAATTGCCCTGCCCGCCCCCAGAAAATTTTACAGAGGGCCAAGGACGTGTTTGGGTTATTCAGTACCATGTGCCAATGGTCTTCGGTTCTCCCCTCACATAATTAAGCACTAAATTTGGAAATATTTATTTACTAAAATGCATCGGTGACCCCTGGATACTTGGGTCTTCATGTTCTCCCACCTCTCAAAATCACTTGCAATCAGCCAGTCCTGCCCTAGCCACCTCCTCTCTGGGCTGCTCATCCCACCTCGCTGCCTGCTTTTTTCCCAGACCCCTTTGCAGGCCCTTGGTGGACTGCCTGACTAATGCTGGAAGCCCTGGCTCGGCCCTCAGCTTCTCTACGCCACCCTCCCCCCTTGGTAACGGCATCCAAGGCCGTGGCTTTAAATAGTGCCTCTGCTGGTATCTCCCTCATCTATATGCTCAGCTCAGACTTGGCGCCTCAGCTCAGACACACACCCAGCCACCTGCTCCACATCTTCACTGGGGTGTCCAACGGGCGTCTGAAGCCTTGCCCTGCCCTCCCTATGTTCTCCATTAAAGCGGGACCACCTAGGGGTTCCCACCAAAACCTTTGCAGTCACCCTCAATTCTCCCCTCCCTCACCCCACATCTAATCCACCTTCGAGTTCTGTTGGTTTTATCTCCAAAATATATTCCTGATCCTCCCACTGATCTCCATTTCCACATTTGCCACCATCTCTGGCCCGGATTATTGTGATAGATAGCCTCCTGGCTCATCTTCCTGCTTTCCCCCTTGCTCCCCAACATGGCACTCTCCACTGAGCAGCCAGAGTGAACTTTTCAAAATGTAAATCAGATCATGTTAATCACCTGGTTAAAACCCTGCAGTGTTAGCCCAGGAATGCAAGAATATCAGTTGTGTAAAACGCCGTATTAACAGATTAAGGGAGGACGACTACTCGATCCACTCCCCTGGCGCAGAGAGAGCACTCAATAAAAGTCACAATTTTTTCATAACAGAAACTCTTGGCAGACTGGAAATAGAAGAGAACTTCCTTAATCTAATAAAAGGTGCATCTATGGAAATACTGGAGCAAACATAATCATGTTTAATGATCAAACTCTAAAACCATTTCCAGTGGAGTCAGAAAGAAAATAAAGTAATGCTTATCAATTGCTTCAAGAACGTATTGTCCTGGCCGTCCCAGACGAGGTGAAAATCCAATTTGACAAAAATTTATCAGGTGCCTACTATGTGCTAAGGGCCGTTCTAGGCTTTTCAGATTCACCAGTGAATAAAACAGACAAAAACAATATTGGGCATACACCGCAGTGAAGGTAGGCAGAAACACACAACAGATATTGTTAGGGGCTGAACTGTGTTCCTCCCTAAATTCACATGTGAAAATCCCAAACCCCAGTACCCTAGGAGAGGACCGTACTTGGCAACAAGGTCTTTAGAGAGGTGATCACGTAAAAATGAGGGGTGGGGGGGCCCTCGTCCAACCTGACCGGTGTCCCTATCAGAAGAGGAAATCTGGACACGCAAGAGACACCAGGGATGGGTGGGCACAGAGGAAAGATCAGGTCATGACACAGAGAGGGGCACCATTTGCAAGCCAAGGACAGAGGCCTCAGGAGGAACTGAACAGGCGGACACCTCGATCTTGAACCTCTAGCCTCCAGAACTGTGAGAAAATAAGCATCTATTGTCTCAGCCATGAGTCTGTGGCATTATGTTTTGGCAGCCCACACAGACCAAAACAGATATTAGTTTATACAAATAACTTTATAGTATGTTAGAAAAGGACAAAAGAGCATTTTTAAAAGGCGTAAGTAAAAGAGATCAAGGCTACTGGGGAGGCAGGGGGTGGGTTGCTGTGTTAAACTGGATGGTCAGAGGACGCCACACAGAGAAGGGAAAAGATAAGACCTATGAGAACAGGAAAGAGGTTGGAGGGCGGGGAGCGAGTCAGACATGGTACGCAGAGTGCTTTACTTCTGTCGGTAAGGTTTTGTTTCTTGCGCTTGGTGGTGGGATCATTACATTATTAGCTGCACCTTTTGGTTTGCCTGTAAGATTTCATCATAATTTGTTAGAAAGCTTAGCACCTGGACCCTGGCCGGTTGTAATGACAGGAGCGTGGAGGGCAAGGCTGAGCTGAGACCGCAGAGTGAGGACGAAGAGGGTGTGCGGGTACCAGCAACACCAGCCACAGGTGGCCCAGGATATCATGACTGAGTGCGGGGGGTGGGAAAGGGAAAGATGTCTAGGATGACTCACTGCCCACCCCCTGCACAGGAGAGTGGAGAAAGGAGTGCCCTTCCCAGGACGCAGGACAAGGAGCAGGTGCAGGGGCTAGGGAGTGGGGACCCTGAGCTCAGTGTTGACAAGTTGTTTTTGAGGTCTGGTTGGTGTTCGGTGGCAGGAAAAGAGGAAGGAGATGAAAGTGTGTGTCACATCTATGATTCTAGAATGCTCAGACTCGATTCTTGAGGGTAGCCTCTTTTCTGCTTAGACACCAAGGGCAGGACACAAGATCAAGACAAAATCACGTTCCACTGCAGTTCCTGGGCGCTCAGGTGCTGCTCACGCCACTGGATTCCCTGCTCGGAAACCCTGGAAGCTGCCTCTCTCCCCCAGCCCCGTCCCAGGCCACCTGCACGTGCTGCTCAGGGAACACCACCCTTGGTCAGGAAGGGACTTAGACATAGCTCGGCAGCAGCGCCCTCCCTCTTTTTCATAAAGGCTTAAATTTTACAATAGACTTAGGTTTACAGAAAAGTAGCGAAGATAGTACAGAGTTCCCATCTTTCCCACACCCAGTTTCCTCTATTATTAACATCTTACAGTAGTGCATTTGTCGCAATGAATGAACCAATATTGATAGATTATTATTAACTAATGTCCATACTTTATTCCTTAGTTTTTACCTCTTGTCCTTCTTCTGTTCCAGGATCTTATCAGGGATATCCCATTACATTTAGTCATCCTGTCTCCTTAGCGTCCTCCTGATGGACAGTTTCTCAGACTTTCCTTGTTTTAGATGACCTTAAAGAGTTTGAGGAGTGCTGGTCGGGTCTTTTGTAGAACATACCTCATTTGGGATTGGCCTCGTGTCTTTCCCCCATCCCCCTACTTTTTTTAAGTAGCAGAGACTATTCCTTTCCCCCCAGACAAAAGCAGGGAACAGCTGCTGGCTTGAAGCCCTAGGTGGTGGAAGGAGAGCCTCAGGGCATCTCTGTGGAACTCAGCAGGGCTCTGAGAAACCCTATCTGAAACAATCCCTCATTTCTAGACCAGGAAGCAACTCCCCCAGCCTCCACCCCTTTCTGGACAGGATCTGCCCCCATCACCCACTCATTGTACATGCAAGCATCTCCTTCCCATGTGCATTTCCTGTCCCATGGGGATCAACAGACAGTCTCTCTGACTGTTCAGAACCCACCCACCACTCACCTCCATCACACACACACACACACACACACACACATGAATTTATCATTGCCGAGCAAATGTATTTACATTCAGATCCTTTAGCTCAGTCAGAAGGGTCAGTGGGTCAAGGACCACTTTGAAAAGTTAGCCAGAGGGTCGACTGGGTGGCTCAGTCGGTTAAGCGTCTGCCTTCAGCTCAGGTCATGATCCCAGGGTCCTGGGATGGGGTCCTACATCCTGCTCAACAAGGAGCCTGCTTCTCTCTCTCCCTCTGCCTCTCCCCCAGCTTATGTTCCCTCGTTCACTCTCTCTCTCTCAAATAAATAAATAAAATCTTTAAAAAAAAGTTATCCAGAAAAACATACCTTTAAAGTTTGATTCCACCATTTATTTCAAGAGCCCATGAACCCTCTGAGAATGAACCATGGACCCCAGTGAGGAATCCCTGAGACCAGGGTAACTTGTGGAATACACACACACTAGGAACTGAATATTGTGTCCGCCCCCCCAGATTCATATGTAGAAATCCTAATCCTGGATGCGATGGTATTATGAGGTGGGGCCTTTGGGAGGGGACTAGGTCATAAGGTAAAGCCCCCAGCAACGGGATTAGTGCCCTGCACTAAGATTAGAGACCCCAGAGAGCTCCGGAGCCCTCTTTCTGCCATGTGAAGATACAAGTTGACAGTCTCCACCCAGAAGAAAGCCCAGGCACCTCACTGGAACCCAACCGTGATGGGGCGCTGATCTTGGACTCCCAACTTCCAGAACGGAGAGAAAGAAATGTCTGCTGTTTATAAGCCCCACACCCCCAGTCTGTGGTACTTTGTTATAGCAGCCCAAATGGACCAAGATAATGCTCTACACAAAATTAGAAGTGGCAGGTCTCCCAAGTACCTTTACATCAGTGGTCATACCCTGAATACTTGGGTTTGTCAAGACCCAGGCTCTGGTGTCCAGAAGACCTAGGCTAATCTCAGCTTGGCCCCTTCATAGTGCTGTCCCCTTGGTGGGTCCTCTGTGCTCCCTTTCACACTCTGTAAAATGGGATAACAGCCAACTTTGGCTTTGGTGAGGACTGAGTGAAGACAAAGCCCGGCACAGTCAGTGACTGGTCAAGCTGAATAGATGTTGGTATTATTATTACTATTATTATTATTGCTGCTGCCGTTGTTGTTGTTCTCAAGCACGAACAGCACAGCCCACCCCTTGTTTCCTGTGCCCATCTCTCACCAGCATACCATGGCCAGAACAACGCTCGGCTCTAACATTTTTCTAGAACCTATACTATTTGTGGCAATGACCAAAGGGGAACGGTTCTCAGCTGGCCAAGAAAGGCCCATGAAGCAGCTCAAAACTCCAAATAACCCTTGAAGCCAAGCGGGACTTTGGGCTTCATGTGGATCATCTCAGCTGGAAGACGGGCCGTCAGGGACAGTCTCAGCACGTCCTTCCGCTAAGCGATGTTTTCCAGACTGCAGGTTGCAGCCCATTAGCAGGTATGGAAATCAATTCCATGGGTTGTGACCAGCCCTCCCCACCTGCCAAAAAAAAAAAAAAAAAAAAAAAGAGAAAAAACGGAAATAGACTACAATAGAAAATTTGTAGAAAGGGTGTCATTTTTTTTTCAGGAAAAAATTTCATTTCATTTTTACTTTTTTTTTCAGGAAATTAATTTTGTCTTGAGTGCGTGAGCGTGGTCGTGTGTGTGTTTGTGTGAGTCTGCTGGGTCATGCTGTAAGATGTCTTTCTATGGTCAGTAGTCAAAAAGCTTTGTGAGCCACACCTCTAAAATCTGTGCAGGAATGAGGCCTGGGGGTGTTTATTAAGCCAACCACAAGGAACAAAAGAGAAGGAAGAGCTTTTAGGACCAAGAGTCAGGACTATGGGTAGGGACTGCATGGAAGGTGCTGGAAGCTTCTTACTCCACTGCAGGCCCCACCCACACCTCAGGTTGTTGTATTATCCTTTTCTGGCTCCTCTTAAGATTTAGCAGCTAAAAAGAAGAAGAAGAAGCACCAACCCCGTAAACAATAAGGACTTGTGTGTTTGTCTGCAGGGGCAGGGAGGACGAGGTCCTAGAGCCCGTGCAGTGGGGCCCCAAGCCCCAGGGGATGGAGCGGGAGGTGGCAGCATGCACCAGCACTGGCAGCTCCAGCAGGAGAGCAGGGGTCTAGAGGGGGCCTTCAGCCCTTCTCCTGCCCTCAGGGGACAGCCTGAGCTCTGGTACCTCCAGTCTCTCCTCAGTTTTGGGCAGTCCCTCCAAGACCCCGGAGCACACCCATCCTGAACTACATGCACTTCCCAGATGGGCCCACTGCCCTCTCTTTCTTCCAGTCTCCCATGTCTTACCCACACCTTCTCCTCGGAACCCTCGCAGACCTCCACTCAGAAGGTACCTCCTTCCTGCAAATACCAGGCCCCGTGGTCTCTCTGCTGCGTGGCTCCCAGGGTGTCCATTTCGGTGTGCGACTGAGCTCCCCAGGCAGGAGCTGGGTGTGGTGCCCTGCATTCCCACTGCCTACCTACGCGCGCAGGGACACCGAGTGATGCCTGGTTCATTTTTTTAGTTAATGAGTCGGTAGGGAAGAGGAGGGTGAGCACTCTCCTTTGCTCTATGGGGCTCTGGGTCCAGAATTTCCAGGAATCTGAGCCATGAGGAGGTCTGCGAGCAGCAGGAAATGCAAGTCCGAGGACAGATGTGAGTCAGAGAGGCCAAGAAACAACACCAAGGGAGAAGGGGGCACCGCCCAGACCCACGGGTGGGACTGGGCCTGGGTTCCAGAATGGGCTGTGGCCGCCTTTGTCTTTTATTCATGGGCCGGTGGGGGCCCAGCTCCTGTCCCTGGGGCACCTGAAAGGAACTTCAGGACCTCTGACTCCAAGTTCAAAGGTGGGAAAGTACGAGGTCCCTGTGGGGCGTGGCAAAGAAAGCAGAAGGGGCTGGGACCCGTGGGTGGGGGGGGGGGGCGGGGGGGGCGGGGGGGGGGGGGGGGGGGGGCACAGATTTGTATCCGAGGTACTGGGAGACCACCACCGGGGGAGGGGCTGCAACCACCATCCCCTATGGTTCCATGCAAACTGGCGTATATTTTTCTAGGAAGAAGACCACAGCTTTCATCACATGCTCAAAAATGTCATGATCGCGAACAGTAAACAAGCCCTGTCTTTGGGGACTCTCCCTCTGGCCACGGTGGATAGAGTAGAACCGAGTTTCACTAGTCTCCCTGGTAGAAAAACATGCGCCATGGCAAGATAGTGTGCAAATACTTGATATCTGACATTTGGTTGTTTAATAAGATTGCCTACCTCTCCACAGAAGAGCTAGAATTTTCTAGTAGAGCTGGCCGCCAATGAGCTACACGCACCTGTTACGTTCACAGGGACCTAGCTGTCCCGCTGTGCGCTCTCAGCCCGCTCCCCGGGGACGTTCTCTCCTTTGTTCCTTGCCCCACAGCTGGTTCTCACTCTTTGACTCAGAGGCCCCCTGATAGGACACCCCTCCCTCCCCAGGGGCAGCCCCAGGCAGTGATGGTGAGGCACGCTGCCCTTCCCTTTTCTGTCCTGTCCCACCATGACGGCAACAACGGTCCCCGGTGTGTCCGACTTCTCTGAACAGCTGGGGATGAAATGGGGGAACTGGAACATCAGAGGCAAAAAATTTTAACTGTCCGTTTCATATGATTCTCCTCCCGCCCCAAGAGTTAGGCAGGAGGGAAGTTTGACCCTACATAAGGAAGCCCTTCATGGACTCTTGAATTTCTCATCTTGCCCTCCTAACCTCTGTGCCTCCCTCTTCTAGGCCTATGGTGCAAATATCCACCCTCCCCTTTAGGGAGCCCCCTTCCCTATCCACAGGGCTGGTTTCACCCCAGAACACACCCTCCTCTTCTCCCTAGAAGGACATGGTAGTTCCTGGTGACACTTTCCCCAAAGCCCAATGTACTTGGCCCCTCAACAGTAATCCCAGAACTTGGAATAAGGGGGGCACGGCAGAGAAGGTGGGGGAGGACCTACCTATCCACTAGGTCTGAAAACTCCAGTCCAATGGCCATTATAGAATGAGGATTCTTCCTGTTCATCTGGTGGGTCACCATCATTCAGACACAAATACATCTAAAGACACACTTTAAATCTCAGAAATGGTACAGTCTAGGTCTACATTAAGGGAGGCAATTGTTGCTCCAAGCACAGTGTCATCTGCACAGGTCCCTTGCCCACGACGGATCCAGCGATTCTTGTGCGGAGCTGTGTTTGCCCCTTGCGCAACTACCCTGCCCGCACCCTAGCTTCTAGGCAGTGCCTTCCAGCCCCACGGAAATCAAAATACACTTGGCTGTATTATGCAATAACATTCAGTCCTGCTGCAGAAGATAAGGAAAACAAATGGGATGGATGCCACTCATAAGAAGTCTTAGGTAGGGATAGAAAGCAAATAGCTTGTAAACTATGAGCGAAGCTCATGTGTTAAAGCAGATAGTAAGTAACCTATAAACATGGAATGAAGAAGAGCGTTCCCTGTAGATAAAAAGGGATGGCGAGGGGCGCCTGGGGGGCTCAGTCGTTAAGTGTCTGCCTTCAGCTGTCATGATCCCGGGGTCCTGGGATCGAGCCCCACATCGGGCTCCCTGCTCAGTGGGAAGCCTGCTTCTCCCTCTCCCACTCCCCCTGCTTGTGTTCCCTCTCTCGCTGTCTCTCTGTGTCAAATGAATAAATAACATCTTAAAAAAAAAAAAAAAGGGATGACGAGACCAAGTCATAAAGTACAAAGCATGTCAGGCTGATAGCTAAATCATCCCTCCGTTGGCCAGTTTGAAGACCCCGTGTACTGGTGCCATGTCAGCCTGTGAGTTCTGCCTTAGAAATGAAGATCAAGCCCATGGCCGCGGAGCTCACCGATGAGCGAGCTGCATCTAACATCCTCGCCACTGTGTCTGACAGAGCGTGTGTGTGGGCTTCAGGCTGAGGCGCCACGTTCACCCTTGTACTAGGCAGGTTCTCCAAAGAAATGGAACCAATAGAATGTGTGTGTGTGTGTGTGTAGAATAAAGAATTGGCACATGTGTTTATGGAGGCTGCCCAGTCCAAAATCCGCAGAGTAGGCCAACAGGCTGGAAACCCAGGGAAAAGTTGCAGTTTGAACCCAAAGGCAATCTGCTGGCAGCACTCCCTCTCTGTCTCTGGGGGAGATCAGTCTTTTTCTTAAGACCTTCAACTGATTGGTTGAAGCCCACCCACATTATGGATTTCAATCCACTTTACTTACTCTACTGATTTAAATGTTAGCCCCGGGGGCGCCTGGGTGGCTCAGTTGGTTAAGCGGCTGCCTTCGGCTCAGGTCATGATCCTGGAGTCCCTGGATCGAGTCCCACATCGGGCTCCCTGCTCGGCAGGGAGTCTGCTTCTCCCTCTGACCCTCCCCCCTCTCATGTGCTTGCTCTCTCTCATTCTCTCTCTCTCAAATAAATAAATAAAAAAAATCTTTAAAAAAAAAAATAAAATAAATAAATAAATAAATGTCAGCCCCGTCCAAAATATACCTTCACAGAAATACCTACAACAGTGTTTGACCAAATATCTGGGTGCCGTAGCCCAGCCAAGTTGACACATACAATTAAGTATCACAAACCTCAGCTCTGGTTCTCGCAACCTCCTCATCATTGGGCAAAGCTAATGTAGCTGAGAAAGACAGAAGTAGGAGCTCGCACAACCCAGGAATCAGATAGTGAGGTCCTTCCGCACCACTTTCACACCACCCTAAGTGTGTTACCCTGCCTCATTTCTTTCCCCTTGCTTCTTGTTTTACGTTTTAAATGGATTTAATAAACTGTGTTATTGGGTCATCTTAATTTGATCTGTGAACTTTTCTCTTCCATGACCTCTGGAATAGCTTACCTGGTAGTGGACTTGGAGGGTACTATTGCATAAGGTGCCCAAACACCTGGCATCAGCTTTGCAATGACATTTTCTGTGGGCAGTGGGGATGGGAATGGGGGTGGTAAGGATCAGAACCCTCTACTCTATTACTGGCTGAATGGGTTCCATTCTTTTTTCTTTTTTTCTTTTCTCTTTAGAGAGAGAGGGGGGTGGGGAGGGGCAGAGGGAGAGGGAGAGAGAGAATCTTAAGCAGGCTCCACACCCAGCATGGAGCCCAATGCAGGGCCCAATCCCATGACCCTGAGACCATGACCCAAGCTGAAATCAAGTGTCAGATGCTTAACTGACTGAGCCACCCAGGTGCCCCTGAGTTCCATCCATTCTTCTACTTACAAACTTCCCATAACTATTTGACTGTGTTTTTCAGGGACCAGACAGCTGGGGAAAAACTGTATGTGCCTTCTGTCTGCAGTAGTTGGTTATAAGGAAGGACAGGAGCACTAGTCAGAGGCTCTGATGAAAAACAGAAAAGACAAGCAGAAGTCCCCAGGTCCATCCCCTCCCCCGTCCTCCTCCAGGAACCCCAATCTCGGCCATCATAGAGATCACCACCTCCGACTTGGAAAGGGAGTCTTTGCTCTCCTGATGTGCATGGGTGTGTATAGGAGCCGGGGGTGGCCCAGGTTGGCAGTGAAGCTCCTTAAAAGCAGGGACTCATTTTTCTTTGAACCCCCAGCACCTACATCGTGCCTGGCTCATTAGAGGTGCTGAGAGAAGTTAGCTGAATGGAGGAAGAGCTGGAGGGAGATGTGTTGCTGACATCCCATGCTGGAAATCTGAACACAGCATTGTCTAGGAGTGGTGATGGGAGTGCTTTAGCACCATGGCATGCACTGATGGACGTAAGTCAGCTTTTGGCAATGGATCTGGGGACGTCACTAGCATATATAACTCTATTTTATAGAATTTTATGGGATAGGAGTTATAAATTCTAATGAATTTACTTTCAGAATCAACTTACTTGTGAGTTGAGAACTGCCTGTCCACATCACCCCCAGTGCCAACCAACCCTTAAATTCAAACGTGTCTATATACTGGTGAGTCTCTGGGAAAGCTTTCAGCTTCACCTAGTCCGCTGTCTCGCAGTGATTTGCATTCCACCCTGCGCCTCCTCGCTTGGGTGCCGTAACACCCCAGGGCAGAAACTGTTCCTTGTTTTCACTCCTTCTCACTGCACACTCTCAGCTGCCACCCAGTAAATTGTGAATGCAAGAAGTAATCACACTACTTCTTAGGAGAGACTCATTTTCCACTCACACCTTCTCCCTGGGAAGCGGGAGGGGGAGGTTGTGAAGGGTGAGTGATGGGGAAGGGTGTGCACAGCGGTGCTCACAGCGTCCCCCATGCACACCCACTCATTCCCAAGGAGGGTGAGCCACCACGTTTAAGAACTTCCTGCTTTCTTTCACTGAAATTATTCTGCCTGACTTAATCCTCTAGTGTTAGCGGTAGAGGAGGGGTTTTTGTTCTTCAGAATGAATGTTTTTAATAGGGAAAAGACTCAGTTTACGAGAGAGTCAATGTCTCGAATGAATGGAACATGCTAAATGATTGTGAACCGCAACAGTTCCTCCACCATGAGCCTATGCAAACCTTTTAGAGTAGCCCAGGAAATGGGGTGTGGAGAATATTTTTGTAGCAACATATATTTGAGTTAGATCAGTGGTTCCCACCTGGGGATAATTTTGCACCCCAGGAACATGTGGCTATGTTTCGAGACATTTTTGGTGTTCGAGATCGGCGGGAGAGACGAAGGCCCGAGATGCTGCGAAACATCCACCAATGCACAGGACAGCCTTCCCCCCACCCACAAAGAATTATCTAGCCAAAAATGTCAATGGTGCCGAGATTAAGAAACCCTAAGTCAGATACATGTGGTCTGCCAACATTATGATATTACCTAGGAAAACATCCAGACTCCATGTTTGCAAAGATTAAAATGCATAAAAAGGCAAATTACGTTCTTCTAAATTCTATTTCCTTAGCATTGGTTTACTTTACAGGTTTAAACCACGATTCGAGAATTTTTATGTTTCCCTTAAAGTTTCATCTCTCCCTGTTAACCATCTTTCACAAGTCAATCAGGTTTTTATTACTCAAAGCACGTCATTATTGCACGAACAGAAGAAAAACTACAAAATGTACTGAGATACGGTAGCTAGCGCCCCCACCAACTAAGTCACTTCCGCAGATTGCATTGTCTGAAAACGACTACATCAGTGTCTCCCATCCTACCTGCTCTTCTTGGTACGTGATTTCGCATGCCTCCCCTGGCCAGG
Source organism: Phoca vitulina (assembly GCF_004348235.1). Classification (NCBI taxonomy): domain Eukaryota; kingdom Metazoa; phylum Chordata; class Mammalia; order Carnivora; family Phocidae; genus Phoca; species Phoca vitulina. The sequence goes on from NW_022589705.1 coordinate 7,591,673, forward strand.
TGGGGCCCAGGTTCCCTCCAGCTGAATCTGGGAGGGTTTATAATGATGGCACAAGTCACATGATGTGACTTCGGAGGCCAGGTCATTAAATAGCGTCCTCTTAAGCCTCTTGGAACCTAGCCGCCATGCTGTGAGGAAACCCAAGCGGCCACATATGTATGTTCTGGCCAACAGCCCCAGGTGAGGAGGTGAGGTCCCCATTGACAGCCAACGTATATCACCAACATGCCAGTGAGCAAGGTTTTCGCTGGTTTCTGCCCTCAGCCATCGAGTCACCCTCAGTCTTTGCATGTTCCCAAGTAAGGCCTCAGACTTTGTGAAACAGAGACAAGCTGTCCCTGTTGTGTCCTTTCCAAGTTTCTAACCCACAGAATCCGCAAGTATAATAAAAGCATTGATTGAAGCCACAGAGTTTTGGAGTAATTGTTTTGTAGTAAGATATAAAGGAACAATAATTCTCCCCCAATCGTATATAAAATATTTCCTGCAATAAAATTGCCAAATTGCTATACAAGATCTTCTGCCAATACAGTAAATAAGTGGCAAACATACGATCACCGTCCTCTCCTGTACCTCAAGCAGACATCACTAATTAATCGCAGAACTCTTTCTTGGTGAGCAGGAATCCAGTCTTAAGACCCTCCCAACAAAACACATCAGCAACCCAGGGATTGGGGCTGACCCACAATTTGAAGCCTCTTTGCTATCCCCAATGTGTTTTGTAAGAGTTGAGGCTGGTTTCCACTGACTTATTCCCAGACAGAAGGATTTATCTCTTGTTTAATCAGGTGCACACAAAAGGATGTACAACTTTGCAGCACCTGTTCACAAACATTCTGTTATATTAGCTTGGTAGACGACTATGGGGGGAATCTTTTTATCATAATTTTTGAGAATTTGGCTATAAAACAACAATAGCAATCTATTGATGCCAAGAGCCGCTTTTATTAAAAACAAACAAACTCAAATCTCTACTACACCAGAAAAATGTTTAAACCACTTTTTAAATACTGGAAGAGAAGAATCCCCATAAAAAGAAAAAAAAAAAAAAAAAGACTAACATAATGAGATGGGCCTGTCTAGTCTGTGATTGAAGATTGTCAACTTTATGCAATAGTTCAGACACAGAACCTTTCATTTTAGTGTGATGAGCCAAGCACATGGTGAAAGGGGGGCCTTGGTACACGTGTCATTTTGAGGTTTGTTCAGTGCACATTATTGCACCAGGTCTGGGGAAGAGCATGAAGCGACAGTGCCCTCTCTTTTTCAATTTTCTATTTATGAATTTGATGTCTGTACCTTATGACTGACAACTAAATTTCTCTCTCTCATCTATCAGGGATTCTGGGAAGCCAAATTTGTTTATTTTTTAAAGGAATTAATAATGGTTATTTGAGGAAAATGACTCCAGTGATTGAATTTCTGGACAGGCAGGCAAACCATATGTCAGAAGGACTTTTTAACCCAAGATTTCAAGGATTCTGGAGACAACACAGTCCTCTTAATCTATCATGGTAGCTTTTTGGACTTTAAATAAAGTCACCTGTCAAGGGGGGTAGGAGTGGTGACAGAAAGGAAAAGTCACACCGGCTGGAATTCTCTAATAGTCCTTTGGAGTACATTTAACAAAAATCATAATTTAACCAAGGCAATAACCATAGGAATATTTTTGAGATAATTAGGCCTTGCCTTCTGTGCCTCTCTGTCTGCTTCCCCGGGTCCCTTTCTCACTTTCAAACACACCCACTCTCCCCTCACCCCTTGTTCAAACCTACCAACCAACCCTGTGTCTTCCCTTGGTTTCCTCTGTCCTCCCCTGTCCCCTTTAGGGCTTCCTAGTTCTGTCCTAGTCCTCTAGAAAAACAGTGTGACCCCTTGGCTAATCTGATGAACTGATTCAAGATGAGGTGTTACTGTCGTCTTTTTTCTATTAAGAGTCACTGCCCTATAGGAAAAATTGAGAGAGCCATCGACATTTTAAAAACAAATTTCATTGTTTTCATTATATAGAAGACTACATAAAAATGGAAAATGCCTGGTACACCTGGGTGGTTCAGTTGGTTAAGCGTCTGCCTTTGGCTCAGGTCATGATCCCAGGGTCCTGGGATCCAGCCCCGCATCAGGCTCCCTGCTCCGCGGAAGCCTGCTTCTCCCTCTCCCACTCCCCCTGCTTGAGTTCCCCCTCTCATTGTCTCTCTCTCTCTGTCAAATAAATAAATAAAATCTTTAAAAAAATGGAAAATGCCAAATGAGGTAAAAAATGTCCAAGGACGTTAGACACTCTCAATTCTTTGCGATATATATTGTGGTGTCCATTTTCCTGATGTGGAAATGGAGGCTTAGGCGAGTCAAGAGATTGTTGAAGGCCCCCGGATCCAAACCCAGATTGACGGAACCGTGCAGCACATGCTCTTCACGGCCAAGCCTCCCCGCCTCCCGTTACGTATCTTGGCTCTGAGGGACTGAGTAGGATCGGCTTTCCTGGGCAGCTTGTATGAGCCGGGGCACTTTACCATCCTGGTTCCCCATGGCCAACATTGAAAACAGCACACATTTATGGTGGCAGCTAGGCTGAGGCACTTAGAGGATGACTTGCTTTGGCTAGCCAAGAGCTTACTCATTTAAACACCGATTTTTAAATGTGTGTGGAAATTTTTCTTAAGTGTATTATGTAATCCCTTGCCTTCTTAAGCTGGATATTCTAAACATAATATAGCCTTTAGCCTTTCCTTATATACTCAAGGTTCTGCCATGTGAACATTAGCTACAGTTAACGAGGCTCTAAGACAGTAGTACCCTCGGGACTGGTGAAGTCCGTAGGGCTGGTTTTAACCTACATTTTAAGTGGTCCCAGACTACTGTGCTCTCTAAGTTCTTGTGTCTGCCTTTCATAGATTTTCTGTCATGCTGTCAGCCTCTTGGGTATTGACTCTCGATGCTATTCGTATCTGCCCACATTAGTCCTTCTTTGCCCTCTTAGATTTGCTACTAAGAATCTCTGGTGGATGTGAAGCCAAGATATTTAAGCATATTTTGTCTGGGGAAAAAAAAAAAGAGTAAATACTCACTGAATGGCTGAGGGGATTTCTTGTGAGGAAGGAATATGAATTTTAGGGAGTGGGATTTATAACATCTATTTTAACTTCCTGACTCTCTGGGTCAGTAGTTGATGAGATTGTCAGTTAACCAATGTACTAGCAATATCCATTGGTACCTGCCTGTCCATAACTCCCTTTAAGGGAATCTGTCTATTTACCACAGTCCCTGCTTCTTAGGCGGCCATACTTTGCCCTATTGAATCACGTCCCACCCCCTACCAGCCCCATGACCTCCCCTGCATGGATTGGATGAGTGGAGCACCTGACCCAAGGGCAGCTAGACCATAGACTGGTCAATGACCAGGAGAAAAAGATAAGGCGAGCTTAGCCCGTCCCAACTCTGGGGCATTTGAATTGGGGAATACATTAAGGCAGGTTGGTTAGGGGTGGTATTTGAAACAGAAAGTTCATGAAGTAGAGTTGGGGTCCATGAGGCGTCATTGTATCATGAGCCATCTGAAGTGATGATGCAGCAGAGCTAAGGAAACCAGCTAGAAGAGAGAAGGGAGGAAATGCATGGGGAGAGGCAGAGATACACTTTAGGCAGGGAGAGAGAAAGAGAGGGAGAGAGAATGTTGAGATTTGGTCCATGTGTATCTTTGCTCCAAACACAAGTTTTCTTGAGGCAACTTGAGTGAGTCTCTGTGTCTCCCACCCAAAAGAAGCTAAGTAGAAAAATCAATTTCTGAGAGCTGAGCTCTTAGTGTACCTTACTGTATTCTCTGGACTCTGTGCAAGCAGGAAAACATAAACAACGTAACCACAGAAGAAAAATAACAGAATGTGAAATGGAGACAGCTAAAGTCAGAATTAACACAAAAGACAAATATGTAGGAAGAAAAAGATAACAGCTGATAATAGCTAATAATTACACTAAAATACACGACCAGCCCCCTATGGTAGCTTGAGTAGTCAATGCATTGACACAGAAGCAAAGATGAAATGTAAAATAATCACAAGGCTCATGAGCCGTGCTAAGGTTCTTTTTTTAATTAAGTGATTACAACCTGCATACAACTCCTGGTTACATGTGAGTAGCATGTGTGTATGCATGAGTGTGCGTAAGGGGAGCACCGGATAGGGGGTAGGGAGGGATGTAACCATCCCCATGAGGTCCTACAACAGTCTGTGTAAGGAGGCACGGCTAGACGGGTGCTCCCAGGAGAGCCCCATGGAGAAGAAGAGCAGACTAGAGTCAGACAGTTACAGAAATAGCCAAACCAGATGCCACCACTCATTCCCTCACCCATTCTTAATGACTCTGGAGAATGTGCCTCAATGGATGCTTTCTCACCTCCACAGACGTTAGCGAGGCCCGCTGGAGAGCCTCTGACCTCTGTTCTTACACCATAAGGCAGTTGGCCTAAGGTCAGAAAACAGTGAATGCACACCTTCCCCGTACATCACACATTCCTGAAAACCACTGACCTCCAGAGATTTCTCTGCAGTTGTGCTGGCCTCGAGCCCAAGGCTGGGGAGAGGTGGGTGGGGCTGCTCTCTATCCACATGATGGCCAGTGTTTCAAGAGTGTCTTGCTGGAACAAAGAGACAGAGGCCAGGAAACCAGGGTTGTCACTGGGAATGCAAGAGAATGGGCTGGGCTGGGGATGATGAGCAGGACAGTGTCCCGGAAAGGTGAGAATAACACACCAAGGTGCTAGGTATCCAGAGCCCAACTACTCAGGTCTGTATCTGAAAATCAGGCTACCATGGGAAGCTGCCACCAATAGGAGCCATGATGAGGGTGGGCTGAACACCAGGAACTTCCAGACACCATATTCTCTGCCTACCATAGGCAGTTAAGGGACAGGGATAAAAGGGGAAGAGGAAAGAGAAGGGGATGTCAGGTGGGGGACACAAGGACGATGCAGAGAGCGACAGAGAAAGGGGACGGGGGAGACCATTTAAGAAAGTGCAACTCAAATTGGCAAACTGTGGCCCAAGCAGTTAACATTTTCCCCAGAAAACATCCTTCCTTCAGATAACAAAACAAAATCATGACCCAAACTGGAAAAATGATTGGGGTAGCCCTCATGAAACAGATAAGAAGGTTTCATGAGATCATAATCAATAAGTCAGTGACCTTTGGTCTAGATTCTAGAAACTAAATTTTTATTGTTCACGGTGGCTTCACTAATTTCCCCTTGAGTCCCATGTCAACAGAACTTTTAAAATTGAACCCTGGCAGGACATCAGTTGGAGAGAGGAGCGGTGTCACCTACATACCAGCCTCAGGGACTCTGAGAGTCCTACTGGCCTGAACCTCACTAAGTGTTCTGGGGGTAAACAAGGACGAGGCCAGTAGGTGAGGAGGCTAAGGGAAACCCCTGCCCCAGGACACCATCCTGGGTGGCAGGGAACTCACCCCAAAGTGAGAGCAGCATGTGGGCTCCTTCCCCAGTGACACCCGGTGTCATCCTCAGGGCTCAGCTACCTGACCAGCAGTGACATCCAGCCCACATAACCACTCCCTCTTGCTGAGCATTTCTTTCCTTGGATCTTGGATATTATGCTTCCCCCATGTCTTCTCTTCTGCCTTCATTCATGGCTACTCTTTGTGAAAAAAATTCATAGTCTCCCACAGTCTCCCTCCAAGTCTTTTCCCCTTTTTCTTAAAATTTTTCTGTTGAAGAAGCTAGCTTATCCTCTAGAATTTCCCACAGTCTAGATTGGGCTGATTACATCCCATAGATTCTTTAACATATTACAGTCGCTTGTATTTCCTGTAAATCAGATCTAGGGGTCTAATCAGATTCAAGTTCTATGTTTTGGCAACATTTCATAGGTGGTGTTGGAAGTACATAGTGTATGGTTGAGTCTTTTTATAAAGTCAGAAACCACTGATGTTCATTACCTAATGACTGATTCCATTAGTTCAGTACGGAGCTACACCGTGGTGATATTCCTCTCTCATTCTTCCTTCACTTGCTAGCTATAATACTCCATTGAGGCAACTTCCTGCACCAGTTATGTGGTGGTCCTGAGCTCACACAAGAAATTCAGCCCTCCTGCTTCACCCAGCTGCAGCTAACCGAGCGGCCAGGGGTCATCTCATCTCTCTGAACTGGTTTTCCCATTTACAAAATGAGAATGATCGTATGGACCAACTCATGGAATTGTTGTAAAGGCTAAAGGAATAATACATGCAAAGTTCCTGACATGCAAGCATTTCATGGATGTGAAGAGCTGTCCTTATTTTCGCCGTTGGAACACGGATTTCCTAACCAGCACCCAGAGATCACAGCCCAAGCACGCTGAGCAGGGGTTGGCTTTTTATCACAAGTCATTACCACGGGCTTATTGCAGCCCCCGACAGAGTTGTTTGCAAGAAGGATAGCCATCCCTCTGCCTAGTGCTTCGTCCTGAGGCCCCTGACAGTCACCAGCACCCTGCTCTACAGACAGGAGACCCTGAGAATTGGTGGCAGAATCTGAGCAAGGCAAGCACCGGGGTCATCCTCAGTCCCGGGCAGTCCCACCTCTCCCAGGGAAATGCTCTAGAAGGCAGAAAGGATTAAATGGTACCCTTTTAGCAACATCTCCAGGCTAAGCTGCCCTTTCTTCAGAAACTTCTATTAGGAACATACTTACTCTTCCTCTGGTTTTGGCAAGTCCATGAATTAATTTAGCCCTATTGTCAGAACAGTTGGTTGCTCATTTATAACAAGAAGAATTTTATCGGCTTTGTGAAAACCACTCAGGCACATTTAGGACCTAAAGGCATTCGTCTCAAAACTGGCTCTAGGTTTGATTTCTGTATTTCTGTGCATATTAAATCTTTATACTGCCACTTACATCCCCTTCAATGGTCCCCACTTAGTGGAGGATCCTGGAGTCTTCGGTAGAAGTTATAAAACTAAGAAGCCATTTGTAAGTCAATCTACTTCTGTTGTAAAGGCGAATCTAATTTTAGTGCTTAAACCAGAAGCTGAGTTTCTGGGTTTTTAGAAAGAGTCTGTGCTCTCCAGCCTTTATTTAGAAGAGAGCTGGGTAGCCGGCCTGGCCTGCAGGGTGATCGCATTCGTGAGGGGCATGGCCTAGGACTTGTCTCCTCTTGAGGCCTAGGAATAAAATGCTGTTTCCTCAGTATCTGCTCATGTCAAGAGCTTGCACTCGGGGTCCAAGACCAAACTTATTAGCTGCTTAGCCCTGAAAAAGCTACTTAACCTCCCTGAGCCTCTGTTTCCTTGTCTGTAAAATGAGAGATTCAAGGTGTTGTTGGCATGAGAGACAGCATGAGATAATGCAGGTGAAGCACTGAGCACAGCATCTGGCGCCTTTTAAGGACTCGATAATTCTTAGCCATTATCATTATTATAGTGACTACCAGACTCTGGTCCTGGCTGGCCAGGCACTATATCACAATTTTTGTTTAAAAAGTTGAGACTGGGTGGCTCAGTTGTTTAAGCATCCAAGCATCCAACTCTTGGTTTCAGCTCAGGTCGAGATCTCGTGGGTCATGAGATGGAGCTCCCACATTGGGCTCCGTGCTCAGCCGGGAGTCTGCTTGAAGAGTCTCGCCCTCTGCCCATCTTCCCACTCTCTCCCTCCCGCCATCTCTCTCAAATAAATAAATAAATCTTAAAAAATATATATTTAGTTGAAATATTACTCAACAACAAAAAGGAAAAACTATTGATACACACAACTTAGGTGGATCTCAGGGGCATTATGCTGAGTGTGAAAAAAGCCCATCTCAAAGGGCCATACTGTGGAACTGGGTTTCTGTAACATTCTCAAAACCATAAAATTACAGAGACGGAGAACAGATTCAGAATTGCTAGGGTAACGTTAGAATGGTGGGAGGCAGGTACACAGCTATAAAGCAGCAGCACGAGGGACCATTTGGCCTGATGGTTTTCTGTACCGTGACTGCCATGGTGGTCACGTGAATCTATACATGCGATAAAACGGCAAAAAGAAATATACACACACGTTGCACCAATGTCAATTTCCTGATACTGTATTATAGTGGAGTCAATGTAACCAATGCAGAAAACTGGGACCTCTCTGCGCTATCTTTACAACTTCTTGTGCATCTATAATTATTCTAAAAGAAACATTTTTTTGAAAATGGTTTTTAGTGTTTTCATTAAAAAGTCTAACTATAGCTCATAGCTGGGACACATAGTGTACATGTCATTTCCTTTTTCCATCTGCATTTCCCTTCTCGTGGGACATTTCTTCCTCTAGATTTAAAAAACCGCCTCATCTCTCATTCGCTGTGATTCACTATTTACCTAGTATCTGTGCTTTCCAAACTCTGTCAGGATGTGAAATCCCCCTGGAGGCGGTCATATACATCAGGATATCCATCAGTCCCATTTTTTTTTTCTTGTGAACTCGCCCCAGAACTCTCTGCCACCTCCCATCTAGCTCCAAAATCCACTTGTTGGGCGCTAGGCCGATTCTGTACCCATTTGCTTAGGAAAATATCTGGTAGGCTGCACACCAAAGTTTTTTTTTTTTTTTTTTAAGATTTTTTTAAAATTTTATTTTATTTTATTATGTTATGTTAGTCACCATATAGTACATCATTAGTTTTTGATGTAGTGATCCACGATTCATTGTTTTCATATAACATCCAATGCTCCATGCAGTACGTGCCCTCCTTATTTTATTTATTTTTTTGTCAGAGAGAGAGAGAGCACAATCAGGGGGAAGGGCAAAGGGAGAAGGGAAGGGAGAAGCAGGCTCCCCGCTGAGCAGGGAGCCCGATGTGGGGCTCAATCCCAGGACCCTGGGATCATGACCTGAGCCAAAGGCAGCCACTTAACTGACTGAGCCACCCAGGCGTCCCTGCACACCAAAGTCTTAAATTCTGGATTTTACAGGGGGCTGGGATTTCAAAATATCTAATTATTATTATTATTTGCTTACTTACATTTTCTGATTTTGCTGTAATTTGTATTACTTGTCTTAGACCATCATTATATCCCTTATCATGGAAAGAGGGGGGAGGGCATACAGTCCAGAAAAAATAATAAAAGGTCTAATTCAGCCACTGTGAGCACAGGCAGGAAATCCTGGGGAGTATTTAATTGGGTGCTAAATGCTTGGCAGGTACCACTGATCATCCCTGGCTCATAGCTGCCCCCCCACCCCCTGACAACACCCCTTATTCCCACCCTCCCTCATTTCCCTCCACCGAATCCCTTAGACATGTTTAGTCTCTGTGTCTCCTACCCCGAGCCAGGCTCGAGCCCCAGTTACTGGTCATTGCAGCGAATCTGACTCTTGCAGCTGGATGGGGAGGCAGGAACGTAAAGGGGCTTCAGATCCTCAAGCTGTCAGAAGGCGGGGTGGAAGCCCATGCACAAGTCTGGCCTCAAAATGGAGTATTGAAGAGACCAGCAGATTTTCTCGTGCTAAATTTAACCTCATTCTGATTCTCTCACACCGTATTAGACCAAAGAGTTTCTTATCTCCTTTCTAGACTGGGATTATTTTACAAAAAGTGACCTTCTCTTAAGTACCACAGAAAGAGGTGGAGTGGGCATTCCGTTACGCTTGGGTAAAAGGCAGTAAAAAAGAAATGTCTGGGATGGAAGGAAGGAGGCCTCTCGTATGCAGAAGGCGTGAGCTGTGCAGTGCACCCTTTTCTCAAAATGAAGTCATTTTGCGTAGGTGCCCCTGTGGAGCTGGGGAAGTACCGTGCCCACTCCCCCCACCACTGTCACAGTTTCTCGAAGATTCTCACTCACTCCTTACAAGCTCGCGTGGGGGGGGGGGGTGCATGGAACCTCAGAAGTATGTGTAAGTGTAACAAATTCTAAAGAAAAGAGCTTTAAATACAGCGTGTCAGGTGGAAATAAGCCTTATCAACTCAGAAATTCTGAGGCAGAACCTACCAAACAAGCCATAGAGCACCTCAGCGATTGCTGCAGATTTTCTGTGAGTAGAATTGCTGCCTTCTAGTAAAACAAAAACACGTTTAACAGGCCCCCAGGTCCCCCCGGCTGGATTTGTTTTACGTTCAAGAGCAAAGTCATTAATGATATTTCATGGTAAGTCTCAAATTCTCTATCTTCTGTAATCTCTCAAGGTTCTTGAGTATATTAAAAACACTTCCCAGGAACATTATAAGAAAAATGATCTTTTAAGTGCAGCTCACCATATAATAGGATTTTTTTTCTATGTCCGTTCCATAGCTCCTTTTAACAAAATGTCATGATTCAAGTACAGAAGTCCCTGGGAATCCCTTGGCATATTAAAGCATTTTGAATTTGCTAATTTGATTTAAGAAAAAGCCTGGGTAACTTACTTAGAAGACCTATCAAACCTCCACTTCGTATGTGGTTGGTTGTATTTCCTTAAGTGCATAAAAGACCTTGGAAATTCTTAATTTAATCAAGATTATTCACCTTGGCAAGATACCCCTGTGCAGATAGCCAGCGGTGGGAGATGAGAGCAAATCTGTCTATTTGCATAAGGCAAGAAGAGCTGTGATTTTACTATGGAGGCAGAACAAGGACTGAGGACAATCCCGAAATCTAATAATTAGAAGTAGAGACAGCAAATCTCTTCACTGTAAATTTAAAATTTGTAAAGCATCTCTGTAGTAGGCTCTTCTCTGTCTGTCTGTCTCTCTGCTATGGTATTTCACCGTTTGCAGAGACACATCGTTAACAACAAAAAATGCTTCTGCCAGAACAGAGGGGTTTTTTGTTTTGTTTTGTTTTTAAGATTTTATTTTTATTTATTTGACAGAGAGAGAGACACAGTGAGAGAGGGAACACAAGCCGGGGGAGTGGAGCAGCCGGATGCGTGGCTCGATCCCAGGACCCTGGGATCATGACCTGAGCTGAAGGCAGACACTTAACAACTGAGCCACCCAGGCGCCCCCAGAGGGTTTTTTTTTTTTAAGGTTTTATTTATTCATTTTCTAGAGAAAGAGAATGCACATGCGCGCGCAGGGAGAAGAGCAGAGAGAGAGGGACAAGCAGACCCCGTGCTGAGCACAGAACCAGGCTCAGAGCTCAATACCAGGACCCTGAGATCACGACCTGCACAGAAACCAAGAGTCAAATGCTCAACCGACTGAGCCACTCAAGGCACCCAGAACATTCAGTTTTTATTAAAAATCCCCAAGAAGTCAGAGCCTTATGGGCAAATGTATGAATCACAGGGAAGAGCTGAGCTAGTCATTATTTAATTTTATTTTTGTGCCAGAGGATGTTTCTTTAATGATGGAACAATGTTGCTCAACTAAGAGACCCTAGGCCCCCTTACCTTGGCCAACATCTTTGAAGACAAGACAGATTCATTTCCTCTCTCCTTCCCGCCATCCCCTTTCCTTCATGCTCTAGAATCTCTTGGAATCTCGGGGGAAGCCTTAATCTCTGCTCCTTTTCCTGAGTTTTAACAAAACTGAAATCTCCTGATCTTCACCCCACCTTTTTGTTTCTGCTTTGCTTTCATTTTATATTTTGTAAAACTTTTTTTTTTCTGTAAGGATGCACAAAGCAACTCTAAATTATGGTTCTCTGTGTGGAAGTAGGGTGAGCAAGAGGGGCCTTTTAACTGTGTTCCCTTCAGCACTGTTAAGATTTTGTTTTATTATAAGCATACACTACTTCTACCATATTTAAATACTATTTTCTGATTACAAGTAGTGTACGTTCATGGTAGATAATTTGTAAAATAGTGAAAAGGGGAAAACTCGAAAACCATTCCCACCCCTGGCCATGCCTGGTGAGAGCCATCGTCCGCAGTGTGGATGCCACTCAGCCCCTCTCAGGAGGGACACTCTGGACTTCTGTGGGGCGGGAGGAGGGGAAAGGAACAGACCTGTGGCTGGCCAAATGTTATCTCCGGGTCTAGATAATTTTTATAAGATCTCAACCACTCCACTTTTTCAGCTTCACCCATACCCAACTCCAGCTTCCTGAGACTTTCTGGGGTTCTGAGGAACGGACTGGCTTGCTTCTAGTTCCCTTCTGGCCCCTGCCCCCAGGCCCTTAGCGATCATCTTTCTGGTATGTCAAGTCAGTTAAAGCTCATCTGTTTGCTTTCAAGCTTCTAAAATTGTAGGACCTGTCTTAGGTGCTCTGGTCTCCTCTCCTGTTCTTTACCTTTATGGGCTTTTGCCTTTTTGATCATTTAATGTAATTTTGTAGGGTTTCCCAAGGGAGGAGATGTAAATACATAGGTTCGGCTTGCCACCTTTAACTAGGAGTGCCCATATACTGCTTATATTTTTAAGGACTACACAATATCTTGCATATAGTTGTGCCATAATTTATTTAACCTTATCCTATAAGTCCCTTTTTGCCTATATTATTTATTCCCTTAAGATAAAACACAAAACATGGACCTGTTGGCCCTAAGAATTCCTCATGTTGGAAGGGGATCCATTTTCTATTCGGCCAAAGCTCTATGGAAGTTCTCTCTTCCCTGTCCCCGAGAGCCCGCCGCTTCCCTTGGTGCTCCACTTCCTCTTGCATTGTTCCTCCTTGAAGGGTGCTCAATTCTGTTTGACTTTACTTCTGTTTGGTTGCCATTCCCTACACACAGCTCCTCTGGGCCTCAGGGAACCGGCTTCTTGCTCTGAGCACACCCAAGCAGGATCAGAATGTCTTCCTGAAACACTCCACAGGGCTCTCTTCCAATAATGTTTTGCATTTTGCATTTAGCCTGAATTTCCATTTTGGCTCTTCTGTATGGGACGCTTCATCAGAATGCTGGTCCCTTTGCTTTTCCGCCCTGTTTTATCTCTGCAGCTTATGTTGTGACATTCTCTCTGCTCCTCTACTAGTTGGTATGATGAATATTTGGGCCTTAGTCTTATTAGTCTGTATTTCAGAATCTCTTAGGCAATTGCATGACTAAATCTGCCTATGATTTTGTTGGTCTACTCTCAGTAGAAAAGAAAGCTTGCTTAAAAACAAGACAAGTGCTGTGTATAGATAGAATCTCTCTTGCTAAAACTTTACAGGGTAATATGCTCAAGCTGCTCGATTTTTTACTGTCTATTGACTTGAGCATGTTTTGGGGCGGGGGAGGGAGGTCCGTGGGTGGTACACAGTCCCTGTTGGACTCACCCTCTCCTAGTTCCAGACACATGTGGAATCCCCAAGGACATTTTAGCCATTTAAAACCCAACAGCAAACAAGCCTGAGGGTCTTCCTCAGGGATGGGACGCGGGGGGGGGGGGGGGGGGGGGGGGGGCTGTGCCCTTAATTCCATGTATCCTTCCAGTAAAGAAAGTACCACTAATACTGCACCCATTAATACTTAAAATCACAGAAACACAGCAGCAATTTTAGATTTTAATGATAACCTCACAAGAGCCAAAATGATGGAGGTTAGACTCCATGAAATTCGCTCTATGCCTGTTTCTTGCTCTTTTTATGAGTGTTTCGGTCATTTTGTATCTTCTTTCTCTGCCTGTTTTTGGATATGTGTCAGCTTGTCCATTTCTGTTGCTCAATCTATGTACCGATTTTATTCTCCTTTTCATTTTTCCCTCTCATTAGCTTTTCCACCCCTCTTTCCCTCTTCTCTAACAGGTTATAATACAGAATTCTTCTCCCATTTACAGTTTTGTTCTGTATCTTGAATGGCTGTCCATTTCCAGTCGTATATATTTAATAGTTTTCTGTTCTCAATTTTAAAGGAAGATGACTGAATTCTTTTTATGTCTTTCTCTTTAAAATATAAATTACTTTCAAATTGTTGGGTTTGGGGCTCATTTTTTCCCCCTCTGTGAGTCAGTATCACCTAGTAGCAAGGTTTCTTGATACAACAAAGCATTCCTTGACTAACATTTCCAAAACGCTACAAAGATTCTGCTATTTATTCCAGTCACTTCTGTATGTCCATATATCCTTCCTCTTGGTGATTTAGCAAGTTTAATATTAACCCAACAAGTAAAATGTATTTCAAATACAGATAATAAAAATAACAGCTAACAGGGCACCTGGGTGTCTCAGTCGGTTGAGCATCTGACTCTTGATTTCCGCTCAGGTCATGATCTCAGGGTGGAGAGATCGAGCCCCACGTTGGGCTCCGCACTCCTCGGGCAGTCTGCTTGGAGAGTCTCTCTCTCTCCCTCTCCCTCTGCCCCTCCCCCTGCTCTCTCTGTCTCTCTCTCTCAAATAAATAAATCTTAAAAAAAAAAGTAACAGCTAACATTTGTCAAGTGCCAGGCATTCTTCTTGAGACTTGATGGTAATCGCCAACTTTGAGCTTTACTCAAATGTCCCCTTCTCAGTGAGGCCTTCTTCAGCCACCCTATCTAAAATGACAATGTTGACTTTTACTATCTCATTGGCTTTACTTTTTTCTCCTTAGTGTTCATCCCTAACATACTATATTTTTCATTATTTAGCTTCTTATTTCTCATTCTCTGGAATATATGCTCCCAGAGGACATAGGTTTTTGTGTGCTTTGATCATTGCTGGATATCCTGGCACCTAGAACAGTCCCTGGCATGTGGCGGGCCCTCAATAAATACTTGTCAAGTGAATGAATGAATAAATGAGCTCATTTAACCTTCACCACCACCCCATAAGATAGCTGCTCTTATTTATTTCCATTTTTAAAAAGATGTTATTTATTTATTTGAGAGAGAGTAAGAGCGAGAGAGATCACACAGGGAGAGGGAGAAGTAGACTCCCCGCTGAGCAGGGAGCCCGATGCGGGGCTCGATCCCAGGACCCTGGGATCATGACCTGAGCTGAAGGCAGACGCTTAATCGACTGAGCCACCCAGGTGCCCCCGTTTATCCCCATTTTAAAGATGGGAAAGCCAAGGCACAGAGCGGTTAGTGAACCTGCTAAGGTATCTAACTTGTAAGGGAAACAGCTGGTAGCCTAACCCCAGCAGACCGGTTCCATAGTCCTGTTCTTTTTCTCTTTTTTTAAAGTAGGCTCCATGCCCAGCATGAAGCCCAGCACGGAGCTTGAACTCACAACCCTGAGATCAAGACCTGAGATGAGATTAAGAGTCAGCTGCTCAACCAACTGAGCCACCCAGGCACCCCATAGTCCTGTTTTTTTTTTTTTTTAAAGGTTTTTATTTATTTGACAGAGAGGGAACACAAGCAGGGGGAGTGGGAGAGGGAGAAGCAGGCTTCCCGCAGAGCAGGGAGCCCGATGTGGGGCTCGATCCCAGGACCCTGGGACCATGACCTGAGCCGAAGGCAGACGCTTAACGACTGAGCCACCCAGGCGCCCCAGTCCTGTTCTTAATAACTAACAATGCTTGGGGACCCACTATGCCCATTTATTTTTTAAAGAAAAAAAAATTTTAAGGAAAAAAAGAACAATTGAAGCCTTCCCAGTTCTGACCCCTTCCAGCCTTCCTCAGAGGTAAACACTGTCCTGAAGTTGTGTATTTTAGGTATGTAATTTACTGTTTGAACTGCCTTCCCAATGGCTTCTGAGCCACGGGAACAGTGTGTGGAGGCAGAGGATCTACATAATTGAAAACTCCCCAAATCCATCTCTCAAATAAAGTATTGACTGTTTTTGTTCCTTTCATTTTCCTATTATTTTTTTTTTCCTTCTCTACTTACAGACACTCATTTTTCTAGCTGGAAATAGAAAACCTTATCAGATTGGAATAACAGTCCTTCTTGCTGTACTTTTTCCCCAAAGACGGGATGAATTTGAGCCTCGTCAGAAAGCCATCTGCTGTGTACGCACAGACCTATTCGGAGCCAGAAAAAGAAAAAGAAGAAGGGGGAAAGCCCAGGCTTACTCATTTTAAAACAAAGAGTGGTGGCTTGTGAACTGCATGCCTTTGACAAAGGCTGACCACTGGGCGGTGTGCACAACAGGGAACAGAGGGTGTGAGGAGCTCTGCACTATTCACAGTGACCTTGCTGACCTTGGCTACCCATAAAACAAAAGGCGCTTGACGAACAGGGGAGAAGCCTCCACATCCAGCCCTCAGCAATCAGGCCAGTTCTCCTGGAAAATGGCCATTGGATTTGTGGTGTGCTGCCCATACCATCATTTCCAACCCCTCTGCTGGTTAGAATGAACTCACTGTTGTGCCTGCGGTGTCAGACCTTGCCAGTCTTGGTTCAGGACTCCCACAGGACGACGCTGTGAGGTCTTCAGAGGACACGTCATTCGATCCACGGGACCACGCCTGCCACCCAAGGGAGCACTCACGTTTGCTGCTGCAGACCAGCAGATCTGAAGCTGAGGGGCTTCCCACTCCTGGTTTCTGCCCAAATACTTCGCTCTCTACCTTCCTAGACTCAGCACAGCAAAAAATAAATGGCAGCATGAAAGCTCAAGGCCAAAATGAACATTTTCATATTCTTGAGCACATTTGAATACTGTTCTTTTTTTTCTCCAATTCATCTTTTAATGCCTCTATTTTTTATAAACACAAATATAGGCTGGTTATAAAAAATATTTAAAGAATATATAAATATATAACTTAGAAAGTTAAACACCTTTGTTATCCCACCTCATAGATAATTGTGAACAGTCTGATGTATATCCTTCTAGACTTTTTTACCATCGGCACACTTTTCATCTACACTTTCTAGCACTCTTCGTACATTATGGAATCTCCTTTCCATAGTTATCATTCTCCCATTCACCTCTGCTCACTCACTGAACATGTCTTCCCTGTTTGACTATAATCTCCATCAGGATGGAGACCCTGCCTGTCTCACGTAGTGGTTGCACCCCCCAGGGTCTACCACTGTGCCTGGTACACGATTGGCACTCAGTATAAACTGGCTGAAGGCATGGTTCTCACTCTGGTATGTGAAGCAGGTGGGACAGGTTCTATACGGCCTCTTCTCTGGTAAAGAAACAGACTCGGAAATGATTCATGACTTGTCTACGTTCACAGCTATTCCACAGTCGAGCTGAGTCTCAAACCCGGGTCTTCTGATTCCAAATCAAGAGTTCTTCCCATCAAAGTACAGCTTCCCCTTAATAACTGCCAGAAAATCAGGACCGAGTCCCCAACCAGAGGCTTACCCATGTCCAACCTACCCCACGAAGTCTCCATTTCACAGAGAGGGGGAATGCATTCAGTTTTGATATATTTGAGTTGGCAGAAAATAAATTAGAAAGGAAAGATCTGCCTTCATTACTTCAGAAGATAAACCAGTGTTCAGGGAGTGACCTGTGAGGCTGCTTGCTGAGTAAATGATTCAAACATGGCGCTCAGGTCCTTCTGGCCAAGCTGACAGAACAGGCGGCGTCTCTTAACTCTTGCTCTCACACCCCTGGGCTCCCGGCTGCACACAATTAGCTTCCAGAAGCCCGGGCAAGCTTGGGTCTCCATGGTGTCCGCTGGAGGTGAGGATCTACACAGTCAGTTGACTACAGAATGACTTCTCTGTCCAAACACTCAAGCCTGGCCAAGGAGTAATTGAAACTGGGATTGGTCCAGAGATTCTCAGGCATGCGGCTCCTGGGAAGAGACTGACCTCCCAAATGACTCTCTTTTGTGGTATAATCCTTTTTTTTTTTTTTCCTCTGCCACTCTTGCATAGAGCTGAACTCCTTCCTTTTCAGAGGGAACAATTTTCTTCAGGGAGGAATTGTGCCAATTCTTCAACAATAATGTTACTACTTAAAGGACATTTGTCTTTCTGCCCTTGATTTGATTTTACATTAAGCCAGTTTCAGTTAGTCATTCTGGTATAGAATCACTAAAGGCAGCTCTTTCTTTTTTTTTTTTTTTTAATTTTTTTATTGTTATGTTAATCCCCATACATTACATCATTAGTTTTAGATATAGCGTTCCATGATTCATTGTTTGTGCATCTAAAGGCAGCCCTTTCGACACTCATGGTTTTAATCACAGAAAAAGAAATATTTTTCTCTGTTTCTGCTCTTTTCTTCTCTCTTCTCCCTTCTCCCTTCCTTCTCCCTGTCCTTCCTCCTTCATGCTCTTCCTTTCTTCCTTTCTATATGGAACATCTTAAGATATTGTTTTGCAAAGTGCTTTGTTCATGGAAGACATTGGTTTTATATATTTTTTCAAAAATAGTACACAACCCTGACTTAACCAGATATTTAAAAAGTCCCAACTATTAAAGCAGTCAGAGTAGATGGGCCTGATCATGGATAGATCAAGAGTATAAAACTCAATGTAGTTGCAAGTATATGTGGGAATAAAGTACATTCTAAAATTAACAGTTTTTCAGATCAATACAGAAAAAGTGGATTATTCAATAAATGGTGATGAAAAACACTGGCCCTTTGGAAAAAAATTAGCCTAATCCAAACCTCAGTTTTTATATCAAAATAAAATCCAGAAATATCATTGTAAAAGTTCATGTAAAAAAGCCATGAAAACAGTACAAAATAAGTAAAAATTTTTATAATTTGGGCATGGAAAAAACTTTATGACATTAAAAAAAACTCAGATTAGAAAGAACTGGTAGATTTTGCAATATAAACATTACATCTCCTCACGAAAAAGAAATATACCCTTAAAAAGTTAGATGAGAGTGAACAAATTATGAAAATATATATGACCCACATAAGGTTAATATCTTCAATATACAAAATGCTTTCATGAATCAATAAAATTTAGTCATCTATCCTTCTATCAGGGTAGTAGGATTTGGGACAATTTTTACTTTCTTTACAGTTTTCTGTACTTCTGATTTTTTTCTTTTACAACTCGTTTTTTTTTTTCAAGATTTTATTTATTTATTTGACAGAGAGAGACACAACGAGAGAGGGAACACAAGCAGGGGGAGGGGCAGAGGGAGAAGCAGGCTTCCCGCCGAGCTAGGAGCCCGATGCGGGGCTCGATCCCAGGACCCTGGGACCATGACCTGAGCTGAAGGCAGATGCTTAACAACTGAGCCACCCAGGCACCCCTACAGCTAGTATTTTTAATACATCAAAGCCATTATCAGTTTGAAAAAAAATTACTTAAAAAACATGTAGATGGGCATCTTTTTAAAAAAATACTTAAATTCAAAGCCCAAAATAACTTTTCCAGAATTGTCCAATGCTTCTGCTTTATAATATTAACCATTACACTTAGCCTTTAATATTTTCATGTAGTAAGATAAGACCAATTAAAAAAACAAGATACATGAGAAGTAGTAAGAAAAACTCATAAGACAAAAGAATTTTAAAATGACAGGGCAGACCCCACATTGAAGTTATATGTTCTTTCAAAACCAGATTTGTACCTCGGAATAAGCCTAACCAAAGAGGTAAAGGATCTATACTCTAGGAACTACAGAACACTCATGAAAGAAATTGAAGAAGACACAAAAAGATGGAAAAACATTCCATGCTCATGGATCGGAAGAACAAACATTGTTAAAATGTCTATGCTACCCAGAGCAATCTATGCCTTCAATGCCATCGCGATCAAAATTCCAATGACAATTTCAAAGTGCTGGAATAAACAATCCTAAAATTTGTATGGAATCAGAAAAGACCCTGAAAGAGGAGAAGGAAATGTTGAAAAAGAAAAACAAAGCTGGGGGCATCACGTTGCCAGATTTCAAGCTATATTACAAAGCAGTGATCACCAAGACAGCATGGTACTGGCACAAAAACAGACATATAGACCAATGGAACAGAATAGAGAGCCCAGATACAGGCCCTCAACTCTATGGTCAAATAATCTTCAACAAAGCAGGAAAAAATATGCAATGGAAAAAAAACAGTTTCTTTAATAAATGGTGCTGGGAAAATTGGACAGCTATATACAGAATGAAACTCGACCATTCTCTAACACCATACACAAAGATAAACTCAAAATGGATGAAAGACCTCAATGTGAGACAGGAATCCATCAAAATCCTAGAGGAGAACATAGGCAGTAACCTCTTCGACATCGGCCCCAGCAACTGCTTTCAAGATACATCTCCAAAGGCTAGTGAAACAAAAGCAAAATTGAATTTTTGGGATTTCATCAAGATAAAAAGCTTCTGCACAGCAAAGGAAACAGTCAACAAAACAAAGAGGCAACCCACAGAATGGGAGAAGATATTTGCAAATGACACTACAGATAAAGGGCTGGTATCCAAGATCTATAAAGAACTTCTCAAACTCAACACCCAAAAAACAAATAATCAAGTCAAAAAAATGGGCAGAAGACATGAACAGACACTTCTCCAAAGAAGACATACAAATGGCTAACAGACACATGAAAAAATGTTCATCATCATTAGCCATCAGGGAAACTCAAATTAAAACCACTTTGAGATACCACCTTACACCAGTTAGAATGGCAAAAATTGACGAGGCAAGAAACAACAAATGTTGGAGAGGTTGTAGAGAAAGGGGAACCTTCTTATACTGTTGGTGGGAATGCAAGTTGGTACAGCCACTTTGGAAAACAGTGTGGAAGTGCCTCAAAAAATTAAAAATAGAGCTACCCTATGACCCAGCAATTGCACTGCTGGGTATTTACCCCAAAGACACAGATGTAGTGAAAAGAAGGGCCATATGCACCCCAATGTTCATAGCAGCAATGTCCATAATAGCCAAACTGTGGAAAGAGCTGAGATGCCCTTCAACACATGAATGGATAAAAAAGGTGTGGTGCATATATACAATGGAATACTACTCAGCCATCAGAAAGGATGAATACCCAACTTTTACATCAAAATGGATGGGACTGGAGGAGATTATGCTAAGTGAAATAGGTCAAGCAGAGAAAGTCAATTATCATATGGTTTCACTTATTTGTGGAACATAAGGAATAGCATGGAGGATATTAGAAGAAGGAAGGGAAAAATGTAGGGGGGGGACTCGGAGGCGGAGACGAACCATGAGAGACTATGGACTCTGAGAAACAAACTGAAGGTTTTAGAGGGGAGGGGGAAAGGGGGGGTGGGTTAGCCCAGTGATGGGTATTAAGGAGGGCACGTACTGCATGGGGCACTGGGTGTTATATGAAAACAATGAATCGTGGAACACTACATCAGAAACTAACGATGTATTGTATGGTGACTAACATAACATAATAAAATAAAATTTAAAAAAAAAACCTGATTTGAATCTAAATCTTTGGATTAAAATTTCACCTTTTTTTTTGGTAAGGACAGGAGTCCTTTGAACAAAAGCTCTTTCACCCCTCAAATAGTTATTTTTAGCACTAAGATCCTTTCTTCTTAATACGGAGTGTTTTTTCCCCTCTTTTTTCTCCCTGACATCTAAGGTGTACCATTAAATAAAATGTATGATTTAAATTTCAATTTTACTGAAGCTGCAGGTAGCATTAAAAGGATCATACAGATGAGCGATTTCATTGAATGTCACTTCACATAAATTTACATAAAGCTGCAAAAATCTACACAGCCTCTAAAAATTCTTCTGAAGGAGAAAAGGGAGAAAAATGTCTATTTATTGAGCACCTACGGTTTGCCAAGCCCTCTATTAGACTGCTTTATTTATGTTATCTCGTTTACTCCTTAGAGCCAAGAGGTGAAGTCGGCATTATCATCCTCATTTTATAGGTTTTTACAGGCTCTGAGAAATTAAATGATTTTTATTTTTATTTTTTAAGATTCTATTTATTTGAGAGAGAGAGCGCATGCGCGCACAAGCCGGGGGGAAGGAGCAGAAGGAGAGGGAGCCCGATGTGGGGCTCGACCCCAGGCCGCTGGGATCATGACCTGAGCCGAAGGCAGCCGCTTACCCAACTGAGCCACCCAGGCACCTGAGAAATTAAATGATTTGCTGGAAATCACATCCATGTGATTCAAGCGCCCCCACATGACCTTCTCCCTGCACCCATGACTTTCTCCCATGTCCTGGCTTCCCTCACCACGCAATCTGACCACCAGCAACTGCCAATTCAGTGACACTCAGGTTTTGTGTTTGGTTCTTTGCGCTGCATTTGTCCGCCCTTTGCCTACCATGCACAGAAGACTCTAGCAGAGAGGCCGAGCCAGTGGGCTGGCTCTACCGCTTACTAGCTGTGTGCCCTGAACGCTGACATAGCTCTCTAAGCCTGTTTCTGTACCCAGAAAAAGGAGGTGTCACCCGTACGTGTCTGACACCGCGGGGCCTTAAGGACAGAATGCAAGAAAAGTACTTATCCCAGCACCAGCACACCACATGAGCTGTGGCAGCCCATCAGCCCTTGAGGCCTGTCCATCGGCAGACCTCAAAATTACCCTTTCCTGCTGACTGGGCCATTATGTCTGAACCAAATCGGCCTTCTGCCTTTAGGACACAGATCGCCCCAGGGCAGTTCCAATAAGCCTGGGCAGGCCCACCCTCTCGCCCAGGCTGTGGGCATTCTGAGCTCACCTGGATTCTGGGATGGCCCCAATCCAGGCACAAGCCTAATCTGGGGATAGGCTCTGGTCTCCACTAGAATCTGAGATAACTTAACGCAGGGCTGATATGCTCACGGAAGCAACAATGAAATAAACCGTTTCCTCTGGACAATTCTTCCAGAAACTTGTTCCAGCAGAGGAACGGTGGCTAGCTGGTGAATGAGCATCATCCGGGGGAGCTATCAACTGCCAATGGTGAGCCACCTCTGTCTCTGAACGTCAGGGCTCCCAGCACGGCTGCCCTGGGCAAAATGGAGCTGCTTCGAGATACCTTCCTCCCAGGTCTTCGCCTTCCTCAGCACCATCCACTTTCTGAACTTCCTAAGCAGATCGCTGCTAGGTAAGAGATGCTAAAAGCTCACTTTCCTGTTACTAGTGGACTGACTGAGAGAAGGACAGGTGATTCACTGCAAATTTGGTCCACCCCCACTACTGGCCAGGACTCTAACAGACAGAGAGAGGACTGAGTTACACGTGCTCAGGGTTCCCCGCCTCACTTGATTATTTTGTTTCCTTAACACACCTGCATTCCTTTGTTTCCAAGTGTTTGCTCATGCTGTTCCCTCTGTGTGGAATGCTTCCCCCAGCTTGGTCCTTGGAGGTGTTCAACGTCTCCACAAAGTTTCCAGACACCCGCCACCATTATGCTCTGCTTGCCCCTCTATGTTAGCAATAATGCATTCCTCCATGTGTGCATGAGGCCCCCATGGGCTTTGATCTCACTGGTTTCCTTTGTTATCTTATTGCATTTTATACATTTGACAACATCATCCTGAGAAGAGGTCCATACCTCCCGTGGTCTCCAAAGGCACCAAAAAGGTTAAGAATCCCTGACGTAGATCGCGTTTAATGATTCAGGAGGGTGGAGACCGTGCCATATCCGGTGTTTGCCCTCCACGTCTAATGCTGCCCTGCACACACTGGGCTCTCAGCACCTATCTGTTGACTTGCACTGGGCCGGTGTCAGGGGCTCTGCTCCCAATAGCCGTGCCAGCGCGTCCCCAAGCAGCATGCACATGTCTGGTCTCGCAGGCCAGGGTCACTCTGATTTTGCATGTGCCACTCGGCTGCTCTGATGACCAGGCTCCAGACTGGCCTTTGGGCTTCCCATGCTGCTGACCCAGCTGGGGCCACATCAGGCCGGGATCCAGCTGTGAGCACGTACAGGGCTTCTCAGGGTCACCCAGAAGGCTCCATCTTAGGGCTCAGGATCTCAAGCACTAAATACAGTGGGCTAGTTTGTCTTCTTTAGTATCTAAGGATGAAAATCGGACTCATTGTTCTGCTCTTAATCAAATTCAATCTGGAGAAGCCGAAGAAAGCGGGTGGTATCGGCTCCGTTATGCAAGCCTGCTTTTCGCCAAAATGGATGGATAGTTACGCGAGCGTACAAAAATGATATAACTTTTATGTCCCTAGAAATTCCTCATTACACATTTTACCCCTCCTTGAGGATTTTCAGTACTGAATGATTTCACAGTCAGAAATGTTCTAGGAAAATCTGACTAATGAAATGCAAGAGGGAAGGGGGAACCAGGAGGGAAGGGGGAGGGGACGGCCGTCTTTGAGCATCTACTGTCCCAGAGCCTGCATTAGGCTTGTTACAGATCTTTTCTCGTTTATTCTTATAGCAACCCTCTGGGCTAAGTATGATGATCCTCACTTTACAAGGGGGGAAGCTGTGGTTGAGAGAGGGTAACAAACTTGTCCAAGGCCACATGGTAGTGCAGAGCAGGGCCCGGCTGGACTCCACTTTGTCCCACTACAAAGCCTATGCACCTCCCCATCTGCCAGATGGCCTAGGGTGAGGGCAGCTTTGAGCTTGACCTAGATCCCTGGAGTGACAGATGTTTGGTCCTTTCATCTGGGTCCATCTGATTGCCACGGCCCCTGGTGCTGCCTGACCCAGGTTTTGCTGACTGGGTGAAATATCCACCGCTTTACTGATGGTAAACTGACCAACAGACAAAATCAATGCCAAAAAGCCCCAGAGCAGGTGGCAGCTCTCAGCCAGCCTCCCCAGAATCATGGGCAGAACACAGGCTTTTCTGAGATCCCCAAATTCCTGGCTGTCTTTGCTCCTTAGGGCTGCCGTCCCTTCCAGCCACCATCTTTTCTCTTCTCTCCTCTAAACATCCTCACAGTGGTTTTCTCTTCTTTCTTTTCTTGTAAAACTGCCGTAGCCAGCAGAAGATAAGGCCTAGAGTGTATCCCTCCCAGAGATATTTATTTTTTCCAGGAGCCCAAAAGTTTTATGTATAAGAAATGAATTTATAACTATGAAGTCTTTGGAGGCAATGGGTGAGGAAATCTGAGAGAAGACACAGGGACAGAGGGAGGGAAGGAACTTCTTTTCTGTGAAGCCCCACAATTGCATTTGGTGGGCAGTTGCCAATAGTAAAAGGAGTCCTTTAAAAGGCAGCATCCAAATGGGAGTCCTGGGCTTGGTTCCATCACCACTAGACCAGTCTTCCCTGAAGCCTTTTCCTGGATGCGTTTAAATTCCCTGTAGGATTTGCATGGAGCCTTTATTTTCTCCTTTGTTTCTGATCTTCGCCTCTTTGCAGGGGTGCGTCTTCTGCAGCTGCCCATTGGGCTGGTAAATGGTCTGCAAATGTATCAGGATCCGAGGATGAAAGGGAACGTCTGATGCGCTGGTGCAGGCCTGTAACTGTTGTGTCTCGGGCAGAATCAGCTTCCAGTCAGGCTGGGAACTTCAGGGCAAGACAGAGGCCAAAACTCAGTCCCCACCCTCGAGGAAATTTCAGTCTGGTACGTGACGTGGGGACTTTAAAACATGCCCGTATATTTTTGGTACATGGAAGTGGAGTGCGGCCCTACCTATAACAAAAACCTAAAATGTGAGAATGGCTTTGGAAGCGGCTCTGGTGAGTGACTAAATGGGAGCATGGATGGATGGGCGGGTGGGTGGATGGGTGGGTGGATGGGTGGATGGATGGATGGGTGGATGGATGGGTGGATGGGTGGGTGGATGGATGGGTGGATGGATGGGTGGATGGGTGGATGGGTGGATGGATGGGTGGATGGATGGGTGGATGGGTGGATGGATGGGTGGATGGGTGGATGGGTGGATGGATGGGTGGATGGATGGGTGGATGGGTGGGTGGATGGGTAGGTGGATGGGTAGGTGGATGGGTGGGTGGATGGGTGGGTGGGTGGGTGGGTGGATCGGTGGATGGGTGGATGGACGGGTGGGTGGATGGGTGGGTGGACGGGTGGGTGGGTGGATGGGTGGGTGGGTGGGTGGGTGGATGGATGGATGGATGGATGAAAGCAGATTAAAAAAAAAACATGGAGTGTTCTAGGAACTGAAATTACTTTGGAGTTACTAGAGCAAGGGGTCTATTTTGACAGGAATTACAGGAACTTTCTTCATTCAGAAACTATTTATTGCCTATTCTGTTCCCGATACTAGCGGAGACTGCAGTGATGGGCAGACATACAGAGACTGGGAAGCTGGCCACACAGGCTCTCCATCTTCAGAGCCTCCTCTTTCTCCCTCTCCTTAATCTTCACAGACTGTGCACCTCAGCTCCCTCTCTCACTCTGCCTCCTCACTCGCTGCCCCCCTCCGGCTCCCAAATCTGTCTTTCTGGCCCAGACCCTGCCCGGGCTTCAGTGCACCTCCATTCTCCTGATGAACCCAGGGCTGCCAAGAAAAACCTGAAGGACCACCTGCTGGGCACGCCACCGGGGCCTTTGTCCTGCTCCCTGGAGAACGTAGGCAGAGAGCCAAAGATGAGCAGCTCAGTTCATGGGAGAGGTCAGAGGTCTCACCAGGAAAAGGAATGAGGAGGCAGGAGTGAAGAAATACCTGTTTCCACTATCTGGTAGGCAAGGTCATGATTATTCCCTGATTCCCCTGCTGGAAATCTTTGGCATTTTATCTATTTATATAGAATACCTATTTATTATGAATATAATATCTAGTATATATTAATATTAGTAATAATACATTAATAGACTACCTGTTTATCGTTAATATATAATAATAAATTATATCTGTAATATGTGTAAATACACCCTGAGCACCTCCGTGTGACAGGCACGGTTCCTTAATGCACTGGGGAGTTTGCTCTGATCGGAGGTGAGGGCGGGGGCGGCAGAGTGTGCAGTGAAGTACTAAGTACAGTATCAAGATGGGGGTAGGGCGACAGTGGAGGCCTGCCATGGGGGCACCCCACATCTGAGTGACACACCCCTTGCACAAATATTTGTCGAGCAGCTCATGTGTGCTAGGCCGTCTTGTAGGTGCTAGGAAGGCAGAATTGGACAAAGTAGGCAGAAAGTTCTTTGAGAAGAATAAAGCTCGCCTTCTTGTGGTGTGACTATCCACTGGCCATTCTCTTGGTGTCCCATCTCAAATGCAAAGGTGTCCAACGTTCAACTCCCATCCTTACCTCCACCAGGCTGGCTTCTTTTGTATTTTCCATCTCCGGTCTGTGGCACCTGTGTTCCATGTCCCAGCAAAGAACACTCTTACACATGCAGTTGCTCAAAACACAAACATGGCGCCATCCGTCACTTTTCCCCACTCTGTGCTGCCACGACACCATCTATCAGACAAATGCTCATTGTCGTGTTCTCCACCATGATCTCAGCATCATGGCACCCGACGTATAGAAGCAGCTCAGTCAATGTTTACCCAATAGAGGAGGGAAGGAGTTGTAACAGTCAGCACAGACAAAATACATCCCGCAGACCTTGGGAAATGTCCAGTTATGATCCTCCTCCCCACCTCTCCTTTCTGTCCTCTCGCTCCTACCGCCCCCAAGGTGCTATCTCTGGTCGGTTCATGACAGCTTTTGCTGGCTATTCCAGCGGCCGTTTGGCAGCCTCCAATCACATCACCCTCCCTGCTCCCAAATCATCACACCCTGCTTCTCAAAATCCATGTGGAATTCCTGCGGGGGCCTGGGCTCACCCTTGCTCCGGGAGCCCACCCTGCTGAGCATATCTGCACTTCTCAAGCCGCCTCTTCCAACACTGCTCCCCGCCCCCACCAGGTGTACAGGACACTCTCATGCCAGGACCACCTGCTCCTCCCAATTTAGCATCCTCCTCAGATATGTCATCTGCATGCATGCATGCGTGTATTCATTCTACCCCTCTCCTTGCTCTGCAAAGGGTTTCTGCAGCTTACGGAGAAGAAAATGGAAAGCGTTAACAGGCCACCACATTCAGCTGTGCAGGGTGTTCACTGCACAAAAGCACCACCTGAGGGAGCAAACGGGGGCCCAAATGCAATCCTTATCGTTCACCCAGGCTTGCAGCTCAGCACAGACTACACCTGCCCAGAGGGGGCTTCTTTTCCTAGCTTGCCCAGCATCTGCCATGGGTCCTAGTGAGCACTAAAAGCAGCATGAAAGAAGAAAGAGAGAAATAAGACTGAGGACAAAGGGCAGCCAGGTCCTCAAGATGAGAAAGCGGCCCCGGGGCAGATATGTGTTCAAATTCCTGCCTAAGTGGGTCATGCAGGAAAAGGAGGAGCCACGCAAGTCTCCCAAGACACATCCATGTGCTAAAGCAAACAGAAAGATGAACAGTGTCACGATTTGGGAAAAGATAAGCAGCGTTTGCAAGAACACAGGCCACACTGCTTTGCACTCTGGCCGCCCCGGCTACATTTCTGCAGCCGCGTAACTGGAGAGTCTAATCCAGTAACACAAATCCTTATGGATGTAAATGCAGCACCGCCTCCTCCCCCCCACGCTGAAATGTTACCATCACGAGCTGACTCAAATCTATTTACATGGTAGACACTTGGGCCTGGGCACTGGCCACACCCTGCAGCAGACCTCCCAGGTGAGCTCGGGATTACAGTGTTACTCGGCTTACTTCCCTTTGCCCTTCAGCTTCCCTGACTCTAATAGGAATTCTGTAGCCGAAGAGAACGAGAAATCGGATTCTGTAAGGCTACAAGACTCTCAAAGCTGAAAAATTAGGATTAGTGGCAATCCCTAAACCTCCCATGCCTGGGCCCTACGCACCGGCTTCCTTATACTTGGCAAAACAATTCAAAAGGGCTTTTGCTTTAGGATCTAAGAGTCAAAACTGCAACAGTATCTCACTCCGGCTGACTGACATTTTATTGATCTCCTGATAACTCAGATCTATTCAAGAATTAACTCATGGTAGGACTAGGAAAGGATTGTAACCTCTCTTTACCGGCCCAAGGGGCTCAGATGAAGAATTTTACTTTGCTTTGTTCGGTGTAACGCCTGGAAATAACTGTTACAATAAACCAGATGATAGCTCTTTACTTCAGGCCCACCTTGTAAGACACATGGGCACAAAATTATATTAACACATGCAATCAACAAAAGCTACAAAATCTAACATAAACGAAAGCAGGTGTTTCAGGAAGATGATACAGGCCTTCAATTGCCAACCCGCTGGGGAAGGCGTCTGGCTTTGTGGATGAGCTGTCACTTCAGGGATAGCTGGGGATTAGGGAGGTTCATCGCACAGGCCACCTTCCTGGACCCTTCCCAGGATCTCTGCCTCCTAACTTCTGCGGGTCTGCTGGCCACCCAGCAGCTCCCACCTGTGTGCGGCTCACCTGCCAACCCTCAAAAGCCCAGGGCCACCTCCGGCTTGACGAGAGCCCTTTCATTTCTTTTAGGTATTCCCTCAACATCTGAGTTTGTTAATTTATAAAATAAGAATCATACTCCCTACCCCATATAATTCTTTGGAGGTTTTTTGTTGTTGTTGTTGTTTTTTGAGATAACATATACGAAGCACTTAAAGTCCCTGGCACATTAACAGATCCTCAATAAATGATAATCATTATAAATCTTAGGAGAAACAAAAGGATGGACTGTAGAGGTTACTAGTCGAAATCTTTTCATTGGTGTTCCTTCTCTGGGTTAGCTAGAATCTGGGAAGCCAAAGCAGAGAGCGGACCTCTTGTCACTGCATCCCATAAAATGCGAGTTAAGGCCTGTGTACTCAATACTTGCGGTGAAAATTGCTTTGTATTCTTTTCACTGTGGGCCTAGAGGCCGGCGCAGCTCTTGACCCGCAGAAGCAGGTGAGGCTCCTGGAATAGTAGATCTTCATCAATAATAAAAGGCTTTTTATACAGACGGGGCAAAAGATATGTAGCCACTTTTTTTTTTTTATCTGTTTCAAAGAAAAGACAAGAAGCAACCTTTAAAGAAGGTGCAATTTGACAGTAAACATTAAAGGAAGAATAATAGTTGGGCTTTTGTCCAAACCCTCATGATGTGTCACAGAATAGGGAGAGAACCCCAAGCTGTCGGGCTTATCCAGCGGAGAAGCGAATTAAAGTACCTTGCGCAAAAGGAAACAGGATCCTGCAGATCGAATGTTCAAGGGGTGACTCTGTTTATTACCTCTGAAAACTGAGTTAGAAAAGCTTCATTAAGGCCTTGGAGTCAGAACAGGCTCTCATTTTGCAAACCTAAATGAAAGTGAAAATTGGAGACGCCATTCCCCTCCGTGGATCTTGAGCCCCAGTTGCAAACCAAACCCAAATGTAAACTGTTCTTGTCACTGGTGAGATAATCCAGGGGTGAATTTGGTCTCCATACTCGGCCCATAATTAGTATTATAAGAGGGCTCCAGCCAAGGGGAAACACAATAGGCTGATATCTCCGAGGAGGCTTGGTACAAACCCTGCCCCACCAGCCAGGATTCTTCCCTTCGCCAGTGACAGCAACCCAGCCCCAAGGAGGGTAAGCAGAAGAGGACAGACATTGTCTTTACGGTTTGCTTTAGCGTTCCATCTCTCAGCTCGGTTTCTCTTTGCACGTTGGCTTCATTCACTGCAGGGATGAGATTTCCTCTGTGACCCTGTATCTTGGGGATCTTGGGAGGGAGGACTCCATACAGCTCCAAAATTCCCGGTAGGGTTCGTTTGCCAAGACAAAGGCAGAGCGCCGCTCCCCCGCTTCCATAGCAACGCCTGAAGCGGGCTCTGATTGGCTGTGCTTCAGTCATGAGCCTAACTCTGTACCAATCACTGTGTCAAACACAAGAGGCTATTGTCATTGGCCGGACTAAGGACAAGTACCGGAAGGGGAGGTCAGCTCCGCCTGACCACGTGGAATGGGTTCCTCAAAGGGAAGGGTGGTTTTAGGCGCCTGGGTGGCTCAGTTGGTTAAGCGACTGCCTTCGGCTCAGGTCATGATCCTGGAGTCCCGGGATCGAGTCCCACATCGGGCTCCCTGCTCAGCCGGGGGTCTGCTTCTCCCTCTGACCCTCTTCCCTCTCATGCTCTCTGTCTCTCATTCTCTCTCTCAAATAAATAAAATCTTAAAAAAAAAAAAAAAGGAAAGTGTGGTTTTATTTCCAGGAGCAGGGCGGTAAGCTGGGCAGGCAAAAACAACAGAGGTCCGCTACTTCGGCGCAAGAGGAGAACTCCATTTGAGGCAGTGGGAAGTTGATACGACTAGATCCTCTCCTAGAATAAATCTAGACATTTGGAAAGAGGGCATATCTATGGGCCTTAAATTGGAATCCTGGTTTCCATGAAGAATGCTGAACCCTTTCCCCACCCCCAGCACCTTGGAAGACCAGAGTGATTGCATGTTGGGATGGGCTGCTGGGCCACTCGGGGCTGGCTTGCTGGTAAACTGGGCACATCCACAAAGATCCAAGATAATGTGGCAGGCCCGGACGGCCTGACTTACTGATAGAGGCCCTCCTCCACTCGCAGTGCCTGAATTCCCCGCTCCGGATACTGCAGGCTCTCTGCCCTCCTTCTGGGTCAGGTGAGGTCTGTGTTTACTACATAGGCCATACATTCATTCCACTCCCCAGCACAGCCCCAGGCACCAAGGAAGTCCTTGATAGATGTTTTGAGGCCCTTGCTGAGCAACTGAAGCAAATACTTTGGGAAGAATTTGGAGGAAAGGTGACCGACCAGGCCTCCTTATGGTAGTTTATCCTTCGGCTGATGAGAGCTCCTTATAGGACCTGGATGGGGTGTTCCAGAAGACACTCACACCTGTTTCCCCTTGTGTTAGTAGCTGTTAAGTATTGACGATTCATTTGCTACACAAAAGCATTTCAAACCCAAAAGGAAGACAGGCTGTTTATTTGCAGAACAAGACTGGAGGCAGAACAGCCTCAGAAGATCCCAGCAGCAGGGAATAAGCTCAGAGGTTTTGGCAGGTATCTCTCCTGCCTCTTAATGCTATAATGGAAAACAGCAAGGCTGTTTCTTACTGTGTTCTAAATGCCCATCATGGGTGATGCTAAGTCCAGAAAAATACATATGCTGTTATGGGCTGAATCCACCCCAAACTCCTATGTCAAAGTCCTAAACCCAGTACTTCAGAATGTGACTATTTGGAGATAGGGTTTAAAGAGATAATTAAGTTAAAATGAGGTCATTAAGGTGGACCCTAATCCAAATGACTGCTGTCCCTATCAGAAGAGATTAGGACACAATGGAAAGACCATTTGAATACACAGAGAGGAGGAGGTGGCCCTCTATAAACCAAGGAGAGGCCTCAGAAGAAATCAGTGCTCGATCTGATGCCTTAAACTCAGATTTCCAGCCTCCAGAATTATGAGAAAATAAATTTCTGTTGTTTAAACCACCCGGCCCATGGTCTCTTGTTTTGGCAGCCCTAGTCAAGTAGTACATATGCTGAACAGTTGACCAAGCTGGTTTTCATACCTGAGCTCCCTTAATCTTCACAACAATCCAGGTGAGTAGAGTGTTACCCTCATTTTATTGAGGAGGAAATGAAAACGCTATTAGCCTGAAGTGGTAATGAGTGGCAGAGCCCTGGCTTGAACCCAAACTTCCTGACTCCAGATCCTGTGTTCTTTTCAACACACTTGCTTCCTATTTGCAAAGTGCTGGATGCCACTGTCATTCATGTCCCCACCCATCAGTATTTAGAGGCGGGTTACACTGGGTCCCCTTCATCTGGAGAGTTGGCTGAGTGATTCCCTCTGCTTTACACAATGGCTTGGTGGCAGGAATGGAACTAAAGTGGCTCCTGAAATTCTGGGTCATTGTTAAGTGGTGATTTTTTATTTCTCCCGTTCACTCATCAAAGAGTCAAGAGCTTTCGAGCTGGCAGCTTTGTTCCAGGGCAGAACAGTAATGGGCCCCACCTCTCATGCCTGCACCAGGTGAGCCCGGAATTCAGACTCTGAGCACCTGAAGATTCCTACGTTGTTTACAGCTGCAGTGCAAGGGTGGGATTGATTTGCCCTTAAGGAGCTGCTTTCATCAGTCACCACCTACTGGGAGGAGAATTGAACAGGGAACCCGGTTCATCTGGGGTTTGCTTTCAATCTAAAATAGTCCTGTCTTTTCCCGAGAATATTGATTGAAAAGTTGATATCAAAATAAGCACAAGAGCCAGACTAGCAAACTCCAGTGGTTCGGCTTCTTTTTCTTTTTTTGGGGTGGGATGGAAGCACATGATTAAGGCAGTAAGCAAGATTTTAAAATGAGTTTCTTATTTAGTGCACCAACAGCAGAAATCGATATCAGAATACATTTTTAAAACGAAAAATTGTACCCACAATCTTATCAGCCCATATTTTCCCTCTTTTGGTCTTTCTTTCTGTCCTTGTCCAGGTGCATAGATAATCTTTACAGTTCTACTCATGGCGAAGATATTTCATATTTTCCTTGAACATCATGGTATAAGCGTCTTTCCGAGTCACCACATAATTTTTGTGATTATATTAAATGGCCACCTGTTATCCCTTGAAGGGATAGAACCTTCATCTGCACAACCCTTCTCCCCCTAGCCATTTAGGTTGTTGCCAGTTTTTCCGCTTCAAGTGATATACTCCCTTATAGACTGTAGAAAAGCAGCAGATCTTCGTTTTGCGGGTTTTCTGGTCTCAAGCAGTGGCTCCATTTACAGGTGGGTACCCAGGAGCCGCCCCGCAGCCATGGTAACTGATGGAGGGGCCACCCTGGAAGGAAGGCTGAGTGCGAAGGGCACCCGGGAGACAGCAGGCGAGAGCAGGGCCACAATCATCCATTTTCCCACCCAGGCTTTCTGGCCTCACAGGGACCCCTGGCAGCTACTCTGCTGGTACCGAGGTGGGAAGCAGCCTGTGAACACAGAGGGTAACAGAGGGTCCCGATTCAGCTCCTGCAAGAAGCAGAACCAACAACAATCTACCTGGGGAGGCTGTGTGCCTTCAATTCTTCCCACTCCTTGAGCGCTGGGTCTTCTGAGAATAAACACACAGGATCCTCGAGGGACCTAACCGCTAATCCCAGGAGCCTGAGCAGAAGAAAAATGGTGTTTTGCTCATTTTATCAAGCTGCAGTCTGTCTGACCTGATCTTGGCATATTTTCTGCTCGCCTGCAACTTCTGCCTGAGGGGACAGAAGTCCCAGCCCAAAGACAGCCGGGGCACAACCCCGCGAGTCCTGTGGGGGCCAGAAATTTTTTCTTGGGACTCCTCATCCTGGAGCTTCTCGCTGGACCCCTTTGGGAAAAACACCGTGTAGATGAGAGAATTGCTGACTGCTTTGGAAAATGAAAATAAGCAGGAAGGGATAGGATGTTCCCGTGGCATTTAAAGTCAGCTCCATTTGGAGGCAATTCAAAATGCAAACATACTAATGCAGCCGCTGTAGGTCAAATCAGTTATTGCCTCCTGTGTTACAAAACCGGTCCCACCCCCTTGGAATGAGTTGCATTTTGGGCAGAAGCTTATGGAATCTTCTCCGTTATCCTCTTCATGGTCAAACTCAAGGTCACTCAGGGCTTGCCTTGACTGGTAATAACAGAAGAAGCCAACAGTGACAGAGAATTTATTGCTAGGTACTGGGCTAACTGCCTTACATAAAATATGTCAATCCTCACAACAACCCTACGAAGAAAGTTATTATTAGCCCCCTTCTATAGGTGAGAAAACCAAGGCTCAGAAAGGTCAAGTAACTAACCCCAAGTCACAGAGCAGGTAAGCAGTACTGGTTGAGACTCAGACTCAGGCAGGCTGACTTGAGTGCACAAGCTCTCTGCTGGGGACACCTCCCCCACCAGCCTAGCCCCACTGGTAATAGTAGTAATAACCGGACGCTTAGTAAATGCCAGGCACTTTGCTAAGGTATCTGCTTGCATTCCTTTAATTCTTGAATGAGGAAACTGAGCATCAAGTTAATTCACTTCCCCAAAGTCACATAGTAAGTGAATATGGCAGAAAGTGTTTTTCTCTAAAATCCAGTTTCTCCTTCTTATAGAATAGACTCCCGTTACTAGCTGAGCACATGGCCTTCTAGAATTAAGACTATATTCTCCAGGGGCACCTGGGTGGCTCAGTCGGTTAAGCATAAATCTCTGATTTCGGCTCAGGTTGTGATCTCAGGGTCATGGGATCGAGCTCTGCATTGGGCTCCGCCCTCAGCAGGGAATCTACTTCTCTCCCTCTGCCCCTCCCCCAACTCATGCATGCATGTGCACGCTCGCTCACTCTCTCTCTCTCTAATACATAAATCTTAAAAAAAAAAACCAAAAAACTACATTCTCCACTCTGCTGAAGCTAGGCGCGTCCATGTGACTAAATTGTGGGTAACAGGATCTAAGCAAAAGCAACTTCCTGGAGTTGTGAGCCTCCTCCCCTTCCCTCCTTCCTGCTGGTGGAATGTAGGTATGAGAGCCGGAGCTGGATGGGGGCCAGCTTGAGCCATGACATGACAAAGGGTACAGACAGCAGAGCCACAAGGTAGAAGGAGCCTGGGTCCCCAAAGACTCCCTGGAAGTCAACTCTGCCATCTTGAGGTGACCACCTCTAAACTTGTGACATGAAAGAGAAATAAGAGAAATGAACACCCAACTTGTCTAAGCCACCACTGCTTGGGGTTTTCTGTCATTTACAGCCAAACCTAATCCTAATTAACATAGTGGTGGAGCTGGAATTTAAACCAGTTTGACTCCAAAGGACACACTTAACCACTTGGCCTGCTATTTCTACCATAAAACTTCATGCCCACATTGCTTCATCTTATTATTTCCAACATCTTCCATTCCCTTTGTTTGGAGAGTCATTCAATAGATATTTGACAAGTGCCAGGCTCTGTGCTAGCAAATACACCAAGAATATAAATATGAATAAGATTTGGTCAGTGCCCTCGAGGAGTTGGCAGTCCATCTTGGAAGACAGATGGCTGGACAAATAAATAAAATACAGTGCAATGAGTCCTGTAATAGAGACACAGAGCCAAAAGCTGTGGAGCACGGAGCAGAGTGACTCACTGCCTGAGGGTCAGGAAGGCTTCACCGGAGTGGAGCAGAGGAGCTGGACATGCTAAGTGGCTGCAAGAAAGCATTGGGTACGCTCGGTTCTCCTACAACAGCACATTTAAACCACTGGCCTGTGGTGACCACCTTTGGTCTAGAAATGCAGCCCACCCTCCTTACCTGGAATTTCCGACGAATTCTCCGGCACTGAAGACCCCTCTAGCCCTCTGGGAATCCAGACTGTTTCTGCTTGCTGCACCCAAGGTCATAAAGGAAAATGAACGTGGGCCCCGGAAGGCCAACAGCCCTCACAATGAGGAAGAAAATGGAAGCGGGAAACCAGAAGGCCCCAGTGGCAGGGCTGGATAAGTAAAGATTCCTCAGCATAGCCACAAAAGCCAGAATGAGTTCTGTCTGTAATTACTCTGTGCTTGGAAATACTGTTTCCAACGCGACCTTTCTACCTACAATTCTGACGGTGGAGCTCTGTCACTGTTAATAAAGCCCAGGCCCGGCTCTCCCTGATTGGAGCCAATTAGAATCACCTGGAGAGGGCAGCCAGGGCACCTCGAGGCTAATGAGGTCAGCTGAGGTGCTGGTGTTGGTTTATTTGCCCAGCTACGAGGAGATGGAAAGTTTATCCCACCAAGTGGTCCCTCCACCCCTGCCCCCCCAGCAGCCAATAGCTCTACTCAACTATTCCATGAGCACCAGCTTTAAATCAAAGCAATGAGATCTACTGAGGGAGACTATCTCCTGAATAATGAGGCCAAGGGACGCTTCGCCTCACTCTGCATATATTTAGTGAGCAACTACTCTGTGCCAGGAGGGGTACCAGGCAGCATGTCATAGTGGATAAGATACAGACGGAAGCAAATTCACCATGAGGTTGAAGAAGCTCCGGTTTTAGGGCCTCCCATTGGCACAAGTTCTAAAAGTGGACCTAACAATGTGGTCGAACATTTTTGTAAATTTAGCAAAAGCGAGCGATTTTCACCACACTTGGTGAAGAATGCTGTCTCTTTCCACTCAGACTTCCCCTCTGTCACGTTTCCTCCAGTGTGGGGTGGCACTGAAGGGACCAGGGGCATTTGTGGGATCTGGCGAAGGGGCAGTGAAGTTAGGGCTATAACTGGGTTTGTGTTCTGTGGTATATATTTAGGGGGTTGGCAGTCACTTTTGTGTATAACAATTTTTACGCTAGCCCTCTCAGTGTGGAAATGGCTTCCAGGAATCCTCCTACTGCTCATGGTGCCGACTCACTTGGCATTGTGGCACTAAGGAGCAGGGCCAAAGATCATATCAGATTGGAGAGTGTCCTGTGGAACTTGGCACTGGGAAGCATGTGGGTAGCAGAGGAGAAACAAAATTTGCATTGTATAGCACCAAATGCTAGTCTATGGGAGTTTCTTCTAATCATCAGATGTGCAAAATTCTAAGCGCAAGATTCAGTTCTCATAGATATCTACTCATATATACTCGGGCTACTCAGTAATACAGTGATATAACTCTATGCAATACTTTTTTTTCTTTTTTGATGGGAATTATGTCAAATGGGATTTATCAGAATTCCTATGTTTGTAGGGTACAAACTATAGCGTGTTTGTCTGGTTGTGAAATCACATGCTTTATGCATCCCAACTATTAATAATATATATAATTTTTGTTATTCCAGAGGAAAGACTTAATTCTTTCCTTTCTCTACATAGAAAATATTACAAAACTGTTGTCATGTGAAGAGTATTCAGATAAAAGAGTATCCAGCCAAAAAAATGCAGAGGAAGAAAGTATTATAGCAGTGTGCTAGGCAGTTAATTAATAAAAAACACTGTAGGAGCACCAAGATGGCTCAGTCAGTGGAGCATGCAACTCTTGATCTTGGGTTCTGAGTTCAAGCCCTACGCTGGGTGTAGAGATTACTCAGAAAAATAAAATCTTTAAAAATA
The DNA here is from genome assembly GCF_004348235.1 of Phoca vitulina. Taxonomy (NCBI): domain Eukaryota; kingdom Metazoa; phylum Chordata; class Mammalia; order Carnivora; family Phocidae; genus Phoca; species Phoca vitulina. The sequence continues at coordinate 7,629,182 of NW_022589705.1, forward strand.
AGAAGTAGGAGCGCCTGGGTGGCTCAGTCAGTTGAGTATCTGACTCTTGATTTCAGCTCAGGTCATGACCTCAGAGTCATGGGATAGAGCCCTGTGACAGGCTCCATGCTCGGTGCAGAGTCTGCTTGAGATTCTTGCCCTTTCCCTCTGCCCCCTCCCCGCTCACATGTGCATGCTCTCCAGTATGAGTAAATAAAATCTTTTAACAAAAGAAAATAATAAAAATACTATTATTTTTCTGTACCTTGTGATATTTTCGGTATTTTCAGCTTTAAAAGTCTAATGATTTGTTGTCATTTCTTTTCACATTCTAATAAAGGTCCACTGTCATGCCTAATTTTGTTTTTGTAATTTTGTATTTTACTTAAAGAGTAAAATTTACTTTACAGTTCTTTATTCTTTGCCATGGTCCAATGGGAGAACCCCATTGCTTTCCTCTCCTCACCACATATGTGATCAGTGCCCAGTGCATGCCAGGCTCTAAGCTAGGGATGGGCACACAGGGTGGATGAAGCAGATCTGGCACTCTCCCACATGGAGAGGGGGACACAGACATCAAATAAACCAATCATACAGGATGCTGTTCGGTTCAGGAGAATAAGAGAGATCTTTTTTTTTTAAGATTTTATTTATTTATTTGACAGAGAGCACAAGTTGGGGGGGAGGGTCAGGCAGAGGAAGAGGGAGAAGCAGACTCCCCCCTGAGCAGGGAGTCTGTGGAGGACAACCTGGGGCTCGATCCCAGAACCCTGAGATCATGACCTGAGCCGCAGACAAACGCTTAACCAACTGAGCCACCCAGGTGTAAGAGGAGTACTTCTTGTAGGAAATAACACTTCAGCTGAGGCCCAAAGGGTAAGAGTTAGTCAGATGAAGAATTAAAAAACATGCCAAGCAGAAAGAACATCATAAGTGAAGGCCCTGAGGTGGTGAGAGCTTGATGCATTACAGGTATTTAGTAAATACCTATTGAATTTTAAAAATAAATATTATGGTTTGGGCAAGGCCAGGATGTTATAGGAACATATAGGAGAACCTTTGCTAAGGGTAACCAGGAATGAAGGAATAAGGAACAAGAAAAAGTTAGGTTAGAATTGAGTTCCTGGGGCACCTGGGTGGCTCAGTCAGTTGGGTGTGTGCCCTCCAATCCGATCATGATCCTAGGGTCCTGGGATCAAGCCCCATTGGGGCTCCCTGCTCGGCAGGGAGCCTACTTCTCCCTCTCCTGCTCCCCCTGCTTGTGCCCTCTCTTTCTCTCTCCGTGTGTCAAATAAATAAATAAAATCTTAAAAAATTTTTTTGACTTCCTGACTTTTAGGAGAAGAAAGAGCAGATGCCACTCTCCGAGGTGAGAGAGAGATCAGAAAGTAGTTCTGTGTCACAGTGGGCTGGATTTGGAGAGAAAGGTTTGGCTGAGGGGAGGTTGAAAGTAGAAAGGGAGGAGAACTGGGGTAGAACGGGCAAGAAATAAGGCCAGACCATGCAAATCCTCGCAAGCCACAGCAAGATGTTTGCACTTCCTGTTGGCTGCTATGGTCACGTGGCTTTAGGAAACGAAATGACGTGCTCAGATCAGCGTGTTGGAAAGATCTGGTTGCAGGACAGAGAGGACGGCATGAGGCGGTGAGGCAGGAAGACCAGTCAGGAAGCTGTTAGAGAAATGCAGTCATGAGAAGGTGGTGGCCAGAGGTAGAGGCAGTGGGGATGGGAAAAAGCAGACAGATGCAGAGAAGAAAATTGTGGTACTTGTTGCCATTAGACAGGCAAGATAAAGGAACCACATCAGGGGCTGGTACCAGGCTGCTTTGTAGTTCCTCTTCCTTCGTGAAGCCAGCCAATCTCGTGGGACACAGGGTTCTTGTTTACAAGGGAGGGATTCTTTCCAGGAACAGCACTGCCTGCGTCCTTGGCCACGGGTCACCCTGTGCTGCGTATCTTCTGTTCACCCCTCAACCCTGCTCTCTGTCGTCTCACTTCTCACTGGGTTTGGCCAAGGGGGAGCCGACAGAAGACTAGAGAGCAGGGAAGTAAGGTGACAGTATTCCCCATTGCCTCCCTGTGAGGACGCCCCAGTCTCTCTCAAAACAACCTTCTCGTCTCTACCTTTCTCTACGCGATTCTTCTTCCTGGTTTCCTATACACTTCCCCACCCTTCACTTAGGGCTGACCAGGAGCGGAATCACCCCCAACATCCCCGTGGTTCCTCCACTCCTCACCCACACCTTTGTCACTTCCTCTTCTTCAGTTATTCTAATGAAGGTGTCATCTGTTTCCTGTTGGGACTCTCCCGAGTCGCGCGCATCCCCTCCCTCCTGACACCAGGCTGCGGTTCAGGGAACAACACCATGTTCTTTTAAATCAGGCCACGCCCCCACGAGCCCAACAGCCAATGAAGCAAAGGCCACGCCCATCAGCCCTCTCCTAGTAGCCAACCAGGGCTTTCCTGCGCCCCTTCTCTCGGGGGTTGCCCAGCTGCTACCCCTAGACTGGAGTTAGGCTCCTTGGAGCATTCCTCCAGCCCTGGTGAGACCTGAGGAACCAGTCATCAAGTGACCAGTGACCAAGATCCCCACCCGCCCCTCCGGAGAGTGCTGGATAAACCTGCACAATGTTGTTCTCAGACTCACGGCCCTCTAGGCTCCCTTGTTGACCTGCAATCATTTTCTTTATGCCTGTCTGCGGTGTGTGACCTATGGCCGTAGCATTTTTTCCCGTTTCCTCCTCCCCCGCCCTGAGGACAGGGACATCGCCATGTTCATGCTGTATCCCAGTGCCCAGCCCAGTGCCTAGAACACAGTAATTACTACTTGTCAACCAACAGTCCGACCAACTGGCCTCCCATCATCTGTTACAGTCTTCCCCCAGACAAGATAGAGCACCATTAATTAGGCTTCAGGTTCCTTAATTACAGTCCCTTCTAGTCTTGCCTCCCTGAGACTAGCCTCTTCAGCATCACGACTATTTGCATTAACTGCTCTGACATACATGTATAGTGTTCTTCTGGGACATTCCCAGGACCCAATTAATGTCTTTATCAGCCCTAACTCCTGACAAGTTTAAAGGGACTGACTTCACATGAAATTCAAAATAAAATTTTATTTTTTGATCTAACAATAAACATTAATTTATGCTAAAATAAAAAAAAAACAACTTTCTAGATTTTGCAAAATTTGCCTGCAAAATTGTGAATAAGCTCAATGCAGCTGAACTAACCCCTTGCTGGCTGGTGCCCCAGGCATGTGTTTGAGTCTGCCCATTGGGCACTAGTTATCATGATACAAGGGTAATTCCATTCACTATGTGTGAATTGTATTAGTTTGACTTGGCAAAGTCAAGCCAAGGTGGGGCTGGGGGAGGATGACCCCATTTTTCAATTTCTTGGAAGGATGGAGGTGGCAAGGAGGAGTCAATTACCACATATGTTTTTCAACCTTGGTGCTAGTGTCAGGACAATTCTTTGCATGAGACTTACCTCGTCATTGCAAGATATTTATCATTTCTGATTTCCAGGCACTAAATGCTAATAGCACTCCTCAGTCATTGTGACAACTAACAAAAAAAACCTCCAAAATCTCCTAGGGGAGCAAGGTAAAAAAAACGTGAAGAAGTGTCATGACCTGTGTGGTTGAAAACAGGTTGAAAGAATGTTCTTTGAATGGTTCTCTCTTCCCCTGTTCTTGTCTGGAATGAACCCCCTTTCTGCCCTTCCCTATTGAACTTGCTGACCCATGTTCCTCAAGACCTTCCCTGGGCAAGAGAGTGCCCAGCTTCTCCTCACTCCGAGCAGGCAATGCCATTGGTAAGACCACTCACTCACTTAACATTTTGTCATGTGGTATGACTCTTGTTATATCAGCACCTTTAATTTTAATTAAGTCTCAGGGTTTGTTACAGAACATTTCAGAATCGGCATGCATGTCTCTCTAACTAAATTATAAACTCCCAGAGGGCAGAACCCATGTTTCATGCCCCTTTCCTTGTGGGAGGAGATGAACAGGGTTTAGGTGGAAGGTGACCCAGGCGGAAGCATCTGGTGAGCTACTTGGCCTGCAGGCTGAGGGCGACAGGGAGCTTGGAGCTGCCCAGCCTACAAAATGGTGGGAGAAGGCATGCCATTGGCCCAAAGACACCTCTTGGAGGAATGACCACCTTTAGGGTGTGGGAGGAAAATTAAAGCCCAGCAAAGGAAAGGGGTTGTGGGAGGTGATGGGAATGTTGCAGAGTCACAAGTCACCAGAGAGGGGACCGGTCATCAGGACCAGAGGAGGCAGGAGGAAAGCTGAGAAGTTCATGGCCGCCTTCCAGCCCCTCACAGTGCAGTGGGGAGGGTGGGCCACGCCATAAGGGGTGGACCAGCGAGGAAACTAAAGCAGAGAAGGCCGTTTTCAAGAATTCCAGAACTGAAGGGAAGGGAGGGCAGCCACATGGAAGCACAATTTGGCCCATAGGAGGCATTCCATAAACATGGCCATTTACATAAATGTGTAATCGATATGTATATTTATTTTCATAACTCTGTCTGAATATTATAGGAGAGATAGGAACAGTGTTTGCGACCAGAGGTGGAAGAACCATTTGCAGTGGAGTGTTTGTGGATGGAGCCACAGGTCTGGGAGGGAGAACTTGGGATCCCGAGAGCATGGGGGCCTTAGCCTTGGGAAGGAAAAGGGCGTTCCTGGAAGACGGGAATGAAGACATGCAGGAAGGACTATTTTTAAAAATGGGTATTTTAAAGGGAATGGTTTGCTTTCCTGGTAATATTTCCAAAAATGTGAAGTAACTGACCCTTTTTTATTTTTTTAAAAAAATTTTTTTTTTTTTAAAGATTTTATTTATTTATTTGAGAGAGAGAGAATGAGAGAGAGCACATGAGAGGGGGGAGGGTCAGAGGGAGAAGCAGACTCCCTGCCGAGCAGGGAGCCCGATGCGGGACTCGATCCAGGGACTCCAGGATCATGACCTGAGCCGAAGGCAGTCGCTTAACCGACTGAGCCACCCAGGCACCCTGACCCTTTCTTATTTATGCAGAGGCATTTTGGTGGATTCTAGCAGCTCCTGAGCCTCTTAGAGAATGCAGAATTCCTGTCATCAGCTTTAAAATGACTTTTTTCATACATTTTAGCTCTAGCTTGCATAGGTCATGTGAGGGAAACCTCAGAAAAAGGAGGTAACATTACCAAAGTGTCCAGAAAACCAAAATGCCTCCTTCGTTCCAAGCATGGAGGTCAGTAATAAAAAAGCATTTATCATAGATTAATCCGCAGCCTCAAAGCAAAGGTTAGATGGGGGGAAAAAAAGAAACCCAAACCTATATGACATGCACTCTTCCTTTTTACAACCCTGGCAAAAACAAGCAGGAGACAAATCCCATTTACAAGGACAGCAAAAGTTCAGTCTCCTCTCTGACCCAGGCCCTCTCCATGCATCATAAATATTCCCATAGTCATAAATATCACTGATGAGGAAGCAGAAGGCTCTTAATTGGCTTCAGCTCATTTCATGGTGGAGGAAGCTAGGAAGAACGCACTGAATAAGAATAAGACAGGCTGAGAGATCTCCCAGGAGGAAACTAAAATCGATTCTTCCATCAACGTGATGCTCTCTCTATGCACTGACTTCAGCCGGGAAAGAGCAGGCTTAGGTGAGGAGCACCTTTTCCCACTGGCTCGGGACCTTCCCGTCTCAAAGGTGCCGGATCCCTTCGCGTGGAGTTTTGTGGTGGCTGATGTCATTGATGATGAGCTACCATAAGGAAAGAAGGGAGATAACTAGCATTTATTAAAAATGAATAGCAGGATAATGGATAAACAAACGGGGGTGTGTTCATACAATGGAATCCCATCCAGCAATAAAAAAGATGGACCACTGATCACACAACATCATGAATGAGCTTCAAAAACATCATGCTGAGGGAAAGGAGCCCTACACAGAGTACATACTACATGATTCCATGTATATGACTTTCTGTAATAGGTGATCTAGGGTGAGAGCAAAAATCCAAACAATGGTTGCCTCTATGAGTGGGGGAAGGATGAACAGGGAAGGGGTTTGAGGGAACTTTCTGTGGTGATGGGAATGCTCTGTATATCCTGATGGGGGTCTGGATTACACGGGGGTGTTTGCATTTGTTAAAACTCAGTAAATGCACACTTAAGATTCATGCATTTCATTATAACTAAATTTTACATCAAATGAAAAACTAAACAAACATTGAACTCTAGTTAATGATATGCATGCTGAAGTATTTAGGAGAAAGTGTTCTGATGTCTGCAATTTACTTGGAAATGCATCACTTGAAATAAAATAGATTCATGGATGGATAGAGGGATAGAGGGATGGATGGATATGTGAAAAAGCAGTTTTCAATGTTAATGATGGAATCTAGGTGGTTAGTAGACAGCTGTTCATTGTACAATTCTTTCTTCTTTGTTTTGTGTTTGAACATTTTCACAAAAAAATGGAAGAGATAAGAATGATATGGGGCGCCTGGGTGGCTCAGTCGGTTGAGCATCGGACTCTTGGTTTCTGCTCAGGTCATGATCCTGGGGCCGTGAGATGGAGTCCCACACTGGGGAGTCAGCTTCCCCTCTCCCTCTGCCCCGCCCCCTGTGCACACAACACTCTATCTCTCAAATAAATAAATCTTTTTTTAAAAAAAAGTCAGAATAATATGATTTAAAAAAAAAAAGGAAAGAAGAGAAAAACAACCACTGATTGAGGGTCTACATGTACCAAGTGCTGTAAGTACATTTCGCCAATCCTCAGATGAGCCTGATTTTGCAGACCAGAAGGTTGACATTCAGAGAAACACAGCTTCGAGATGGAGGGATGTTTCTTGACCCTTCTTTCCCGAATGCCGTCCAGAGGCAGGATCTGGTGGTGGCCAGTATTTTGCGTGACAAACACTCTCTTCCACAGCTGCTCCCTCTCGGCCTTCATCTCCTCGTCGATGAAATAAGAGCTTGAACTAGACCATCTCTCAGGTCCCTGGCAACCCTCATGTGTCTGTGACTTCTGATCCATGGGAATTTTAAGCATCGATGACTGGTCCAGGTAGTGTTTGTTAATGGAACACTGGTGGGGAACCATCCCTTGGGTAGGGAGTTGCCTCGCAGGGAGTGGGGTCTAAGTGTGCCTGGTGGATGGGTGAGGGGGCAGGAGATGGTGTTCCAGGTGGAGGAAATGCAAATGCAGGGCCTGGAAGGGGTCGGGGGGGGGGGGGGGGGACACACGGGGACAGTAAGGAGAAAGTGACTGGAGCAGGGGCCTTGGGTCCATGTCCAGGGAGCAGAGACGACACTGGAAAGATACTCTGACTTTAGCTTCGGAGAAGCAGCACCCTGTGGGGGATGTTCAGCACAGGAAGTGTGAGATGAGACAGTATCTAAGGAAGATGAATCTAGTTGCTTGCAGTCATGGGGGAAAACAGCAGTGCAAACAATCACAAATGACAGATTATTATAAAACAATGTGGCAGTCTCTGGAACGTCCTCAATCTGTGGTCTTCAAGTGATGATCTTCAGAACATGAGGGCTGCCGGGAAGGGCCTCGGGGACAGTGAGTGGGGCCAGGGCAGGTGGAGGGAAGGCAGGGCCAGGTACCCTCTCTCACTCCGGCCTGGACTGCAACAGCACGACTTGTCCTGGACGGCTACCTGGGAGTTCCAGATCAAATGTATTTTGAAACAAGGATTTAACAGACCTCAGTTAGCCAAACACATGTGTCAGGAGGGGGTTGTTTGAGGATAATTTGCTGGGCACACCTCTAATTGAGGTGACTGCACATTTGCACTCCCTGCACCAGCCAGATGCAATGGACTTTCAACTGTTAGGCCCCGAGGGCCTGCCTCAGGCCCTGCCAGGACCTCACTTGCTCACCTCCCCTCCTGGTAGACCCCACCAAAGTGGCTTTGGGTGGGGCACTGTCTCTTCCTACCCTTTGTTGTTTGTCACCCTAAGCAAACATTCAAGAGCATTTTGCTCCGTAAACCTGGACCAGGGTCACCAAAACAGCCAAGTTGGGGAATTTACACAGGTTCTAGATTCTTACGGATATTTTGGCTGAATCCCCTCGCTACTGGCACCTTCACAAGAGATAATAACTGCCAAATTCTGCCCTCCACGGTTAGTCTTCGATAATCTCATTAACAGTTTCTTCTTACCACCTGCTCTTGGCTGCCCTCCCCTCCCCTCAGGTGTCCCTCACCCCCTGTCCCACATGGCGGGGCTCCCTTTGAGGACTTCCTCATGGTTGTGCTTCCACCCACTACTGCATGCGTGACCTTCTGCTAGGCGTTCTGGTTATCTGTTACTGCCTAACAAATCACCCAAAACTGAAAGGCTTAAAAAAACAATCCTGTGTTCTCTCTCACGGTTTCTGTTGGGCAGGAAGCAGAGAAGGACTCAGCTGGGTGAGTCTGGTGCAGGGTCAGTTGCCATCATACGTCAGCTGGGGCAGGAGGACCCACTTCCGAGGTGGCTTCCCTCACAGGACTGGCAAATTGTTGCTGGCTCTTGGTGGGCGACTCACTTCCTTTCCAGGTGGGCCACTCCACATTGCTGCTTGAGTGTCCGCGTGCTGTGGCGGCTGGCCTCCCCTAGAGGCAGGAAGCCCACAGACCAAGCCAGGTGCTGCGATGACTTTTATGGCCTACCTTGAGGGTCATACACTATGCCTTCTACCTTATTTTCCTGGTCGCACAGGACAAGCTCGGATTCAGTGTGAAAGGAGATATACAAGAAGGCAAGGGTCATCGGAGGCTGGCCCAGGACACAATAGAAAGGTCAGAAGAAGAGGGGTCCCTGCTTGAGCCATTAAGTGGTTTGTAACTTATCTGGGGGGGAGAAATCTTACATACTTGTACCTGTAATACTAAAGAGATAAATAACAATGACAAGGCAGACAGCACATGCCCTGGAATGCAACCTACGTATTGAGTGAGCAAGATAGATATAGACTGCCCTCTTGGAGCTAGTAATCTAGCAGGAACAGGAATGACAGGTTTCACATAAATTTGCACTTGGAATAAAATCCTGTCTCCTTAACCTTAGCCCTGTCTATTCTTTTCTTCTACTACTCATCTCCTTTGTCACGGAGCTTCAACCACTCACCTTTTCTCCAGTCCTCCAACAGACTAAGCCCCTCCGTCTCAGGGCCTTTGCACTTGCTGTGCCCTGGAATGCTCTCCAGGTCTTTTGCGCCACCATCCAGGTCTGTGCACTTAGTTGCCACCTGATCTTTTCTTGTGTATTTGTCACCACCCCACCCCCGACTAGAACGTAAGCTTCATGCGAAGAGAGACTGTGAAATCTCCCTCACTGCTGTGTGTCCAGCCCCACGTGGATAGCACTTGTGACAGAGTAAGTGATGATGTATGCTATAATGAGTGAATGAAGTACCCACTTTCAGGCCATGTTCTAAAATCATGTAAGGGGTGCCTGGGTGGCTCAGATGGTTAAGCGTCTGCCTTCGGCTCAGGTCATGATCCCAGCGTCCTGGGATCGAGTCCCACATTGGGCTCCCTGCTCCTTGGGAGCCTGCTTCTCCCTCTGCCTCTCTCTCTCTGTCTCTCATGAATAAATAAATAAAATCTTTAAAAAATAAACTAAAATAAAATCATGTAAGATCCTCCCTCGAGGGTATTGAAAACGTAAGCGCCAGCCCTGCCACTTGGCCATCTCATAATCCAAACCAAAGCCGGTGAATTGCGGACTCCTTGATGCGGAGCGAATAGCGTATGTCTGCCCCACCTGCTTTTTCACCCACTTCCGGACTCAGCTGATCCGGCTCAGGCTGATTGTGTTCTTTGTTCGTCTCCTCAGGGATGGTCCTCAACCTCTGACTACCTTCGCTTGGCTTCCTGAACAACTTCCCTCTCCTCCAGAGAAAGGGCGATTCCAGCCCTGTTTTGCTGGACTCACATGTGGGTGTTCGGCATTCCTGGGCAATAAAAATATTAAAAACAGTTGCTCATGAACATCCCCGCTCTCCTGCTTTTCAGGAGAAAGAACATGACAAACGGAGACCCCATGCATATTTATTTTGAAAATAGGTTTTTTAATTTGCCAGCACATGGACGCTGCTGGTCTGCAGGTCATTTCACCTGCTGTGGTGCGCGATTAGCGAGGCCTTTTCTCTCTGGGTGGTGGTGCCAGCTAATGGACTCGCGCTCCCGGTGTGTTTATCTTCAGTTAATTAAAATTTTGCCAAGTCTTCCTCGCAGCCCCTGTGCCCAGCAAGGCTGAGCCTTGGCTTGTGGCACTGATCCGGGCTGGCAGGCTGGGAGGGGGTGGTCATCCTATTAAATATTATTCCAAAAGGGCAATCAGGCCTGTGGGCTTCCACCCCTGAGCTTCTCTCACTGGGAAGTCACAGATTGATGCCAAAGCTCAAGGCCTGTGACAACTGTCCCTGCCAGGCCTGAGTCAGCATCAGATGCAATTTTTCAGAACTGTTATTTGACCATAAATCTGAGCAGGATTCTGGGAGCTCTCTCTTAAAAACGGAATGAACTACACGTACATCCATCTTTGAAGGGGATGTTAACCATCATGTGAAACTGTGACTTATCAATGATGAACAGGCCAATTTGCCGGCATTAATTTCGAAGTTACAGGTCAGGTTAAGCCTAGCGCTTCAGATGTTAGTTTTGAACATCTGCCTTCACCAGGAATGGGTGACGATATTAAGGACTGAGCTGACACTCAGAGTTCCATTGCCCCATTTTTGAAAACGTGGAAGTTGCTCCCCACAACTTTACCTTCCCATCCCCCCTTCCTTCAATCACTGTTAGGTCCTAGCTGTGGAATCACTTCTGCAGACAGCTTTGCCAGCAAACTTGAAAGAGAAGAGCACTCTGTTGTGGGTTGAATTGTGTCTCCCAAAACAGTAAGTTGAAGTCCTAATCCCCAGGACTGGTGACTGTGACCTAATTTGGACTAGAGTCTTTGCAGGTATGTTTAGTTAAGATGAGGTCATCCTGGATTGGGTGGGCCTGATCCAAAGGTTGGTGTCCTTATAAGAGGTAACCAAGATAAAGAGACACACAGGGGGACCACCATGTGATGTCAGAGGCAGAGATTGGAGTGATGTGTTTCCAGCCAAGGAAACACCAAGGATTGCTGGCAATACCAGAAACTAGGAAGAGACAAGGAACCATCTTCCCCTAGAGCGTTCAGAGAGCCTGGCCCTGCCAGCAATTTTTTTATTTCCAGCCTCTAGAACCGAGAGGATAAATATGAGTTGTTTTGAGGCACCACGTGAGTGGAACTTTGCTACAGCAGCTCTGGGAAACTAAAACACACTCAACTCAGGACCCTACTGCTGACCGCCGTCACTGACTTACCTCTCTGCCAATCCCACTGATGCGCTTGATCACCCTGATTCCCTTCCCTTCCTGGGAGGTTTTCTACAATGAAGTCCCAACTTGCTGGAAGGCTTAGGAAGTGGGACGTCAGGCTAAGAAGAAAACCGCATCACATCTCATGTTTTGCCGATGAATTTTGAAACATCTCAGTCCACATTCTAGCGTAAGCGGAAGGCAGTGTACATAATAAGATGGCTCTTTGATGATGGAGGATGCCACTCTGCCTCAGGGGTCATCGCTCCAAATTCAAGTTTCCCTGGCTGGCATCACAGATCCACGGAGAGTGAGGCTTTGCCATGACTTTGTACTGGTCCCAGCACATACTCTGCAAATTGAATTCTTACTATTACATTCCTGACTCACTCTTTGTCTCTTCTAAAAACCGAATGTAACAACAACAACAGAACTAGCAACCAAGATTCTACAAAATGCTGTTGTCTTGAGATAGCTGTGGGAAGGGATATTGAAGTTGAGGTCACAAACTTGGACCTGAATTCCAGCTCTGCCCATCTTCACAATGGACTTGCCAGGGGAGTATGATCATCCCCCATTCACCTGTGGCTGGATGGACTGAGGCCACCCCGTCCCACCTGCAGAGAGACACAGTCAAGGAAAGGAGCTTCGGCTTGGTCTTTGTTTTGCTGAGTGGGGCGCACTGGCTGAGGGTAGGCGTGAACTGCTCTGGACAACAAAAGGGGTTTTAAGAAGTCCCAGAGGTGAAGAGAAGGAAAGAGAGAAAATGATTGGCAGGGAAGAGGAACTTGGGAGATGTCTGATGGAGGATTTGATTTAATTTCTATTGTGTGGTGTGTGATCTGTATCTTCTTCCCCACATCCCCCCAAAATATTTCTAGTTAATACGTTACGGAATTGGATCTGCTTTGGGAGGTGGGCATCAGACAAGGAACAAAGACCACCCATGAGGATCCAATCAGCTGATGAGGGGCTGATTAGGAGCTGAAGCTCAGAGACATTGAGTGCCTTGCTCAGGGTGACGCAGCCTTAGGTTCTGAAGTCAGATCTGTGTGACTCCACACCTGTGTTCTTTCCTCTAACATTGGGTGGACTTACCAAACGATTTCAAGCCCAGGAGGTAGTCCAGATTGAAAATTAAAATATTCCAAGATTAGGGGCGCCCGGGTGGCTCAGTCAGTTAAGTGTCTGCCTTTGGCTCAGGTTGTCTTGGGGTCCTGGGATGGAACCCCAAGTCGTGCTCAGCAGGGAGTCTGCTTTTCCCTCTCCCTTTGCCCCTCCTCCTGCTCGTGCGCTCTCTCTCTCTCAAATAGTCATCTCTAAAAAATAAATAAATAAAATAAAATATATCAAAATTATTTGTATAAATGCCCTGAATGACAAACAATAATAACTTACTAACTGTAGTTTTCATATGACTAGAGCTTTGCAGTCCGGAGAAATACCTTCTGTTTATTGAGCATTTACTAAATGCCAAGCTCCTTCATGTGCATGATGTGATCTAATCTTCTGAGTAGGCCTGAGAGGCAGACATTTTTATCCTCATTTCACAAATGAGGAAACACTAAAGCGTGGCTAGCCAAGGTCACTGCTGGGAAGCAGCAGACCCAAGACCTAAGTGCCAAAAATAGTTTCGTTTATTTACTTTCTGAGTAGGTAATACACACACATGCCACGATGTTTACCAAGGAAAAGGCCAAGAGTGAAAAGTGTCTGTGTCTTCCTCCGACCAGGCTCCCTCCACTGCCACGCTCAGATCACCCACTCTGTCCAGTTCTTGAGTGTCCTTCCAAGATATCCTTGGTATTTACAAGTATGACCACGTTCTTCTGATAGCACAGTTGCCTCCCTTGGGGAAAAAGGACATTTGAAGTTAACCTGAGGAGACAATGCCTTCTTTCAGCCCTCCTGGTAAGCTTCTGTTTAAACCTTTGGAGCTCAAATACCAAATGGAGTATGTTTTTGTGTTTTCCTGGGAGCTGGTGGGATGTACTGAGAAGAGCATTCAAGTTCATACCCAGAGCAGATGACTTCACCTCTTGGAACCATTTCTGAGTCTCAGAAATGGAGACACATGTCCCACCTACCTACTGTGAGGATACTAGAAGAGAGAAGAAGGGTAAAACATCTGGCGCATCTGGCATCCTCCTTCCTTCTCCTCCTGAAGGAGAGCCTACAGTTTCCCCCGTGCTCCTTTCAGAACACAGAGAAAAGGAAAAGCAAACACCCAAATCTACACGCTGTTTAATGATCAGCTTTGACCTAATTCTACTTCAAAGCGTTTCCGTCTCCTTCCTATCTCCCACTACCTCCCACCCAGCTGCCAAGTATAGAGAATACACGAAAACTTGGGCCAAATGGGAACCTGGAATGTTCAAGCCTTTGAGAAAGCAGCTGTTTGTTCATGTATTACCCTGTTTGTGCCCCTGTCTTGTTTGATTACAAGAACCCGTGGGGAGGAAGAATCCTCTGCACTTTGGTCTACACAGTTCTCTTCCACCCTTCATTTCACTCCCCAACAATGCTGTGAAAACAGCGAAACTGTGGTTCAGAGGTTCATGCTTTGGCTGGGAGGCGTGAGGCAGAAATGAGGCTAGAACCCAGGTCTCTCCCCAACCACCTCGCCTCCCACTGTCTCTAGAAGTTCTTGATGGGTCATCGCTAATGCATCAGTTAGGATGCGCTGGGCTGCCAGCAACAGAAAATCCAAGTCGCACTTGCTCATGTAACTGGAAATCTAGAGGTTGGACGGCTTCAGGATCAGCAAGACAGTGGCTCTGCGCTCCTTCTCTGCTCCCCTCTTGCTTTTTTCCCCTCCTCTGTGTACTGGCTTCATTTTCAGGCTGGCTTCCCTCATGCCGGAATGATTTATTGTACTCTAGACTCCACATCAACACATCACAACGTGCAGAGAAAGGAGAGTCTCTTCTTGTGTCCCTTTTACGAATAAGGACGATTCTTTATAAGAAGCCCCAACAAACAACCCCCTTGCGCCTCATTTTCTCAAACTGGAACAAATCTTGTGGCAGACATCTGTCATACTTGTGGTCACTTGGGCTCTTTTGAACACTCATCCTTTGTTAGGACAAGTTTGAAATTATCAGTCCCACCTCCCCAAAGCAGGAGCCAGACTTTGTTCTCCTGACACAGCCACGGGTCTTTTACTCAAGAGTTAGTGGTGCAAGAAGAAAAGCATGGAGTGTGCCTTCTCCTCCTGCCCCTCCCCTCCGCTCGCCCTGCACCCCTGCCCACCACACACACACACACACACACACACACACAGTGGAGGCATTAATGGCTGCAGAGGAAAGTCAAGCTCCCGGCCCAGAAACGGCTGGAAGGCCGTCTGTAGCACGTGCATCCAGATCTTGGTGTTGGTGGCTGTTTTCTTGTCAGCTCTGACCTGTGGAAGGGTTTGGGCCAGCTTGGCCGGAAGCCTGGCTTTCCAGCTCTCCCTATGATCTTGCGAGCCACCCATTGTCCTTTCTATAAACTTTGGAAGTGCCGAACCACCCAGACTCGGCTTCTGTTGTTGCAGCTAAGAACCTGCCTGATGCACACACCCGTTCCTGAGCACATGGCTGGGGCTGGACCTGCGCCCTCCGCTGACCCGCGTACACCTGAGTTCCTGAGCCAATGGGCGGTGAGAGTGTTGGGATTTCCCTTACGCCAGTCAAGACCAGCTCTGAAGTTCAGGGTGCGGTCAGCTTCCCAGGAGGCACAGAGGGTCATATGGGAAACCTAAACAGAAACTGGGATTGCGTGAGAAAAGGGGGGATGGCTGCTTCGTGGGCAGCCCACAACATGCTGAGCCCTTCTGTGTGAGAGGCTCTCTGGGCTGACCACTTTCACCCTCAAGCAACTCTATGAGGTAGGTGTCACCCCCACTTCACAGTCGTGGAAACAGCCACAGAGACGTTAAGTAACAAGATGATAGAACTCACAGGCTGGAATTCAAACCAGGCCTCTTTGACTCCAGAGTCACTTGTACCATTTATACATCGATTCTTTTCACTCACAGGTCTGTGGCTTAGCTGTGGCTCTCTCGCATTTGGCTCCAGCTGCCAGTTGGGTTCAGGTTGGCTTCATGAACTTCCTCATTTTTCTTGGACCCGTGGTTACTCAGTGGCCCTCCAGATTCTTGAGGTGATGAGGAAATGTTCTGAAACTGGATTGTGCTGTTGGTCGCACAACTCTGTGAATTCACTAAAACCCACTAAATGATACACTTTTGAACGATTGAATTTTATGGTATGTGAGTTACATCTCAATAAAACTTTTATCTAAAAATAAAAGAACGCTAATCAAAGCATCTTCTAGTGGAGGGAGCCCAGTGAAGTCAGGTGGCCCGGGTTGCTCAGAGGAACACCACCTGGAGATCCTGAGGATTTGGTTGTAATCCCAGGTCTGTTTCTTGCCAACCTTAAATGTCACTCTTTTGGACCTCCGTTCCTTCATCACTAATGGGAAGAGGCTTATTGGATCAATGCTTCCCAAGCTTTTGTCATTTGTGAGCCCCCTTCATTACTTTATTATTTTTTTCATTAACATATGAAAGGTAGAGGTCTGTGATTCATCGGTCTTATATAATATCCAGTGCTCATTACAACACATACCCTCCCCGATGTCCATCACCCAGTTACCCCATCCCTCCAACCCCTCCCCTCCAGCAACCCTCGGTTTGTTTCCTATGATTAAGAGTCTCTTATGGTTTGTCTCCCTCTCTGGTTTCATCTTGTTTCATTTTTTCCTCTCTTCCCCTGTGATCCTCTGCCTTATTTCTTAAATTCCACATATCAGTGAGATCATATGATAATTGTCTTTCGCTGATTGACTTATTTCGCTTAGCATAATACCCTCTAGTTCCATCCACATTGTTGCAAATGGCAGGATTTCATTTTGTGATGGCTCCATAGTATTCCGTTGTATATATATACCACATCTTTATCCATTCACCTTCATGATTTTTGTTCTATCACTGTGCCAACCAAACAATTATTTACCGATTATTATTTACTGACTTTTTAAAATTAATTCACTTTTTTTTTTTAACCTAACATCATTCTAAACAAAAACATTCATAAAATCATGGGTTTGCTGGGCTGCTTGTATTTTCCCCAGACACATTAAAATCAACAATAGATAGCAAACTTAGAAATATTCCTCCACTCCCCATGTCACCAGTCTTATTCCTCCCATTTGGGAACCCTGACCGAGGGGTCTCCAAGGCTTGTCTACAAACTAGCCCACCGGGGAGAAGACAAGCTCTGCCTTTGCTCCTCCATCAACGAACCATTGTGGACATTTAATCATTGCTTCTTAGGACTCGGCCTTGCCTGTGGCCTAACCTTGCTCTGGCTGTGGGGATTCCTGGTCTGATCCAAGAGGAGGACTGTCCCAAGGCTGACTCTGTTTAGTAATCCAACTGCAAGTCCCAGGAGGTGCCCACTGAATAACCAAACACAGTCAGCCATGCTGGGGATGGTTACTGTTATTCTCATTTTGCAGACTGGGAAGATGGTCTCAGAAACGTTAATATCCCAGAAAAGGAAGAGGCAGAATTGGAAACCAGATCTTTTCTTAATCCCCATAGTTTTGTAACTGTATCATAATAGGCACTGGAGCTGGACATTTTGGGGTGGATGTACTTGCAGTCTCCATGAAATCAGTCAATGCACGTAACTGTCACCTTTGCCTGTGGACGGGATCCACATGGAGGAAGGGGACGCAAGTGTGGCTTCCAAGATAAAAGCCATATTCACTGAATTTCTAGTATTTCTATGTATCAGCAACAAACAGTAACAATCTCCCCAGACCTCCTCCATTATGCACATCCCACTTGTAGCTGCTAGTGCAAAATCTCTATTCCTGCTAGTCAGGGACCATGTCTTTCTCATTAATTGCTGCATCTACCACACTCAGCCCAGTATTTGGCACAGAGCAGGCCCCTGAGAAGTCTGAGTGTAATTCACTGATAGCCCCTCGCCTCAAAGATCCTCTAGCCCAGGGAGGAATGGGGTAGGCTGAGTCAAGCCCACAGACAAGGGGCAGGATTCACCACTGTGTGCAGGCGCCTGCTCAGCAGGCAGGAGGACACTGGTAAGCCCATCAGCCTTGTACCCCACATGATCGACACGTGTCCGCATCCCCTGCCCTGGAGCAGGCTGCGGCCGCCACCTGAGTCCATCTGTGGAGGTGGTTTCGATCTGTCCAGATAGGAGAGCAGAGCAGGGATGCATTTATTCTAGCCAACAAATAACTATTGACGAGCAGCCCCATACCAGCCCCATACCAGTCACCATGAAGGTGACAAACGGCCTGCGGTGAGCCCCATGCAGGGCTCCCGAGTACAGAAACCACCAGCCTAGGCCTGCCAATTCTCTGAGCCCTGTTCTTGCCACAAGAGCATGGCCTTCCAAAAGAGATGCCCTTGCTGCCAGAATTAGGAGCTTTCTTCCAGCAGCACATTCTAGAAGGCTGCAACTGGGATTTCTGTATGAGGGGCCTGTGGTGGGCTAGGTGCGTGGCTATAATGGAAACAGGACCCATCTTGCCCTAGGGAGCTTCATATAATGGAAACAGGACCCATCCTGCCCTAGGGAGCTTCAGTATCTAGATGAGATGGTGGGGGAGGGGAGGATAAGAAGGACCTGCTCGCAGAGACCTAGACCAGTGTCTGGGAACCTGGGAGAAAGGAAGCCACAGGCAGAGGGAGGGAGGAGCACCTGGTTAGGGTTAGGGTTAGGGCACCTGGAGCGCTCTGTCTGGGGCTTCAGTAACCTGGGGCTTTCCGGCTGGTCCTTGTCATGGGATGGGGCACTGCTCCCTAATGTAACAAGCCCAGCAGCTCCTTCTGCAGCCCCCGCCCCTCTTTGGACCTGCAAGAACAATGGACACGAAGGCTTTCTGGGTTTTGCTTCCTGCCTTCAGAAATCTTTCCCCATGAGGAACCCGAGCACCAGGGTGTGCCCCCCTGGAATGCCTATGCTCCCTCGTGTGGACTGTACCACTACCCAGCCCATCTGGGGGCATTTTCAGTTATCCATGCAGATCAAGGACAGAGAACCAGGCTAAAGAGCTTTGGGGAAGCTTAAGGAGATGATATACGATAATGGTTGGTCTACACAAGGTGGCTCAACCTCAGCACTGTTAACGTTTGGGCCAGATCATCCTTTGTTGGGGGGCGGGGGGCTGTCCTGTGCACTGTAGGATGTTTAGCAGTGTCCCTGACCTCGACTCACTACATAATACAAGCAAGTCCCCAGTGGTGACAACCAAAAACGCCTCCAGACATTTCCTATGTCCCCTGGGGGTAAAAATCATCCCTTGTTAAGAACCACTGGTGTACAGGCTTGGAGTTTGCATCCTGGCTCTACCGTCTGCTAGCTGTGTCAGCACAGAAAGTTAGTTAACTACTAATCTGTGCCTCAGTTTTCCTATCTGTAAAATGGGGACGATAATAATAACTTCCTCATAAGATCGTTGTGAAATAAGTTAATACTTGTAAAGAACAGTGTCTAGCACATAATAAGCACTCAACAGATGTCAGCTATTGTTCTTACCATAGAAACTAAATTGCATCATCCAAGTGCAATAATCCAAGCTATACCTTTTTTTGGACTTTTGCTGGCCCGTTTTAATTTCCCTTATATAAATGTGATTTTTTTTCAGAAGTTGATTTTAAACACCATTCTAGTCTGTTCGTCATCTGAACTATTAATTGTAATTAAAATTTACTGCTAATAAAAAAAAAGAAACCAAATTGCAGATAAAGTGGATGGTCAGAAAGACTGCTCCATAAATACATGTTGAGTACACAAACAAGAAATTTAATTCAGTCATTCATTTTCTGCCCTGCTTATTTCTGGTAAATTATTTGAGGCAGCTTAAAATAAAAGCACAGGGTGCCTGGGTGGCTCAGTCAGTTAAGCATCTGCCTTCTGCTCAGGTCATGATCCCAGGGTCCTGGGATCCAGTCCTACATTGGGCTCGCTGCTCAGCAGGAAGCCCGCTTCTCCCTCTCCCTCTGCCTGCCGCTCTCCTTGCTTGTGCTCTCTCGCTCTCTCTCTCTCTGTCAAATAAATAAATAAAATCTTTAACAAATAAAAATAAAACAAAATAAAAGCATACACCAATGGAAAATTCAAAAAATTTTATAACCCAAGGGTAAATAATTTTAATACTTGAAAATTCATACAAATCAAGAAATGAATCCCTAATATCACCTAGATTAATAAGGACAGGCGATAAACACAAAAGTTTACAGGAGAAAATAACTTAACATGGAAAAATGCTCAACAGAGATGTAAGAATTTAAATAGCAACCAAAAATAACCTATTAAAAATGTCAGATTAGCAGAAGATGGTGAAACTGGCACTCTCATATATTATAGTTAGAAACATGACAAATTAAAATTAATTCAGAGATCAATAACCGTTAAAACTGGAGGAAAAACTGAAGAGAGGAGTTAATTTTGTCACGAACTCAAAAATGAGACAGTGTTCCCTTAAGCAACAGATAGAATCCCGAGCTTCCTAGCAGCCACTGCGAAAAGAAGAACACAGCTAAGGGAACTTATCCCCAGGACCTCCAGGAGAGATCAGTTTTGTTCACTAGGCTGACAAGGAACTGCATGAGTCCTAACACAGGGCCTTGAGTCACGGAATTAGACAAGGTTTCAAGGGTGATACAACATAACAGCCGGCTCAGCTGCAACTAAGCTTATTTAAAGCAACACACACACACACACACGCACACGCGCACACACACACACACACACACACACACACACACACGACTCTACAGCTCTGCGCTGGCCGAGAATGTGCCCTCACCCACCCACTCCCCAGCAAAGAATGAATTCCCTGAAAACGCCCACCCCTGCCCAGCAACAGAGGGCTGCCGGGGAGAAGCAGCCTCTCCCCGCTGCCTGCCTGGCTGACCTGCAGGGCGCCCCCCAGGCTGACTGGGGCCCCAGAGCCAGTCATCTGCACATGTGGCCCCTCAGTGGAGCTCGGCACTGTGGAGACACTGCAGCCAAACACCCCACCCCCACCCCCTGGCTCAGCTCTGAATGGCTCCCTGGGCTGGAGAGGGAGGGAGGGTGGAAGGGAAGGGGCCAGCTCTGAATGTGTGGGATAAAGGAAGTAGAGGCGCAGAGTGCCGCCCCAAGCAGAGGAAAACAATCACCTAAGCGTGACATGGCGAAAGCAGCTCCTTGCCCCCGTAGCTGCCCTGTGCCTCAGTTTCCGCTTCCGTAAAATGGGGAGAATATTCACCTCACGGGTTGTTGCGAGGATTAGAAGAGTTCTCCAGGTAAAGTGCTTAGAGCAATGCCTGGCACGCTATCATTGTTATAATTCTTGCTCTGGGCACACTTGTGTGGATACCCCAGACTTAAGCAACATGTCTCCTGGAGGGGCTCATGGGGCAGCGGGTGCGACAGGAGAACTTTCTGAACTTCTTAATCGCTGTGTAACCCTCAGCCTAGAGCCAAGCAACGGGACCAAGTATTAGTTCATGATGGATGGTTCATGACTAGCCGGGGGTGCTAGTCGCAGCCCTGCCACTAACTCCGGCCCTTGCTCCAGTCTGGGGCTCAGTTTACTCACCTATAACATGAAGTGATGGGACGAAAGAATTCCTAAATTTGACTATACCTCAGAACCGCTTCAGGACATCGTAAAATGCAGATTCCCAGGCTCTGGACGTGGAGACTGAGAATCTGCAGTATTTAACGCACTCTTCGGAGGATCCTGACGTTCAGTCCGATTTGAAAGCCCCCGACGAGATGAGCTCTGAGGCCCCCTCCGACATTCACACGCTAACCGTAGAGACTCGGAGAAGAACGGGGCTTGGCATGGCCGTGTGCCTCGAGGTCTGGGGCAATGGCCGTCGCCGGTGAGAGCTCCAGACGTCATGCTAGTGCCCTTGGTGCTCTTCCAGCGGTGAATCATGCCCAGAGGCAAGAAGTTATACTTTCTGTCTAATCAAACACTCCATTTCAGCACTCTACCTCCCACTCTGCGGGTTTTGCTCGTGGGGTTGTAGGAAGGAGCTGGTGGGTGCCTTTCAGCACAACCCCTCGTGAACCTGAGGGCTCCTGAAGTCGGCCTGGTCCTGCCAATACCCCTGGTGAGATGGCTCTTGACCTTGGCCCTTCCTTTCCATTCCCACTGCTACCACCCTAGTGCAGGCTGTTAATACCTCTTGTTTGGACCATGTGACAGTTTCCTACCTAATCCCCTGCCCTCCAGTCTCTCCCCTCTTCATGCTTCTCTCCATGGTATCAACAGTTACTTCTGATTGCATTATGTCTCTAGCACACAACCCTCCACATCTGCCAAACCTAACTCCTCAGACTGTCATTCAAGGCCTTTCAGAGCCTAAACCAACCCACATTTTTGCTTTCATAGCTTATTACATTTCTCTTCCATAACCCCCTCTGGCCAAGAGCCACCTTGGGCTACAGTTAACTCTCTTGAGTTTTTTTGATAGAGGGTTTCCCAAACTTGTATACCGTGGAACTCTCTCTCCCTACCTCTGTCTATATTTTTTTAATTTATTTTGGGAGAGAGAGAGAGCACTCGCAGGCGGGGAGGGGAAAAGGGAGAGAGTCTTAAGCAGACTCCACACTGAGCACTGAGTGCAGAGCCCGACGCAGGGCTTGATCTCAGGATCCTGAGATCATGACCTGAGCTGAAACCAAGAGTCAGAGGCTTAACCTTCTGCACCACCCAGGCGCCCCTACCCCTGCCTATTTATCATGGCAAAATACCCATAACATTTCACGGATACTAAGTGATTCATCGTACTCAGTTTGGGAAACACTCCTCTATGCTTTTCCATCTGTTTGTCAACGGCTTGACTCTCTATTCTAGAATCTGCTCAGATCTTGAATTCCAACTCAGAACAACCATCTAATGTTGTCATGCCTGCTCTCTCTCCATCTGACTGTTTCTGAGACCGCCACGGTTCTACAGAGGTCTGGAAGCTAGAACACTACTCTCTTCCCACCCTTATTCCTTCTTTGCCTTCCTTCCTGAGCTGGTACCACCTTTCTCCCAAAAGTTGAATTGCTCAAGGTCCATCTTGATTTACTTAAGTGAGCATAGTTGACCATTCAACCATCTGCGTTTTCCCAACTTCCAAATAAACAGCCTCCACTTCTCCTTAGCAACTCAAGCAAGTGAATATCCACCTCTCCTGGGGTAAATATCTACCTCTCCTTGGCCTGCTCCCTTTCCTGCATCTAGGACAGACATTGTTGATTGATCACAGCACTTGCTCCTAAGTCCCAGATGGGAGGGTAGAGATTCAGAATCCTTCTCCAACACCACTCCCCGGGCAGGTATTATCCATCAATCAGAGTTGGCATGCCAGTTGAGACAGTCCTACTTACCATCAATGACCTAATTGATTAAATAGCGAATGTGTTTACTAGAAAAGGTCTGTTGAGTTTCAATTTCAACTCCCTCATGGAACCTCAAACTAGAGTGGTCTCTAGCTACACTCCATCTACTCCAAGCCTTTCAGGCTAGAGGATCTGGGTTGTGGGTAAGGATCTATTAGAAGTCTAACTTGGCATAAGACCTGGAATAAGACTGCCAAGGTCGGACAGGCTTCCACTAACAATAGTCCTGGAGCATTGTCCACCTCCCATGTCTTTCTCATGACAGACCCCACAGAAGTGTCTGGTGAGCTGGCTCGTCTCTAGACATAAAGAAGAGCACCTGAGAGGCTACAAAACAAATGACCAACTACCCCTAGAAAAACAACTCTCCGGGGCAGACCGCAATTGGAGACGCCTTCGATGTCCCAGAGCACCAGCAAGGTTTTCAACTTGGCCTGAGCTGATGCAACCATCAGCAATGGAACCACGTACAGTGGAAGGACTGATATCTTTGGTCCGATAACAGGCTGCTCCAGTTTCTTCTCTCTCCTCCTCCCCCTCCTTCTCCTCCAAGCTGATCACATTTCCTTGGTGATTTTCATGCTTAGTCAGTAGGTCTTAGGGGACAAGTATGAATTCCATAGGGACCTTGTCTGTATAAAGTACTCTGTACTAATGTTATCCTCTGTATCTTCCTTCCTCCCTTCCTGCCATAAGCGTTTATTAAACACCTACTATGTGCTATGTGGCGAGCACCCCTATAGAAAAGAAAGCCCTTGAACTCGGACTGGAGCCACCAGGAGAGGCTGTGTATTAAACAAAGATAATGCTACTGATGTGATCAGCAGAAAAATGCATTTCAAGTTGTTTCCTCTCTTCTCTAGACCTCAAAAGAGCTATCACTGTGTGGGAGAAAACTGAGACCCTGGAAGCTACAATGCAGGAATTCCAAGGAATGCTACAAAATCATGAAGAGCCCCCGTAGGTTGAACAAAGTTCTCAAATCCAGGATACTATAAAGAGAGATGAGCGGAACACTTCCTAGCCTTGACTTATTGCCAGGGACTATTTTAATTGTTATATAGTCACTCCCTAAGTCCCTAAAATAGCACTAGGAATTAAATACTCTTATTATTGTCACTTAAAAGATGAGAAATGGAGGCGCGAAGAGGTTAAAGGTCTTGCCCAAGGCAGCAGCTAAGAAGTGGTGGAGCTGGGATTCAAACCTGTGTCATCTCTTTGCAGAGTCCTAAACTACCTGAAATATGGACATTTAAATCAACAGAGTGCTAATTCATGGATCGGAGTGGGGTGGGGTGGATCACTGGATGAGCTTTTTACCCCCAGACTTCCTAGCAGTTAGAGACAGAAAGGTTTTGATAGATGGGAGCACAGGGTGCCTACCATCCCTGCCCCCCATACTTTTAAGGAAGGCTTCTTAAAGGCTAGCCATGCCCCAGACCCACCCACATCTCCTCATGTGTTCCTGACAGCAGACTGGGGCCCCAGTGCCTGACCTGAAGTAAAATCTTCATGTTCTCAAATGCCACACATGGAGACAGATTTGCATGGGTCCCTTTATGTACTAGCAAATTCTATTTCTGCCTGGAAAACCACATGATGTAAATGGTACCCATTGCAGCAATGTCACCGGTCCTAGAAGCCCGAAGCCCTAACTTCTAGACTGGACTCTACCACCTACTGTCCCTTGATGAGGTTTTTTTCACCTGTAAATATTTATTCATTCAGCAAACTGTTTTGAGCCTTTCCACCGTGCCAAGCACGGAGCCCTAAGCCCTGAAACCACTAAGTTGAATTCAATAGTTGCCCCCAAGGAACTCAGGATTTGCTGGTAGAGACAGACCAGGAAGGGGATACTTCTGACACACGGTGCCCTCCCCGGAGCTCCTGAGAGCAAGGGAAGGCCTCACTCACCCTGCTCCTCCCCCCAGGGAATTTGTGAGGCGCAAATGAGATCATACAGGGGAAAGCTCTTTGTAAATAGGAGAGGGTGAGAATGAGGTGTGTGGGGAGGCAGAGGGAGAGGATTTCAACCCAGATGCTGTCTGCCATGTCTGCAGACCTTGGGCAGGCAGCTGGCCAAGCTAAGTGCTCGGCCTGGGGCTGTGAGCCTGGGTGGGGCCTCCTGGATGCGAGAGGACCAAGCCTGAAGCTCTGGGCTCATTATCCCAACAGGCCAAGCCCAAACCTTGCTTCCCAGGCCGAGCAGCTCTGGGCTCTGTCCTGGCAAGAACCTAAACCTATGGATATTACTTTGCTTGGGGCTAAGAGGTTTTGTCACCCCCCACCCCACCTCACTCCCTGACCTCTCCAGGGTCCCAGCTTGAACAGATCTTCCCTCTATTGTGCAGCTGGAGAAGCCCTATTTCCATGAATCCTTTTATATAATGAGAGAGCCCCCGAGGAACGGCGGCCAGAGGTGACGCCAGCCACTGCCGTTCGCTGTGCTGAAGCGCCACCTGGAGGCCAGTCCTAGTTCAAACGAATGGGTAGGTAATGCTTTCCAATGGGCCTCAGCAGGGGAAACAAGAGGAAAAGAGATGCTCAGGCAAGAAAATGGCAGACGACCCCTAAGAGGACCCCATCAGTCCCGTCACCAGCCCCACATCGTCCACCGGTAAGACAGACATTCGAGGGCTGAAATGTCCCAGCTTTTCACTGAGACAGGCTCTCCTCCATGGCCAGGGACCAGTGTGAGACCACCACTGTGTCCCACAGATTCTAAAATCTGGATCCAAAGAGAAAACATGCAAGAAAACCCTCCAGTTTGCCCTGCAGCCCAGACCCCAACCCATCTGATCTCCTATCCCACACTTCCTACTCTCTGGCTAGCTTGGCAAAAGGGATTTTCAGTGGATAAGGCCTCCTTTTGGGGAGAGTTTGTTGATTCTCCTTACATTTCTGGAATCGGCTACCCTACACCAAGCAGGAACACACATTTATCGTGAGCCATTTATTCAGTAGTCGCTGGATGAGTCTATAAAGACATCAACAATAAGCCAAGAGTTCAAAATCAGCATGGAGTTATTTTTGCCTGAAGAAAATCCAAGCCAGATGGTAGCAGAGTATCAGGAAAAGTAAGCCAAGCTCCCAAACTGAGCAAGGAGGTTTAAAAAAAAATCCTCTTACTTTAGGTTTTTCTGCTCACTCCTTTGCCAGACCAGCAATTTAGCTTCCTACCAACTGGGTTTACTGAACTCTTTAGTATCATTGGAAAACAAGATACATAAAGTATTCAAGGTCTCGTTGTCCATCAAAGCGTCCTAGTCCACGCTGTTGGGGACAGCAGCTGTGCGCACTATCCAAGGAGTACCCTCAGAGGCGACAACACGTCTTTGCCTGCAAGCGGCTGCTGGTCCCTCTTCAGGCCGGTGACAATTCAAACAAGGGGCACCCTTCAGAGTAAACCCGGAGGAGACTTGGGGAAAACTAGAATGGGGTTTGAATCTATTAAAAAGCTTACAGCTGTCCCTCACTGACGGGCCAAAGGGCCCAGAGGAAGTGAAGTTGCTGTTTCCTTTAGCCATACTCCCAAATAAGTCAGATTTACTGAAACTGAAGGGTTTCCTTCTCCACAGTAGAAACAATTCCACTTGGTGCTTACAGCAGTCTTGACATGAGATCTTGAGGTGAGTAGTATTATCATTGCTGTCTTGCAGAGAAGGAAGCGGAGACCAAAAGAAGTTGAGTAATCTTCCTGTAAGCAAAGTAGCCAAGATGTGAACCAAGTGTTCTGCTTCCAGTTCTCCCAATACCATCAACTACCATGGCATGAAGCCAACATATTAAGTACTGAAGAGAATATTCTGAAAAGCAATCCGGTTTGCCACAGATTGTTGCAAGAATTCTTACACAATCATTAGAACTATGTTACAGGGTGGAATGTGTAGACCAAGGAAGACCCCCACTGAGGAATAATGCTCACTGGAAGTCAGCTCACACAATACACTTCTTGGGAGGCTCAGAATTTCTGGACTGAACAACAACAAAATTCTCCTTTTTTCCCCACTTCCTTCCTTTCATTTAAGCCAGACAGGCTCTTTGTCCCCTCTAAAGTCCCATGCACATGTTTATAATTATTCTTGAGAAATGATAAAGTGAGTTCCCTCTTGGGAGAGTTAAGAAGAACCGCTACACAATTGGAAAAAACAGACACAATGGGGACAGTGATGAGGGCGGGTCTATGCACCTGGAAAAACCACAATAAAATGCAGAGCTGGAAGGGGCCTCTGAGAGCACCTGATAACAGTCCAAATTCTCTTTGGGCAGAAGACAGAGACCCAGCAGTCAAGTGACTTCCCAAGATCATGTTGTCAGTGAGAGGCAGAGCTGGTCAGAATCCCAGTCCCACTGACTCCTAGCTGAAGGCACTTTTCACTTAATCATTGTTTTAGGAGACTGCGTCTTATTTCTAAATAAAATCCAGTTAGCAATCCAAATCTCCAGCACTACCCCTGAAATGACTCTTTGGGGAAACTGTTGACATTCCCCATCTTGAGCTGTCCTGGATAGGGAAAGGAGGGGAAGAGAAAGGAAAGAAAGGGAAAGGAAGAAGGAGCTTTCCATCCTGAGTCCCCATAACAATAACTAACAGCAGCTAAAATTTATTGAGCGCTGTGCTGGGCACTGTGCTTAGTACTTTATATGTATTAGCTCGTCTAATCCTCTCAACAACCGCACCAGGTAGGCATGATTATTTCCACTTTACAGATAAAGAGGATGTGGCCCAAAGGACCTAAGGCAAGGGCTTAAGCTCCCACAACTGGTAAGAGTAGTAAGGACTGGAGGGTTGTAGCCCAGCTCTGTCCTACATCAAAGCTAGTTCTCTGAACCAATGACTTTTAAAACCATATGGTTGGAGCTCAGTCGGTTAAGCGTCTGCTTTTGGCTCAGGTCATGATCTCAGGGTCTTGGGATCGAGCCCTGCATCAGGCTCCCTGCTCAGCGGGGAGCCTGCTGCTCCCTCTCCCACTGCCCCTGCTTGTGTTCCCTCTCTTGCTGTGTCTCTCTCTGTCAAACAAACAAACAAACAAACAAACAAATAAATAACCATATGGTAAATGCAGGGCCCAGGGAAACTCAAATTTTGGCCAACCACAGGGAATTCTCATGCACTGTCCTGTTGTCCCTGCCAAAAACTGCAGCCCCTGCCTAGCTGAAAGGGGGCATTTCCACCCTGGTAGCAGACTGGGGACTTGAGTTTCTTCCTTCTTCTGCCCAGACTCTTTAACTGGGAGGTTGGGGAAGAGTAAGAGGAGCAATAAGGAAGGAAACATTCAAGACTGGAGGTTTTAGTAGGGTAGAAAACAGACAGGTTTGTTTTCTAAACCAAAGGTATTCTAAAAGCTACACCCTGCCTTCAAGAGCTACAGAAGAAATTCTATGCCATTATGAAACTCTTCCACCACCTTCAGCAACCATTTTGCTAACAAGTCTTGCATCCACTAGAACTTAAGACACAAGAAAGGAGTTCAGGGCAAAAGGAACCAGTCATCTCTCAACTGGAGTTTCTCTTTATAAAATCCCTTTCCCCAAGTGAAGAAAGTAACGTACCCAGCCAGCTCTTAGGGCCCTCTCTAAATGAAGGCTGCCCAAAGGAAGGAGCACTGAGTCTTTCCACAGGGGAAGATCAGAAGGTACTTTTCAAACTTCTTACCTCACTGGGTATTAGTCTTTCAAGCTCAAGGGACCTTTAGGAAACAGTACACCTTTGGCAGGTGAGACGGGCAAGTAAGGTCTACAAAAAGTGTGAGAAAATGCCGGTGCTTGTGGAGGAGTGGGCCCAGAAGGCAAAACTCCTGCCAACATGATGCATTGCTTTTTCTCCAAATCTGCTGTTTATTGCAATTTTGTGCTTCACCAAAATTCTCAGCACCGCACACTTGAATCTTAACCTTAAAGTTCCTTTTCAGTGAAAGCATATCAGTGTAGTCCCTGAGCCACCCCCAGGTTACAGGTATAAAGAACAGGGCCCAAGAAGCAGCAGTAATTCACTGTTTGCAACAACCGTATTTCTTCTCTGCATGGTTTCCGGCATAGAGCATATACTTGTGCACTTGGCTCTGGAGCTCACCCAGAAGAATAAATAATTCAAGCCAGCCTCGATCACTGCCGACCTTAACCACATGCCTATTGTTTTTGAGACAGAGGAATTCGCATCAGCTTTGATGGAGCATTTAAAAGGTACACAAAATTAAACTACTTGATCTGGCATATAACTCAAGAGCGACCAGTCATTCCACACACGGTATTATACTTATGGTGGTAAAAACCTGGTTTGTTCTTGGGAGAGAAGAATAAAATAGGAACTTAAAGGCACTTACTCTTGAATGCTCCAAATACCCTGCTTCTTTGTTCCCAGATGCACTCAACTTAATGGGTACGCTGTAAACACGCAGCGGCTTCTTGCGTTCCGGCGTCATTCAGAGCTGCGGTCGGGGAGGCTCATGACATGTGTGCCAGGCGTCAGAACGACAAGCAAGCCAGCCAGGGTTCGTCGGTTTCATCTCCAGTTTCTCTACAGGGCTTTTCAGTCTAGAAGGCACCGACCCAGGGGCAGAAGACAATGTGGCTCAGTACACAGAACACGGGCTTTGGAGTACGTGGCTGTAGGCAAATCACCTAGCCTGAGTTATAAGAAAATTCTGCCAACCTGGCTGTGTTATTGGAAGACGGTTCGTGTGCTCGGGCTGTCATAACAAGATACCACAGACGGGGTGGCTTACACAACAGCTTTTTGCACAGTTCTGGAGGCTAGAAGTCCATGATCAGTATGTCAGCAGGTTTGATTATTTCGGGACTCTCCCTTGTTGGCCTGCAGAGGGCTGCCTTCTTGCTATGTCCTCACATGGGCTTTCCTCTGTGAACATGCATGTCTGGTGATTAAATTTCTTCTTATAAGGACACCAGTCATATTGGATTAGGGCCCACCCTGCAGATCTCATTTTAACTTCATTACCTCCTTAAGACATTATCCAGTCACATTCTGAGGTACTGGAGATTAGGGCTGCAACATCTGAATTTGGGGGGCACCCAGTTCAGCCGGTAACAAAGACTAAATGACAAAGGTGATAAAAGGTCACATTTTTCCTGTCTTTGGCATAAAGAAAAAACTTGTGCTTTGGAATCATAAAGCATTACTTTTGGGCGCCTGGGTGGCTCAATCAGGTTAGCGTCTGCCTTCTGCTCGGGTCATGGTCGCAGGGTCCTGGGATTGAGCCCTGCGTCGGGCTCCCTGCTCAGCAGGGAGTCTGCTTCTCCCTCTTCCCTTCCCCCCGCTCGTGCTCTCTCTCTCTCTCAAATAAATAAAATCTTTAAAAAAAGAAAATAAAGCATTACGTTCAGCTCCTTGTTCTATTGCTTGGCTAATTATATAAATTTGGGCAAGTTGATTGTCTCATCATCTGTAAAATGAGAATAAGAGTATCTCCCTCAAAGGGATTGTTGTGAAGATCAAGTGCTGAAGTGCTTAACATACTGGAAGGGGTAGGCAGAATGTAGTTGCTATTACTGCATTATTTCTTCCTAGCAATAATTGTGACTAATGCTTCCTATTAGCCTCTTTTTGTCAAAGTGCTTTGGCAGCTAGCCTTGGTGATGGCCGGTGAACCAAATAAAAAAAGTGAGAAATTTCTGTCCTAGGGACTTCAAGAAACATTTCTTGGTTGGCTGAATAAAGACAACAGCAGAGGTGGCAGCTGAAATTTCCCCCAATGGAGCCTTACTACAGCGATTACACAAGTCCACATCAGCCCCCAGCATCAGACCGTGTCCCTCCCAGTATGATGACCCAGGCTCTTCCTCTTCCCTTAACCTAGCTCATGACAGTTTCTCTTCTAACAAAAGTCAAAGGCAGCCCATCCGGAGAGCTCTGGCCAGAAAAACAGCAGGACTAGAAAACAAGCCGCATGCTACCAAAAACTCCACCATGCCAGTGAGCCCCTTTAGGGCAGGGGTTGTTGGCTGAGCTGAAAAGGTGTTTTAAATCGTTGCTTCCAGTCAGGAGGGCCTCAAAGGACAGAAGCCCGGTTCTCAGTTTCGACCATTTCAAACCAGCAAGAATAAAAGGAACCTCCAGAAATGAGTAAGACCAATCCCCATCATGACACATAACCATGTCATTACATGGTCATTACATGGTTACAGCACCGTTCCTCTAACAGGGGTCTGCAGATCTGTGCCTATCCATAAACTATTTGCTACTGGTCCATGACAAAGCACAGAAATCAAGAGTAACGTTTAGAAATTTTAGCAGCAGTTTGACAGTAATTTTACGTCCGTTAAATCTATAATAATTTTATGGTTGTTATTTTTGTCTTATTTCATTTTTCTAGAAATTCATTCTTACTGTATCTTACGAAAGTACTGGTCCATGGCCACTAGTCCAGCAGCACAGACAGCTTCAGTGCTGGGTTACAAGCTTCTAAATAGCTGGGCGTGAACAACTCTCCTAATTCAGCACGATGTGGCTACTTGGGCTCCAGTATATCCCCCTCCAAATAAAAAAATACAGTAAAAACCATAGCATTTTTCTTCATTCCACCTTGAGAAGAAAACGGTAGTCTGTTTTCTTATCAGGAATATAATAAAAACCAGCTTCCAGGATACATTCCAGTCCAAACTTCACCATACTGGAAGTCATCAATGTCCAGAGGACATTTTTCTTCAAATATTTCTGAAGACCCCAGCACAATACTCTGTTCAGAACTAGAAGGTATCAGTGGGGACAATTCTGAATGTGAGACACAAAATCGGGATTCAAGTCCTGGCTTTACCGCCTAAAAGCTTTTTGACATCGTGTAAGTGATAATCTCACCAAGCCAAATTCCTTAACTACGAAAAATGGAGATTAAAGTTATCTGCCCAATCTGTATCTTAGGAGTGTTCTGAGATTCAAGTAATGTCTGTGGAATGTGTCCTGTAAAGAGCAGGAGAAGAACATGATGGGAATGGGACGAGTACTGTGGGCCCAGCCTTCAAAGAATAAATAGGAGCTTTTGACAGACTCAAAAGAAATAGTTCGGGGGCGCCTGGGTAGCTCAGTTGGTTAAGTGGCTGCCTTCGGCTCAGGTCATGATCCCAGGGTCCTGGGATCGAGCCCCGCATCGGGCTCCCTGCTCAGGGGAGTCTGCTTCTCCCTCTCTCTGCTGCTCCCCCTGCTTGTGCTCTCTTGCTGTCAAATAAATAAAATCTTTAAAAAAAAGAAAAATAGTCCCTAATATAGTACAGTGAGGAAGCTGACCAGAATACTGACATTCTTCAAATATTTTGTTAATTTTGATTTAGAAAAAAAAATTTGATTTAGAAAATGATGCCTTCAGGGCACCTGGGTGGCTCAGATGGTTAAGCGGCTGCCTTCGGCTCAGGTCATGATCCCGGGGTCCTGGGACCAAGTCCGGCATCGGGCTCCCTGCTCAGCAGGGAGCCTGCTTCTCCCTCTGCCTCTCCCCCTGCTTGTGTTCTCTCTCTCTCTCTCCCTGTCTCTCATGAATAAAATCTTAAAAAAAAAAGAAAGAAAATGATGCCTTCAAATCTTTCCCTGTGTAGAAAGTACTCTTATTTTCTCATGAACTATTAAGTGTGTTTGTTTCCATCCATCCCGCCAGGCATCTAGCACCATGGTGGACACAATGAGGGAGGCAAAGAAGAGCACACAGCACTGGCCGTTGGGAAGCCGAGGGCTGCAGGGTGTTCCGATGGCAGGCTCCAGACAGTATGTGACTCAAACACAGCAGAAATGAGAGAGGGGAAATAACTTACACAACTCTTTGGGGACCCCCTCAAAGGACCACAAACTTAAAAATACACCATTTCCCTCCTATACTTCAAGGCAACAGAAGACGAGAAAATCGTAATGTATTTTAGCTTTATTGGAGACATATTACAGTAGACAAACAGGTAGACAAACACATGCCTTATAAAATATACATTCTCATGTGTGAGAAAATATAAATAGATACTAGGAAAGGACCACACTGAACAACCTGGCTTATAACTCTCTTTCGGTACATCTAGTACCAGGGCTGCTCAGACTGACCTCCTCTGATGGGAAAAAGGGGGAACAGAAGAGGGTAGAAATAGTCTATCGATCAAGAGGCCACTTTAAGTAGCCAAGAGATACTCCAAGAGCACTTGACCACCTGATGATCAATTTCTCTTTCAAGACAGTTATAGTTGATAAAGGATCACTTTACTTTTTATCTAAAAACAGGCTCATACCAAGTTGTTTTTTCACCCCCACCCCACTCATTGGTGGAGATTAATAGGGCTGCTAAGAAACACTGAACAAACAACCTTAAGGGAGCAGGTCCAAATATTACTCTTCACACACACACACCAACACATGCACACACGTGCACACAGACACACACACATGTCCCTACCTATTACCCACAAAATCTTCAGATGATTCATGGGCTTGCAGGTGTTTTGTAAAGAGCAGCTTGTAATATATCTCTTAATTCAGAACTTGTTATTTTTGTCAACAAACCAGGCAGTTGTCCAAAAAAGAAAAAAAAATTAAGGCTAACTGATGTTGGTTGAGACTGTACTCTAAACCAAAAAGTTCTAAGTTAGAAGCAGGAGGGAAAAACATCTGCCAGACTGAACTGGGAAAGAGGCCACGTCATAGAAGAATGAGACATTCCTTGCAGGTTGCCAAAAATCTCAGCTCAACCTTCTAAGGCCCAACTGCTTCACAATTACCTCTGTAATCTGCATTAAGAAGCAAACTCAGAAATGGAGCACATAGCATTTAAAATGGCAGTAAATTTACCCCTGTTGCTCCATTATCTCCTGGTATTTCTGTGGATATTAAAATGACTGGAAAAGGCTATAACGCTCTTGGGTAAAATACTGGGTGTAAAGCTAAACACAATTCCAATCCCATTCCAACTAAGTCCTGCTGGTAAGAAGAAACAGGCATAAAAATTAAGGAATAAAAAGGAGGGTCATAATACATTATATAGACTCTTAAAGTTTTTATTATGGTAATGCCATTTGTGTTAGTAACTAGTTATAGATTTCTTCAGAAGTGTAAGCCCAGACTTTCATGTTTTTAGCCATTAACACAGAACAGGCTCCTTTTGTCAACCAAAAACCAAAACTCTTGAGCTGAAAAAAATTTAAGTGCTCTATACTTACTGTATATAAAGGTTTTGAAGGGGGAAGTTTTAAGTCTGTCAGATTGCTTCTGGAAATTTCCCATGATAAAATTGAGAGAGACCTAAAAGTCATCTTGCCCATATTCCATTCTTAATGCAGAAATTTCTTCAGTGCTATTAACAGATGATTATTTAGCTTCCACGTGTACTTTTCCCACAAAACACGGATTATTCCAATTATCGGACAAACCTAATCGTTAGATAATTAGTTTATATAGTATTACTAGCAAGTGTATACTGCACCTCCCTAATAACTTCTGCCCCACAGAACGGGGGCAGACATGACCCCTGTCCTCAGGAATAAAAAGAGTGAATTTAATCCTAATTCATGGTGACACTTTAAGTAATTAAAGACTCTTATCCTATCTCCCATCTCTTAGGAAAATGGGCAAGAGTCTAAGTTGCCAGACATCTTAATGTTGCTTTTACAACCCCCCAATGGGCAGTGTGAAGGCAACTATTTTTAAATATGAAAGTTACCTTTCAGAAAAATACACATAAAACACTCTGAGATGGCACATTAGAGGGTTTCTGATACTTCGTATCCCATAGAGTAACTTGCACAACTAGGGAGAGCACTTTAGAAGCGGCTGAATGACAGAAACCCAATGGCTTATGTAGAGACCATGTGCCAGTAGGGTGTGTGGAGTTAAAGGAAGATGCTATTTCTTCTTCCGGGTAGACTTGAAGAATCGGGCTAAGAGGGGGACAACTTAAGAGAGTTTACGTATCCCTACTGATACAAGGAGATCACTGGGTGAGGGGCAGACATCTCTCTCTCGGCATTTTACTTTGCCTTGCTTTACAACATCCCTGATTTAAGAGGCATTAGGCAGACATCACACTGCAGGGAAGACACACTCATGAGCCACTAACCCTGTTTACAGTAGAGGGATAAATCACTGCTTGGTCAAAAACATATGCAATAATGAAAAATTTCAGCCAAGTCCTTCTCCTAAGATTAGAATTTATTAAATTTATTATTATTTTTTTAAAACCAGGGGTAGGCTCTTCACGTTTAAACAAATTCTTGACTAGTTCTGTAGTTGTTTCGGCAAGCTAGGAGTATCTGGGAAGGCATCTCAGCCACTGGTGTTGACATAAGGGAGACCGTGGCCATTTGGGAGACCAGACCGTGACAGTCGTAGGAGGAACAGGACCCCTGCTAGGGCAGACGCAGCACTCCTGTACTCTAAGTATTTTCTCGGACACTGGTTCGCAGCCTGGTTTTCGGTTCTGTCACCCTAACAGCCGATGCTCACCTGCAGCCTCATTCTAACTACACCTTTTCACTCAAGAAAAGTCTGTCAGCATTTGAGTGAGAGTACAGGAGAGTAACAGGATTACCTGTACAAATGAAGACATCTGAAAGGTAAGGGAGCCACAAACCAGCTACAGATTAGCCGCAGGGCCCCCCTCACCTGCTTCTGATGCTCAGGCATGCGGCGGCACCAGCATTCAGAGCCACTGCTCTGGACAGCCGTCGGGGGCTTCCATCGAGTCAACCCTCGTCGTTCACTGAGACGGTTTCAAAGCAGAATAGCTCTTCTCCTCGAGAATATTTCTTACACTGTCCCTCCTGCTATGGAGGAAGTGAATCTGGCTCAAGTCAGAGTAAGCAGCATCACTCTCGTTACTCTAACAAACATTTCGTGAAAGCAGCTTTTTATTAGAGGAGCAGAATCTTCCTTGGTTCCTGGAGGCATCACAGATTCACAGAACATTACAGCTGGAAAGGGCTTTAGAGCATCCAGTAGAATTCCCTCATTTCATAAATGAGAAAATCAGGCTAAGAAGTAGACACTTGCCCCTGACTGCACAGCCAGTAAGGACCAGAGCCAGGAACAAAATCAGGTCTCCTGATTCTAAGTCAGCCCTGTACAGATAACAGTACAACCTAGTAAGGAAGAAGAAGAATCACAAATTGAAAGGATGGGAAAATAGTGATACTTAAGAAGTTCGAAGTAAAAATGAACAGAGGCTGACAGTTTGAAAAAGAAAAGAGACAAAGGCTTGGTGGTACAAAACCGCTAAAGAGACGCCACTGCCTATGGGAGAAAAAAACTAGGATTTGAGAACTAGTATGCAATTCAACTTTGTGGCAAAAAGCGAAGACATTATGTGAGTTTAGAACCCTTGAAATGCACAATAACTTAGAAATAGATATTTTCATTTAAGTGATGGGAGTCATCTAGCACATAACTAGTACTCACTAGATTGAGAGGACAGAATCTGACAGCCTAAGTAAGGAAATCTGAAAGAACAAAGAAAAAACGAACTTTAGTCCATTACATTCCATTAGAAGTTCTTTGTTCATATAAAGCTTTTTGCTATCAAAAATTCAAGAGAACTTTTTGGCTTAAATAATCACTTGTATAAACAAGGAAAACACTCTAAAGCTTTACAGTTTATGAATTTGTGCACCTTCGACTTACCCAAAAGCACTCTTCCCTTCTTAAGATATACTGTGCCTTGGTAGAAGAAATACAAAAAAACAAACTGAAAAGAAGCATCTTTGGTTTCCTCATCAACTAAGGACTTTGCTGAAAGATATTCCCAAAAGAAATTTTCTCTCTGTGCACATGGCTATGACAAGACTGCTAGTCTTTTGAGTCTTCTTATGCTATTATTACCTGGCACTTGTAAACAGATGGCAAATGACTAGATGTGTGAACTTCTAGGTATGAAGAAAGTGGTTAATTACACCAAGACTGTGTTTGTGTGTATGCAATCACTAGGTACCCTGCCTCTATACATATACTTCTTAACAAACACATTTTTAAAACTTTAAACAAAGTCTTTAGGTTCACTAAACCAAGTCATACAAAATCTGTGGTCTGAGAAGCTGCTGTCAATATTATAACTGGATATTATGTATAATTTTGGCATATCAAAAATATTTACAATGCAGCTAACACATATGGTCAATGAATACAAAAATTATTTATAAATGCACATATATTTACAATGAGATCCCTGGGTGACAGGGACCAAAAAAAAAAAAAAAAGATTCACAAGAATACAACACCCCTTGATGTGGTAACAGTTGGTCAAGCCTGGGATTCTTGTCAAAGACCTTGAATATCAAAGCCTCGGTCTCAACTAGATGCTTAAAACCACTGAAGAATCCCAGACACACCTCCCAGAGGGCTCCGAAGTTACTTCTGTTCCTTGGAAGACACAACAGAACAGTGATGTTTTCTCAGAATCATTCTGCAGGTTGAGACAATCCAGCATGTTAAGCAGCAATGAGGCTCTCCCTAATAGGCAATGCACAGCTGGGCACAACCCCGTGGAACCATCAGCAAGCACAGTTGTCCTGTATTTTCCTCTGCCCGTGTTGCACATGTTTTATTAGATGTACCCATTTCTGTCAGCCGTTTCCCCTTCTTCCTCAGGAATAAGCCCAAACAAATGCCTGGCCCACCTCGGTGGGGTCAGATGTAATTGCAGACAGGGTAAAGCAAATGCTGACTTTGGGGTTTCTTCTGAACTCTGAGGTAGTAAATACAAAATGAATTAACTGGAGTCTTGGCCCAGATTTCAGCCTGGAGTGAGGTTCATGTGCCCTCACTACCATCTTGAATGTTCCGAGTCCTACTAAAATCAAAAGCATGGTCGTGCAACCTGTGACAGGGCGTGGGGGAGGCAGAACCCTCTGGGCCACTCTCTGCCAGACCCTCATTCTGATGGAGTTGTGGTGGCTCAAGGACTGGCTGCTGGGAAAAGGGAGGATGAGGCAGGCCTAGTTCTTTGCTTATGTTCCAAAGAGGCCGCGGCAACGTTTCTGAGAACAAAAGACAATAATCAGTGGCAAATGGAAGTTCAAAATTAATGGTCTAAAACTTCATTTTCTTTTACCCAAATCCTCCCAGAAAGAAAGATACCCAATATTCCTGAATAAGGACATTGAGAGCAAATGTACACTTGCCATCTTCTTAGCAACAGTTAACAAAAGAAAACAAAATAGAAACTGGAACCATGGTCTTTCAACAAGTTTAACCAAGTATTTACTGAAACCTTGCGATATGTCCTCTGCTTTCATCTATTATTAGTGGTTCTGCTGCTACAAAAATTTAAAAATAAAATTCTTTAGACACATGGAAACAGACTAAAATAGTATCCATATTGTAGTGAAAGTTGCATGATACAAAAATCACTGATTCAGTGCAGCTATTACATCTTTAAATAACAAATGAGTATGTTTAAAAAAAATTGTTTTAAAAATAAACCATCTCCCTCCAGCTTCTAGCATGCCAGTAATTCTAACAACAAAATAATAACCAAAAGCAGCAATTTTAAATCAGATTATCTGTACTTTGGTTTCAAAAATATGCATTTCTCATTCACCTTATTTACTGCAGTGGTGAGCTCTTTCCCCAAAGGATATTTGTTGAAAGCTATATTAACTTCATGGGGATGCATTTTGGAGAAAGTCAGGCAAAACATTCTGGAAACAAACACTCAGAAATAAAAACAAAACCCTTGTGGAAAAGTAAGCTAGGGCAGGGTTTCTTAAGCTTTAACGTGCATACAAATAACCTGGGGATCTTGTTAAAATAAAGATTCTGGTTCACTGGGTCCGGGGTGGGAACCTTGGTCTGCATTTCTAACAAGCTCCTAGGTAATGCTGAAGCTGAGACCACACTGTGAGTAGCAAGGAGCTAGAGCACCCCAGGGAGGAATGAGCAATGCACCAAAGCACTCATTTGCTGACTTCCTCACTTACAGACCAAGTTAACAACTGAGATATCCCGAAAGTTAGGAAAAAGATGCACTGCACTTTCGGTTCTACTTAAAGTCTTTTTATGTGTGTAACTCTTTTAGGACATGGGAACACGGAATTAAGTGTTGGTGCACTTCTTTCATGGACACTGAACTTTAAAGCCAAGACATACTTTTCTCTGACTTGTACCCTCTTTAGAAATCTTTGGAGTTGGTCTCTTAAGAATAAGAGAGCACATCTTAAAAGTCCCATGTCATGTTTAGTTTTGTGAGGAACTGTCAAGCTGGTTTTTAGAGTGGCCGTACCATTCTGCATTCCCACCAGCAATGTTTGAGTGCCCCCAG
Organism: Phoca vitulina; assembly: GCF_004348235.1. NCBI lineage: Eukaryota > Metazoa > Chordata > Mammalia > Carnivora > Phocidae > Phoca > Phoca vitulina. The sequence continues at coordinate 7,668,166 of NW_022589705.1, forward strand.
TTTCTCTGCATCATAACCAACATTTTGTCACAATTTTTTTTTTTTTTTAAATTTTAGCTCTTCTGATTAGGGTGTAATGACCTGTTATTGTGGTTTCAGTTTGCATTTCTTTGATGTCTAATGATGTTGACTATCTTTCATTTGCCATCTGTGTATATCTATATTCTCTTAGGTGAAATGTCTGTCCAGTTCCTCTGCCCATTTTCTCATTGACTGGCTGAGGACCAGTTCAGTTTTGAGAGTTCTTTATACATTGATACTCTTTATTAAGCGAATGGTTAAACAAAAGGTAGACATCTATATCTTGGAATGCTACTCAGCAACAGAAATGAATAGACTTAATATACAACAACTTGATGAATTTTGAGAGAATTTTGCTGAGGGAAAAAAGCCAATTCCAAGCTTACATGCTGTATGATTCTATCTACATCACATTCTTGAAAGGGCAAGATGTTCCCAGGAGGGGAAACTGGGTAAAGGGGACAAGGGAAACTCTCTGTTCTTACAACTGCATGGGGCTCTATAATTATCTCAAAATAAAAAGAATAGATTTAAAAAAAAAAAAAAAGTCCCATGTCAGCTCATGTACTCCTGCCAGAACCACCCCTGGAAGCACCTGCAGTCCTCACCCCCACCCAACTTCCTGTGCCCTTCCATTTTAGGCTGACAGGAGGGTGACAGCTGATGAAAAACCTGGATGGACAGGAAGACATGCGCAGTAGTGCCCTTCCCAGTCTAGAAAGAATTTTGTCTTACTGACCGAGGTGTTACCACATGCCTCCTCTGCCCATGTGACATGTGTGTCTTCTCCCGGACCGTGGAGGAGGGCAGCCACTATCCCGTAACTGTGTCCCCACTTCGGGCCCTGGATCGTAATGCCTCACACACGAAAGCAAACACTGGCTAAGTGATACTGACATTCAATATTTACCTGCTAGAACAGCAACCAAATCATTTTTAAACCTTCTCAGTAAAAATCTCCACCAAATTATATCCTCGGCATATCCAATTTCCATTATTTAAATAAAGATGGAAGAAAAAACACCTATATGAAACTTTTTAAAAGCTTTTTCTATATGGCTTCTGAATTTCTAGAAGTGTGATCTTGATACACCCACAGAAGCTGTTTCCATCCTACAGATGCAGACTTCTCTGTAATTCTAATCTCTGAAAATCTCTGGCCCTAGCTTATACCAGCTAGCAGTAGCTAATCACTCTATTACACCAATTTGCTTGCTTCCTGTCAAATCCGAGTGCCACTTATAGGACAGAAGGAAAAATCAAGTAGGTGAGAGTAAAAACAAAACAAAATAAACAAAAAACACTGTGCCCTTTACCACTGCTCATCTGTGTGGAGGGAAGTTTCTTCTCATTTATCCTCTCATGGTTGGTGGGAAAGGCAGCCATCTCTCTGTCTACTGATGATACCAGGCTCTCCAGGGTAGGGGCATCTTGGGCAGGATGTGCCAAATATGTCTCTTTGGGCATCTGGACCATGAGGCTGGACAGTGTCTGATCTAGAACATCTTCCTCAGCAATATAGGTGTACGGACAGTATTCTCGGGTCCTGGAGTAGATGTTGGCATTGTCATAACAATCAGAGCAAATAACCCGGGTACCAGGGCCACCTGATGACAACACAGGAAAGAATCCTTCAGTTAAGGAGTCAGCTTTGCCGATCACCAGTTTTCTACACCAGCTGTCACCATCATCCCCACAGCTGGCATCGATTCAGCACTTACTTGATAAACCAGGTAACGTCTCAAGGTCTTTCTGTGAATTAACTAATTTAATCCTCACAGCATCCCCATGAGGTAGGTACTATGTACCCCCACTTTACAGATGGGGTAACTACAACACAAGAGATATGAGGGAACTTGCTCCAAGACACTGCTACAATACAGAGCTGAAATCTACACTCAGACACTCTGGGCTCCAGAGCCCATGCTCTTGAATGCTACAGTAAACCATCTCTGTCCGGCCTGGATAAGGTCATGCCCAATTCAAGGGAACCAAGATAAGGCTGCACTGTGCCACAAGACACATGTTTGGCTGAAGCGAACTAAAGCAGAGAACAAGGAGTTATGAGGACTGCACTTTACAAAGCCCACATTACTTTCATGAGTCAAGGGATCAAGCAACACTCCTGGCTCAAAGTACCCCGAGAAAAAGCCTCTGATGGTCAAGAGTCCTGCCTGACACATGTGCGTGTCTGGCAGAGGTAAAGTTTAATAATGAGCTCCCCAGACTGTTACATGCTTTGAAAACTGTTCAAAGAGAGAAAAGAGAGTGAGAAATAAAGAGCAAGTAACTTCTTGATCAAGCAACACTGTTAGAACTGGAAGTTAGTTTGGCCCAGAAAGCAGGGTTATTTCCCACCAATTCAAAGAGTAGAGGCATTTAAAGATTCTTCTAAAAGCTAGAGGTACCCAAAATAAAATCCAATTTAGCGATTAAACAGATAAACCCTGTTAACGCTCAGCCTAAAAAAATCTCTGTACAAACAGAAAAGGCCTTTCATTTGTATAGTACTTGAAGCACTACACCGATTTGTTGAAAGGATCTGTGAGAATCTTGAGAGAAGTCCTTTATAAAATATTGTTTCTTTATTTTAAAAATGAGAAAGTTAAAGCTCAGATTTAAGTAACTTGTTCATGGTCCCAGAGCCGGAAACAGGAACTAGGAATCAAACCCAATTCTTCTATCCCTCAATTCACCTCCCCGAGTTCTGTCACTCCCTGAGGGAAGGGAGGAGTGGGGAAGAGAAGTAGTACTAGAAATTGGGTTCATTTAATTAGGGAACATTTTGTATCTCTCTGATTTCTCCAACATATGCTGAGAATCACCACTGCCCTTTAAACTTCAGTGAATATCAACCTGTCAGCAGGAGACACAAACCTCCCCTGGATATGGCCTAAAGAGTGCTCATGTCTTAAAAAGTTAAGACACCTCAAAAAAGTTTCTAGAGCACCTCCTTCTCATAATAATACTTCAGTTTGGGAGCCTTTGCTGGGTACGCCAATCTCTTGTTTTGAGATGTGTTTCTCCTTTCTGTCACATGATTTTCTTCTCTGTTAAGATTTTGGTCAATTTCCATCCTATTTTGCACGGAGCCAAATGTTTTCACTGAGTATCTTGCTTTAAAATGCTGCCTCAAGTGGTGCCTGGGTGGCTCAGTCGTTAGGTGTCTGCCTTCGGCTCAGGTCATGATCCCAGGGTCCTGGGATCGAGCCCCACTCATCGGGCTCCCTGCTCGGCGGGAAGCCTGCTTCTCCCTCTCCCACTCCCCCTGCTTGTGGTCCCTCTCTCGCTGTGTCTCTCTCTGTCAAATAAATAAATAAAATCTTTACAAAATCAAAAAAAATGTTGCCTCAGGTTAATGGGGAAAACTACACATTGACAAATAAACTCAACAGAATAGGCTGAAATTGTAAGCACATACAACAAAGAGTCATTACCATCGGCGCCCTTGTGTAAATATCCATTGGCAGGAGGCATGAGTTGCTGATGACTGCCTGCCTCAGAGTTGCTGTAGCCTTCCTGTGGCTCCGACAGTGTTCCTTGGGAAGACAAGTAGCTGGGAATGTCTGCAGGCAGATTAAGCTCCTCTGTAAAAGAGACATCTGTAACTCTCAAATAACGTTAGGCAACACTCAGAAGACTATTGTGCAAAGGTGCTCCACTCTGATACGTCTACTGGCCAGGAAAATCGTATGTACCTAGGAACTCAACAAGTCTTAGAATTTCCCCCCAAAACTCTTTCTTGCTAAAATTCTTTTCAAAGCCTCATTTTAAAAGTATTACTGAAAGAGGCAAAACCTAAAGTCTGAAATCTTATCCATAGGAGTACTTTCACAGTCTACCTGACTGAGCCTCTTCTCTTTCAGAATTTCGGGGGACGGGGGGGTGAAAGGCCGATCCCAGTCAGAAGGGCTCCACTCTTCCCCCACAGAGAAGCTCGGATGGAAATGAGCCTTAAGGATTAAAGAAAGAAGGTGCACCTGTAACGTGTTTGTAAGAGCAAGGTTTTGGGGCACTGTCTACAAATTCTTAAAATTATTCATCAGAGAGGTTCCATTTTATCAAGGAAGGAGGACATTTTAACAAAAAAACTCTTCCTCCTACCACACATAAAGTATCAAAGCTCCACAGCTTTTAATATTTTACAATAAATTGTATACTACGTTCCTGACTCAAGTACAAGCCATAGGTGTCGACTGGGTACCACTCACCTGTGTTCGTGATACTATAGTCTTCATTCTTCCTTCTCATGTGGTAAATAACAATGACCCAGATCAAAGAGGTGCCCACAACACAGCAGACCACAACAATGATGACGATGCCAACTGTGGTCCAGCCATCATCTTCATGCCCAATGCTACTCTGGGAAGAGTCACAGTTGGGGGATGAAATGACATTCAGGTAAATGTGACCACGTTCTGTCCCAAGGGTGTTAGACATAATGCAGGTGTATTTCCCAGCATCTTCCAGGCCAGCATCGACAATGATGAGAAGCTGGTTGGCTGCAGCAAAGAAGTGCCGTTCTGTCACTAGCAGGGGCCCATCATCTTTGGTCCAGTTGAGGCGAGGGGCAGGACTCCCTCCAGCTATGCACTGTAATACCGCAGTTTCACCTCGCGTTACTGTCTTGTCCTCCAGCGGTCTGATAAATGAGGGTGTCTCTAACAGAAAGATGTATAAAAAATCATGTTAAACCATTTTATTTCTTAAATCCTACTGAATCAGATGAATGAGGTGATGATGAAATACGTAAGCCCTTTCAGGGACACCTGGGTGGCTCAGTGGGCTAAGGAGCCGACTCTGGATTACAGCTCAGGTCATGATCTCCGGGGCCTGGGATCAAGCCCTGTGTCAGGCGCCGCACTCAGTGTGGAGTCTGCCTGAGATTCCCTCTCTCCCTCTTCCACCCCTAAGATAAATAAATAAACCCTTAGAAAAAAAATAAGTAAACACTTTCATATACTTATGGGAAGATTAGAAGTTAGTGTTTCAGAAAAGCGAAAGCCTCAAAAATCTTATCTCACTAATTCTACCTTAGGCAAGCTATCCTAAGCAAGGAAGTTAAAGATTTATACACAAACAGGTTTATTATGAAACTAGTTGTAATTTTTAAAAATAAAGGAAAAAGATCTTTAAATCTAGCAGGAAAAGTTGTAAGTAAACCATAGTACAGGCACATGATATTTTTTGAAGACTTAATGACAGAGTAACCCTTGTGATACAATATTTAAGAGGATAAAAGTAGGTATACATAACTACATGAAAATGTGTTTTTAAAAAAGTCCAGAATATGCCAAAATCTTTAACAGTGTTTTAGTGACTTTCCCTTTTTCTAATTTTCTATATATCCTAAATTTTTAAAACTATATACTTATTTTTCTGATTACACAAGGAAATAACACAAACCAACAAACTTTTAAAAAACCTAACATCTAGGGGAATACAGAAATAGAAAGCAGAATCTGCCTTTGAGTTGAGTCCCATGAAGACAAGTATTCTCATAAGAAAAAAAAATAGGCTTGTCAGAGGAACTCTTTAGGGAAAAAACATTTTATTTTACCAGAACATAGGATCAAGAGGAGTACATTGGAAGGAAAACAGAAAATCTAACCAGAAGATGGTCATTTTTTGTGCATTAAATTTTTTTTTTAAATAAACTAGGAAAAAAACAAATTGTCTTGAGTTGTCTGTGAAGCAGTATAAAACAACTGCAAACTCACTGCTGAATAGAAAAAACATATATGAACTGAAAACTCCAGGAGGTGATGTAACAGGATAAAGGGATTTGAATTTTCAATTCATGTGATAAAGATCTCTAATTCTGCCCTCACTACTTCCCCAGGTTTCAGTTATCTGATCCACTAATATCCTAGGCTAACATAACCCTGTATGTATTGGCAAAAAAAAGTGACAAAGATAGAAGGATCACAATTAAAATCTCAAACTTAGACTTCTTTTTTTTTTTTTTTTTTGCCATTAAGACCAGCGTAGACCCTTAATAAAAAGGCTCCAACCAAAGCAGGGACCCATGGGGCAGTACACATACCTAATACTGTGAGTGAGGCATTTGCTGAGAGGCCTCCAGCTATATTTTGTGCCATGCAGCTATAGATTCCCATGTCTTCTATCTTCACGTTGGCAATGAAGAAGACATCATCCTCGGGCATGACATGCATGCGTCTTTCTCGAGCCGCAGGAAAGTCAGTGCCACCATCTTTCTGCCAGGAAATCTGAGGTGCAGGGTGCCCCTCTGCAGCACACTCTAATCTGGCCATGGCACCAGTGCGAATAGTGAGATCCATTGGCGTTTTCAGGAAAGATGGCATCTCTGTTTCAAGAAAGATCCCCGAAACAAAGTGGGTGGGGCGGTGGTAATACACACACACACACACACACACACACACACACACACACACACTTATACACACATACACAAAGTACCAACTCGTAATATTCTACTTCTTTCAGAAGGCATGCTCTCTGGATTGACAGTAAATACAACTTCAGAGGCCATCTTTTCTCTTTGAACCTCAGAGAACTTGGGAGTACAGTGATAACTCTTCTAGAATGCATGACACGTCTACCTGTCTCTCTGATGGGGACAGGAAAGGTAGAAGGCCACAAACCTTTCAGAACTCCGTACATTTATTATGACTCCCTTACTTAAGAGACTAAACGGTGCTTTCCAAACTAACATTTACAAAGCTGTCATGGCAAATGCATGCAAAAAGAAATTTATACCAAAAAATAAAATACAGAATACAAAAAATTTATGCCTTCAAAAATCTCATGGAACAACCCAGAAGTAAGACACAAGTATATCCTTTGGTTGCACGAAACCTAAAATGTTTTAGTGATTCAATCCGATAGGTGATCAATTAATCAAACTGTTTTGGAGAAGTTCTTTTTTACAACCACAGTGAAGAAGAGCATTAATAAATGATTCTGTGTGACCACACTTAGACAATGATCATGATCAGTGCACCCAGAAATGTCCTAAATACTCCGTTATTACAAAGCCCTGTGAACAGTGTCAGGAATACATTTCACAGTTTTCAGAACAGAATTATGGTTCTAGAAAGAATAGAGAATTTCAAAAGAATTTTTCCAAAAGCATAAGTAACAAGAAAAGCAGCCTATCTCCTGGGGCCACGGAATTCCCCCTTACCTCCAACCAAGGACCAATTAGGGACAGTAACTGGACAAAATGGTAATCCAGTCTATTATACATTATCACAACCCTAAAGACAAAACAGTAAAATCTCCCCTCAAATGTCAGGCTTAGCCTCATTTTCTTGGCCAAGAGGTTCAAAACCTGAACATGAAAAATCCTTCCAACTATAAAACTATCAGGGAACAGAATTCCTTACCATTCACAGTCAGTTTGGCTTTCTGAGAATAATTAGAACCAAAGTGATTAGTAACGATGCACTGATATCTTCCTTCATCTGTGAAGTTCACATTGAAAAGATGTAAGACACTCGTATATTCTAGAGCTTCTCCAGCTTGCTGCTGATAACGAACAAAATTCTCGCTATCGATGTCATTCAGGATTTCACTGTCTTTGCGCCACACGGTAGACATGGGTGAATCACTGCTGCTCACTGCAGTGCACGTCAGAGTCACATTCGTGCCTCTAAGAGCGATTGTATTTTCAGGATGCATTTTTATCTGTGGCTTGAGAAAATCATCTAAGAGAAAAAAAATGGGGCAGGAGCCAAGTCATTTATTTATTTTTGCTTCTACGGATTTTGAAACAAATAATGTAAAATTGCTTGTTCTGTTTATAAAACGGCATATTAAGATTCACAGAGACTACAGGGCTAGAATCCAATTACTTTTTGTTGAAAGATGTGGAAAATGAGGCCCAGAAGGATCAAACAACTTGTTCAGAGACATGTAAGTTCCCAGCAAAGCCTGGACAGGAACCCAGGTTTTCAGACTTCAGGGTCTAGCATGTTTTCTACTATGACTCATGGTCACTTATGCTTAGAATGTACTTCTTAAGTATTACCAGTTCCTGGGAAAAAAGAAAAACCTATATTCAAATTTCAAGACAACTTCTAATCCTATTAATTCCTGTGTATATGTAGAGGTTACATATATAAACATACATATGATAATACCCATTATCTTTTCTGTGCCAATACAGAAAATGGGGATTATAAACTTATATTTTACAGGGTAGACCTATTAACAAAACATTATTTGCGAGCGCCTGGGTAGCTCAGTTTGTTAAGTGTCTGACTCTTGGTTTTGGCTCAGGTCATGATCCCAGGGTCCTGAGATCGGGCCCTGCATTAGGCTCTACACTCAGCGCGGAGTCTGCTTGTCTCTCTCCCTCTGCTCCTCCCCATACACACTCTCTCTCTCTGAAATAAATAAAATCTTTTTAAGAAAATAAAATAAAACATTATTTGAACATACTCTGTATGTGCGTAACTCTCACCTAAAATAGTGAGAAGTTCCAAACATGTTAAATGTCCAACTAAAGATAGGCTTAGGATTGGCTAATAAACTACAGATTCATAAATAATAATATGTTATTAATATGTAAAAAAACAACATAAGTATTTTGTGGGCCTGAACTTCCAGGATACTTAAGTATCTTTAAGTAGATTATAAACACAGATCTGACAATATATGGGTATCTAAATGATCAGATACTAGTGATATGGAAGAAAATATGCTGATGTAAAAGTTCTACTACCTAAAGCTAGGAATCAGTTATTCTATTTTAAAGGAAATTTAAGTGTAAAGGAAAAATGCCCAAGCTGAGAAAGAACAATATAGATATATACTTGAAATTATGAGTACTGGAATCATGACAACTTTTCCATGACTGTCCCCCCCCCCCAAAAAAAAACTCTAAAACCCTGCCACCACTTTAGTCTTCAGAAACTGCATCAAAAATAGAAACAAGGGGCGCCTGGGTGGCTCAGTCGTTAAGCGTCTGCCTTCGGCTCAGGTCATGATCTCAGGGTCCTGGGATCAAGCCCCGCATCGGGCTCCCTGCTCAGCGAGGAGCCTGCTTCTCCCTCTCCCACTCCCCCTGCTTGTGTTCCCTCTCTCGCTGTGTCTCTCTCTGTCAAATAAAAAATAAAAAAAAAATAAAAAAAATAAAATAGAAACAATGTGGGGCGCCTGGGTGGCTCAGGTGTTAGGCGTCTGCCTTCAGCTCAGGTCGTGATCCCGGGGTCCTGGGATCGAGCTCCACACTGGGCTCCTTGCTCAGCCGGGAGCCTGCTTCTCCCTCTCCCACTCCCCCCGCTTGTGTTCCCTCTCTAGCTGTCTCTCTCTCTGTGTCAAATAAATAAAATCTTAAAAAAATAAAAAAATAGAAACAATGTGAAACTGGTACATTCATACATTGTTGGTGACAACATAAACAAGTGCTATCTTTCTGGAAAATGTAGTACTTTTTAAGATCTATTTTAAAAAAATCATTTTTGATTCAGGAATTTTACTGGGTATTTATTCTAAGGTTAACAACCCTCTAAAGGGAAAGGCCTACATTCATAAAGATGCCATTATACTGACATTGAAAATGATCACTGAAGAACACACAGAGGAAAAAAACTGCTTATGATATATTAAGTCAAAGAATACAAAATTTAATCCACAATTACAAAATATAAAAATTTCAGAGAAGAACACAGAGAAATGGAAACAGATATGCTAGTTAGACAGCATTCTGGTTTAATTTTTTTTTAATTCTGTTAAGATAGTAAGTGTGTACCATGCATCTTTTCTGACCACAATGCTATGAAACTAGAAATCAACCACCAAAAAAATCTGGAAAAGAGCATAATATATGGAGGTTAAATAACATGCTATTAAACCACTGAATGGGTTGGGCTGCCTGGCTGGCTTGGTCGGTAGAGCATGTGGCTCTTGATCTCAGGGTTCTAAGTCCGAGCCCCATGTTAGGTGTAGACATTACTTAAAAATAAAATCTTTTTAAAGATTTATTTATTTGAGTATTTATTTGAGAGAGAGTGAGTGCATGCGGGGGGTGGGGGGTGGGGGCAGGGCAGAGGGAGAGAGAGAGAATCTTTCAGCAGACTAAGCACAGAGCGCAGAGCCCAATGTGGAACTTGATCTCACGACTCTGAGATCATGACCTGAGCTGAAACCAAGAGTCAGAAACCTAACCAACTGCGACATCCAGGTGTCCCCCCAAAATAAAATCTTTTAAAAAATAAAACAATGAATGGGTCAACCAAGAAATCAAAGAAGAAAAAATTACATGAAAACAAATGAAAATGAAAACAGAGTCCATTATCTTTGGGATACAACAAAAGTAGTTCTAAGAGGGAAGTTTACAGCAATATAGACTTATCTCAAGAAGCAAGAAAAATCTCAAACAACCTAAACCTTACACCTAAAGGAGCCAGAAAAAGAAGAAAACCCAAACCCAGCAAAACTAAGGAAATAATAAATATAAGAGCAGAAATAAATGACACAGAAACTAAAAAAACAACAGAACGGATCAATGAAACCAGGAGCTGGTTCTTTGAAAAGATCAAGAAAACTGATAAACCTCTAGGCAAGATTCATTAAAAAAAAATGAGAAGGGACCCAAATAAATAAGATTACTAATGAAAGAAGAGAAATAACCAACACCATAGAAATACAAATAATTTTAACAGATTATGAAAACCTATATATCAACAAATTAGACAACTTATAAGAAATAAATTTCTAGAAAACCTACCAAAACTAAAGCAGGAAGAAATAAAAAATTTGAACAGACCAATTACCAGCAATGAAATTGAATCAATAATCAAAAAACTCTCAAAAAACAAAAGTCCAGGACCAGACGAATTCACAGGCAAATTCTTCCAAACATTTAAAGAAGAGTGAATACCCATTCTTCTCAAACTATTCCAAAGAATACAAGAGGAAGGAAAACTTCCAAATTCATTCCATGAAGCCAATATCACCCTGATACCAAAACCAGATAAAGACACTACAAAAAAAGAGAGCAGGCCAATATCTCTTATGAATACAGATGCAAAAATCCTCAACAAAATATTAGCAAACCAAATCCAACAAAACATTTTAAAAAATCATACACCGCGGAGGCGCCTGGGTGGCTCAGTCGTTAAGCGTCTGCCTTCGGCTCAGGTCATGATCCCAGGGACCTGGGATCGAGCCCCACATCAAGCTCTCTGCTCAGCGGGAAGCCTGCTTCTCCCTCTCCCACTCCCCCTGCTTGTGTTCCCTCTCTCGCTGTGTCTCTCTCTGTCAAATAAATAAATAAAATATTTAAAAAAAAAAAAAAAAATCATACACCGCAATCAACCGGGATTTACACCTGGAATGCAAGTGTGGTTTAGTATGCACAAAACAATCAATGTGATGCATCCCATCAATAAGAGAAAGGATAAGCAACCATATGATCATTTCAACAGATGCAGAAAAAGCATCTGACAAAATACAACATCCATTCATGATAAAAATCCTCTACAAAGTAGGTCTAGAGGGAACATATCTCAACATACTAAAGGCCTTATATGAAAAACCCACAGCCAACATCATACTCACTGGTGAAAAACTGAGAGCTTGTCCCCTAAGGTCAGGAACAAGACAAGGATGTCCATTCTCACCACTTTTATTCAACAGAGTACTAGAAGTCCTAAGCCACAGCAACTACACAACATAAATAAAAAGCATCTGAATAGGTAAGGAAGAAGTAAAACTTCCAATATTTGCAAATGACATGATACTATATATAGAAAACCCTAAAGACTCCACCAAAAAAACCCAACTAGAACTGATAAATGAATTCAATAAGGTTGCAAGAAACAAAATCAATGCACAGGTATCTGTTGCATTTGTATACACTAATAATGAAGTAGCAGAAAGTGAAATTAAGAAAACTATCCCATTCACAATTAAACCGAAACCAATAAAATATCTAGGAATAAATTTAACCAAAGAGGTAAAATACCTGTACTCTAAAACTATAAAACGTTGATGAAAGAAGTTAAAGATGACGCAAAGAAATGGAAAGACATTCCACATTCATGGATTGGAAGAGCAAATATAGTTAAAATGTTTATACTACCCAAAGCAATTTACACATTTACTGCAATCCCTGTATCAAAATACCAACAGCATTTTCACAGAACTAGAACAATCCTAAAATTTATATGGAACCACAAAAGACCTCGAGTAGCCAAAGCAATCTTGACACAGAAAAACAAAACTGGAGATATCACAATTACAGATTGCAAGTCATACTACAAAGTGGTAGTAGTTAATATGGCATAAAAACAGACACACAGATCAACGGAATATAACAGAAAACCCAAAAATAAGCCCACAACTATATGGTCAATTAATCTTCAACAAATGAGAAATGAATATAAAACTGGAAAAAGTCTCTTCAACAAATGGTGCTGGGACTACTGGTCAGCTACATGTGAAAGAATGAAACTGGACCACTTTCTTACACCATCCACAAACATAAACTCAGAATGGATTAAAGACCTAAATGTGAGACCTGAAACCATAAAAATCCTAGAAGAGAACAGAGGCAGTAATTTCTGACATCAGCTGTAGCAACATTTTTCTAGGTATGTCTCCTGAGCCAAGAGAAACAAAAGCAAAACTAAACTACTGGGACTACACCAATATAAAAAATTTCTGCACAGGGACGCCTGTATGGCTCAGTCAGTTAAGTGTCTGCCTTTGGCTCAGGTCATGATCTCAGGGTCCTGGGACCAAGTCCTGCATCAGGCTCCTTGCTCCGTGGGGAACCTGCTTCTCCCTTTCCCCCTGCCTGCCGCTCCCCCTGCTTGTGTGCACGTTCTTGTTCTCTAATAAATAAATAAAATAAAATCTAACAAAAAAAAAGAATTCTGCACAGCAAAGGAAACAACCAACAAAACTAAAAGGCAACCTACAGAATGGGAGACGATATTTCCAAATGACATATCCAATAAAGGGTTAATATCCAAAATATATAAAGAACTGATACAGCACAATACCCCAAAACAAATAATCCAATTTAAAAATGGGCAGGGGCGCCTAGGTAGCCCAGTCAGTTGAGCATCTGACTCTTGGTTTCGGCTCAAGTCATGATCTCAGGGTCATGAGATCAAGCCCTGCATTGGTCTGTGCACTCAGCGCAGAGTCTGCTTGAGATTCTCTCTCCCTCTGCCCCTCCCACTCATGCACTCTCTCTCTAAAGTAAATAAATAAATCTTTAAAAAAAAAAAAATAGGCATAAGACATGAACAGACATTTCTCCAAAAAAGACAGATGGCCAACGGACACATGAAAAGATGCTCAATAGCACTCATCATCAGGGAAATGCAAATCATAACCACAATGAGATATCACCCCTACGTGTGTCAGAATGGCTAAAATAAAAAACACAAGAAACAAGTGTTGGCGAAGACGTGGAAAAAAGGAACCCTCCTGCATTGCTGGTGGGAATGCAAACTGATGCAGCCACTGTGGAAAACAGTATGGAGGTTCCTAAAAAATTTAAAAATAGAACTACCCTACAATCCAAGTACCAAAGTACCCGAAGAATACAAAAACAGGAACTGAAAGGGATACATGGACCCCTATGTTTATTACAGCATTATTTACAATAGTCAAATTATGGAAGTAGCCCAAGTGTCCATTTACAGATGAATGGATAAAGATGTAGTATATACATAAAATGGAATATTATTCAGCCATAAAAAAGAAAGAGATGTTACCATCTGCAATGACATGGATGGAGCTAGAGAGTATAATGCTAAATGAAATAAGTCAGACAGCAAAAGACAAGTATCATAAGATTTCACTGATATGTGGAATTTAAGAAACAAAACAAATGAGCAAAGGAAAAAAGAGAGAGAGAGACAAACCAAGAAATGACTCTTAGCCATAAAGAACAAACTGATGGTTACCAGGAGGGAGGTGGGTGGGAGGAGGAAATGGAGATTAAAGAGTACACTTATCATGATGAAAAAATAATAATAAAATGATTTTAAAAAGACAAGTGTGTAGTATACAGAATTTTAGAACAAAATACAAACCACAGACAAAATCTTTCAGGTCCACGTTCAGGATGCTCTGCCCTGCTAGCCATTCAGGGTGTGCACAGCTTACATTCACAGAATGCTGGAAGTTATTATCAACCAGCCACTGAAGCAACCACTTCAAATGGCAGTCACAGAGTAAACTGCTTGTGTTCAGAATCCTGCAGAAGCCAAGAAGAAAAGAAATACCCTTTACTTTTCATTCTGCTTCTTCACCATTAAAAGCCTGCTGCACACCCATGCATTTTTCTCTCCAAAAAATGTTCAACCTGAATCAAACTACAAGACAAATTCAGACCGTCAGCCTCAATTCCTCAAATATTTCAGTGTCATCCAAAACATTAAGAAAAGGGGCAAAACAAGGGTAAGGGACCTATTTTAGATTAAAGGAGACTAAAGACTCATTACCAAATGCAGTGCATGACTCTTGATTGGAAGGAATATCTACAAAGAACATTTTTTGACATTGGGGATATCTGAGTATGGACTCCATGTCAGGTAATATTATTTTATCAATGTTAATTTAATTGAATGAGATAATAGTGGTTATATGTAGGAAAACACCCTTGTTCTTGGGAAATACATGCTGAGATATTTAGGGGCAAAGTGTCATAATGCCTGCAACTTACTATCAAATGGCTAAGCAAAGTAGTAGTGTATGTGGAGAGAAAAGAGAAAGAGGTGGAAAGGGAGAGAGAGATGGGAGGAAGGGAGAGACAGAGCACAAATTTAGCAAAAAGTTAACAAGCAGTAAATCTAGGTAAAGGGAATATGGATGTTAACCGTACCTTCCTTTCAATTTTGAAGTTTAAAATTTTTCCCAGAAAAGTTTGGGGGAAAGCTTACCATATACATTGCAGCACAGAGACATGTTTGTTGTGGAGAAGATATTTTCCACAAGAATATTCCACAATAATTCCATAAGAATTATTTTCAAATTATTTCATTACAATTACAAAAACATTTCAGTCCTGGGGCAATGTGTACTGCTTAACTTAAACTAGGAACCAGTGAAATTTTATTTGTTGTCTACGATAGGTCTATAAAACATATCGGAAAAATCAGATAGGTTTTCTCTTAATGACCCCATGAATGTCCCATCCACCTGGAAGTAGCAAAAGCAAAGATTTTGGGAACACTGTAACTTGCTTTGTGTGCATCACCAAAATCCTCATCTAGTTTTTAAGTATCTAAAATCTGATTCCAAAGAAGTTTCAGTCTTCAATGGTATCTCAAAAGCCTTATTTGACTAAGGGTTATTTTAATTAATCAAACCAAAAGTTACCTTTTGCATTTAAGAATTCTTAGGTTATATTCATTCACTGATAGACAAATTTGAGTCTACTATATGCGAGGCACTGTTCTAGGCCGTGGGGATATAGGCCTCACAGAACTTACACATTCATTAGAGCCAAGCAATAAACAAATAAAGGCAAAGTACAATGTCAGAAAGTAAGTGTTATCAAGAAAAACAAAGCTAAGCAAAGATACAGAGAGGGCAGCTACTAGTTTAGATAAAGTGGTCAGGGAAAGATTCTTTGAAGAGATGGCATTTGGGCAAAGACCTGAAAGAAGCGAGAGAGCAAATCCCACAAAGACCTGAGGTAAGAGTGTCGCATACATAGGAAACTGTATGCAAAGGCCTTGAGGCAGACATGCCCAGTGTGCTTGAGGAAAAGCAAGGAGGCCACTGAGGCTAGAGCACACTGAGGGAGGGGACATGAGGGAGGGGACAGTGACAGGAACGAGGTCAAGGAGCTGGGCAGGGAAGACCAGGCCATGCAGATGCTTTACAAACTAAGAAGAGAACTTGAAGTATTTTCTCCATGTGTGTGAAGGAAGCCATTGGAAGGTTAAGAATAGAGGAGTGATGTGGTCTGATTTATGCTGTCTTAGGTATAAGCTGGACTCATGAGACCTGGACTTAATCCTAATTCTGCTACTTACCTTAGGCAAAATACTTAATGTCTCCAAAATCTCAGTTTCTATTTCTGGAAAATGGGTTTGAGAATGCCTACCTCAAAAAAATTTAAATAAAGCCTTTAGCACAGTGCCTGGACACAGATACCACTGAATTCACATTACTTCCCTTTAGTTCTGTTTCTTTTGCATCTTTCTATCCTCACATGCTAACCAATCTGCCCCCAAGGACCTCATAGAATACCCTGCATTCTCTCAAAAAGTGTGTGGACAGATATACACCAAAATATTAAGAGTGGTTGTCTCTGAGTAGTGGGGATCTGGGGACTTGCTCTCCTTCTTGCTTTAACTATATGTTTTCTAATGTTTCTACCATGATTATTTAAGTTTAATGCAAAATATTTTTTAATTTACATACGACTTTCCCATCTCCCCCCCAATATTTATGAAAAGCACTGTGAAGGATACCAGAACGCATAAGGATATATTTTAATAAATCTTGATGTAATAACAGTATTGTAAATATGACTTTGATTTAAAGTAAACCAAAAGCAATCACAATTTCTCATTAAAAATGGTGTGTTAGAGTTTCCTCCATTAGCAGTTTGTTCAAACCAATTCTCAAATTACCAAATGACTGAAGACTGAAACTATACTATTTGCTTTCACCTACTAGCTAAATTACATTTACACTTAGCTCTTCTAATAAGCGTTAAAACTTTATTGGTGGCCCTCAGATTATCATGGGCAAAAAAAGGGTAATACTGATATGCACTAAGTTGTGCCCCTAAAAGTTAAACTGAGGGTTGCTGGAGGGGAGGGGTATGGGGTAGCTGGGTGCTGGGCATTAAGGAGGGCATGTAATGTAATGAGCACTACGTATTATATAAGACTGATGAATCACTAACCTGAACCTCTGAAACCAATAATACATTATTTTATGTTAATTAGTTGAATTTAAATTTTAAAAAAAGTTAAGCCTAGGAGAAATAACTCAAAATATCTTGACCCAAAAAAAAAAAAAAAGAGCCACTTAAAAGTCTGGCAGAAAATAACTGATTCCCGTAACACTTTTATTTTATTAATATTAGTTATTCAACTTTTGCTATGTGCCAGCCTCTGTGCTGAGCATCTTCTCAAAACCTTCCAAAGTTTCCTAATGTATTTAGAGGAAAAAAAAAAATCCAAAGTCCTCATGACTCATTAGGTCCTAGGTGGTCTGGTTCCTGCTTAACTCTCTGACCTCACCTCCTAATCCCTTTTCCTCTTGCTCTCTTCCAGCCACACTGATGTCTTCGCTGTCCTTCAAGCATAAGAAGCAAGCTCCTACCTCAGGGCCTTTTCACTTGTTGTTTTCTGTGCCTGGAATGCTCTTCACCCAGTATTCAATGGTTTGCCACTAAGGTCCAGACTCAAATGCTATTATCTTCAAAAAAAAAAGCCTTCCCTCACTACTTTATCCAAAATAGCAATCCCAGTCACTCTCCATACCTGGGACCCACCTTTATTTTCCTCCAGAATTCTTATCACCTGATGAGATATTATATACCTACTAATTTATTCTTTGACTTCATTACTAGAATTTATTGTAATATGCTATGAGGATAAAGATTTTGTCTTGTTCACTACTGTGTTTTTAGCATCTAGGACAGTACCTTACATAGCAGAGGATAATAAATATTTCTTGAATAAACAAATTATCTAGTTTTATCCTCACATAACTCTGAAGGAGGTACAACTTCCATTTTGAGAAGGGAAATTGAGTCTTAGACTAAATTTCCCCAATGTCACATAGCTGTAAAGAATGGAGCAGAAATTTGAAATCTAGGCAGTTTGAACTCACAAACTTCTAGTGCATCTCAAACTACTTGTGATGAAGGACCAGTTTTATAATTTCCAGTCTGTTGTAGATTAATACTTCTATAAAATTCAACAGAAGTGTCACAGTAATGTCAAATTGTTCTAAAAGTTTCTAAATGCTTACTATGAATTTCTATCCTTATCTCGTCATGAACCAGTTCTGGTCCACAGTCCGTCCTTTGAGTGGCTTTTAAGCAAGGCGAGACCAACTGTTTTAGTCCACTGATTCTTAACACTGGCTCAATATTCAAATCACCAGAGTATAAAATTAATACCAATGCCCAACTAACCACCCCTCCCCCTGGGAAATCTCTAAAACAGTAACAGCAATTTTTTAAAAATCATGAATATGTGTTTTTCTAATACAACTATTTAACAGTGTTTGACCATTTTAGTAATTTGAAAAAACAGATTAGAGACATTCCCTCTGATGATACTGAAACTGCTAAATTATCTCCAACAAATTACCTAATACCTTAACTGTAATCCACCCTAAGGTTCCCACCTAAGGAGACTGGGAACACATTTTTCCAATAATCCAAAAATAAACAGGGGGAAAAAAAGGAACAGGATATACTTAAAGCACAAGGAGCCATGCTAAGGTCTCTTTAACTGTAAGCACAGGCAAAACAGAGGGTCTTGGTGCCACAAACTCTAGGCTTTTCAATCTTGGGTTATTTTAAAATTATATCCAGCCACTAAAATAACTGAATATTAACATTTCTTTTTTTTCCTGCCTATACTGTGTGTTTTTGGAAACACATGGGTCACATTCATCACACTTTAAGCACAAGCATGGATAATGATCTAATGACTGGTGACAAAAAAAAAACTTAAGTTACGTACAGTTCTTTCAAGCGAGTCTGAGAAAAAGCATTTTCTTGGATAGACATTATAGCATTGTTGTTCAAATCGCTGAAATGAAGAGAAATGAAACATTACCGGTCACCATTTCTACAATTAAATATATAAACACTTTAAATGGTCATGAGAACCTCTGCTAATAGCAAAGATTATTTATATACTGAGCAAAATGGATGCAAAATACTTACAGATGCTCAAGGGATTCAAGACCAATGAATGCTTTCTTTGTAATTGACTTAATTTGATTTCCTTGTAAGATTCTGCAATACAAACAGACCTTTCTAATAAAGCTCTCCACTAAGCAAAATTTAATTCATTAAATCAAACATTTACCTATAAAAAGTGAAAATAAGTTTAACATGGATTTTTTAAGAAAGCTGTGAACCTTTATTACCAACCAATGCAAAGCACAGAATGAAGGCCTCTATTAAGAGGCTGGAGCTCAACAAGGTGCCTATGAACAGCCATGCGGACCCATGATGCACTGCTAGATTTCATATGAGAAACTGGATTAGAGTCCCAATCTCTCCCTTCTTAGCAAAAGATCAGGTCAAAGAAATTCAGACAAGTGTGAAGCTTTGGAGAAATTCTCAGGTGAGAAGATCTAACATCTTACTTGAGAGAATTCCTCTCTTTCTAGATAAATTGTCCATAAATCTCATATGATTAAAAAGAATACTGGTTCAACTCTGGTTTCTCAGTGCATTTCTTTTACGTGAATAGAAATTCTAGTTCTACGAATAACCTCTTTGAGTACCCATAGGAAAGCCCTTTCAATAGAAAGTATCCCACCACTAAATAAATTAAAAAAATTTAAAGCCACTGATAAACAAAAAACTTAATGAACAAAAAGCTTCCTCCTTTAGTGGGTGAGTCAAAAGGGTGACTTTCCAGCCATAGCAAAAAGACATAATCCAATCACATTTACAATTGGTTCTTGAAAATACACCTATATAGGCATACAAAAATATTATAAATACATACAATTTAGTGAGACTTGTGAGTCCAGCAAAAGCTTCACTAGCATCTTCTATGGCCCATGAAATTTCATTGTTTCTTAAGTTTCTACAAAAATGTCAGAGAAAGATAGGTTATGTTAGTTAAAATGACCATGATAGCACAGGATATCATCCTGGTATGGCATGCTAATTTTCATCCTTATTTTAAGAGTTATTTATGAAGATGATTCGATTCTTCTTTTTAAAGAGTATCTGCAATAAAAGCAAATAAGAACTGATTCTCATAAGCAAAGGATTAAGCTGGCCTTGATAAATAAATTAAGTAACCTGCTAAGAGTATTAATCTTCCTACTTAATAGCCCCTAATTTTGTTAGCATATTAAAAATTATAGTCATGGTCCTGCAAAAAGCGGGATTTCAAGACGCAAGGGATATGGCTTACAAATGTGATTTTATACTAATGGGATTTCTGGGTGACCCAAGCCTTCCCGTGGGCCCTGAAACCTAAAATGGCTAACAAAGAATAATGTCAGTATAAAGCTTCAGTTTGACAGCAATTAAACACACCCCCCTGGGAAGCAAGACCGATACACCCATGCACTAGAGTGATCACTCTGTTATTTTTAAAAGGAAAAGTATGGATCTTTTAAAATCCACTGCTGCATTCTCAGAGGAAATGCAGTTGCACCACACAGTGTCCTGCTGGAAGAAGTATCAGTTATAGATATTTAATCACTTTTGCTTAAGTCATCTCATAATAAAACACAAAGCTCTTTTCTTTATTAATATTTTAGGTTATGTAACAGTAAAGAGATAAGAGATCACTCTTCCCCTTTACCTGTATCTTTACTTGAAGTGAAAGCTAACAGGTTCATTTCCTTTTACTAAGGAATAAACATTGAAACAACTCAACATTCCAAGACTTTTCCCCCTCCTCCAGAGTATAGCATAAATAAAACTCACTGACCAACAGGAGTTAAGTAGTATATATTCTAGCAGGAGTATTGGCCTAAAGCCAGAATTTTTCAGATCTTATCCTAATTCTACCTTAACCATCTCTGTGGCATTAGACCATCATTAATTTCTGCAATTACTTTCCTAAACGTTAATACTAAAAGTAATAATCTGTGGTATACTGAAAGAAACTGCTTGCCATTCTTTGAACTGCCAAAAGGCTGCAGCTGCATTTGATATAAATTCCTGGGTTTGAACTGTTCTAGGTTTCTAATAATGTAGAAAAAAGAGAAAAAAAAATCACTTTTAATTTTTCAAGGCCAAATCTGAAGGAAGACTACCTCATTAAGTTAAAAAAAAAAAAAATCACACACACACTTGTGCAGGTATACATACCTTCACAAAATTATCATGCTTTCTTTCTCACTGATGGCTCGGTCCCAAAGTTGGGAGCCTGCCTCTTTTCTGAGACCATTTATCAACTCTGAGCCTGATGACCAAAAAGTCCCCTATTCAGGACCCTTAAGAATCTACAAATTCTAGGGGCACCTGGGTGGCTCAGTCGGTTAATCGTCTGCCTTCAGCTCGGGTCATGATCCCAGGGTCCTGGGATCGAGCCCCGCATCGGGCTCCTTGCTCAGCGGGAAGCCTGCTTCTCCTTCTCCCTCTGCTGCTGCCCCTGCTCATGCTCTCTCTCTCTCTCTCTCTCTCTCTCTCAAAAAAAAAAAAAAAAAAGAATCTACAAATTCTACTAACTAGCCTTCTTCTCTTATTCTGCTCTATGTTTGAAATCACTGTATTTCATTAAAATACTTCTTCAATTATGTTTCATGACAAGGGTAAAACATCCAACTTACAGGACCCCAGAATTTGAGAGTTGATATTGCCTGTAGCAACCATTTACTCCTATATGCATCCTCTGCTGGGGGAAGACCCATTTACTCCTATATGCATCCTCTGCTGGGGGACGACCCATTTACTCCTATATGCATCCTCTGCTGGGGGAAGACACACGCAAAATGACACCCAGGGAAGGTTAAGGGATCCTGTTCATCTGGCAGTATGGTAAGCAGCACATGAGCTTTGGCGTCAAACAGACCTACTTCTGGCTCAAACATTTACAAGCTGTGTGACTTTATCCTGAATGTGCCCGATTTTGTCTGATCTCTGAAACTTAAACAGGGTCAGGCCTGGTTAGTACTTGGATGAAAGACCAGCTGGGAATACAAGTTGTGTAACTTTAAACAATCATTTTAATCTCTCTGAACCTCAGCCTCCTGATATGGAAAAGAGCAATAATATCCTAGCATTCTGAAAGCACCTAACACACATCAGATCATTGATAAATATATGTCTTTTTTGTTCTAAGTCATGCAGCAAATTAGCAACAATGAACAGCGCTCCTGCCAGAGCTGCTCCCACTACACATCCTGTATCCTGCTGAATGAGAAGCAGCGGTTTTCTGATAGTAGTTCAAGGTCAGAGGAACAAGAAAATATGCATTCTTGACTAGCAACTGTGTTTTATTCCACAGTAACTGGCACAGTAAGAGATGCTTTGTTTATTTGATTAAATTCAGAATTAAAGTACAAACTGAACTGGCTAAAGATAAGTAAGATTTATGTACAGGGATAGAGACAAATAAGACTGTCTTGCCCCAAAGTATAAGACAGAAGAAGAACGGCAAAATATTAACATAAACATAAATGTGTAGCTTGATTAGCTGTTTTAATTTGCTTTACTATTTTTTTTTTTAAAGATTGTATTTATTTATTTGAGAGAGAGAGAGAGCACGAGCGAGGGGAGGGGCAGAGGGACAAGCAGACTCCCTGCTGAGCGGGACGCCCAATGCAGGGCTCGATCCCAGGACCCTGAGGTCATGAGCAGAGCCGAGGTTAGACACTTAACCAACTGAGCACTCAGGTGCCCCTATTTACTTTACTGTTTTTAAAAAATCAGCAAAAAAAAGGACAGATGTACTTACAGTGTCTGAAGATTGGAAAGAAACCTAAATACACCATCAGCAATGTGAGTGACTCTGTTGTCCCCTAAATTCAGTCTCTCCAGTAAGCTCAGACCCACAAAGGCAGATTCATCCAAGCGGGTCAAGTGGTTATAGGACAAATCACTAAAAACAGGAAACATGGAAGGTAAGGAATTCATTGTATTTTAATTCAACTTTCCTATTCTCATTCTATTTACATGTTAAATTTAGAGTTTTCAACAAACTTCTAATAAAGAGGGATGTTAGATCTCATTATTGGCTATGAGAGTGATTTATTCCAACCTACTCTGGTCTCCCAGCCGCCACGGAAATGCCAGCCAACACTCACAGTTCAGATAGTCTTTGGCAGAACTCCCATGCATCAGCGCTGATTCTTTCAACAGCGTTCTGGCTCACAGAGAGCTGTTGTAACATTCGCAAGCCATACAACCACCCCTTGTTCACTTCTGTAAGGTTATTATGCTCCAGTTCTCTGCAGAATTAGAGAAAGAAAGGAGAAAATAGGCTTCCAAACAAGGCATTGCAACGAGAAGATTCCAAAACTCTTCATGAGGTCTTGCTCAGAGAGGCATATACTTTCACTCAATACAAGTGAGCCAACAAATTCTATCCAGTAAGTATTTATATTCTACTTAAAATTTATTGCTAGAAGGTAGTAAGACTGTCTAAAACATCAGATCTATAAAATCAACACACTAAGAAGTTTGATGTACCTGTTTGAGGTAAATCCTGATAATTTTCATCAGCTCCAAACATTAAGAAAATATAAGCTTTTTAGACAAAATGTTTTGTTTTGTTTTTTAAGTAGGCTCCATGCCCAGTGTGAGGCCCAACGTAGGGCTTGAACTCACGACCCTGAGATCAAGAGTCAGATGATTAACTGAGCCACCCAGGCGCCCCTACACAAAATGTTTGTAAGAATGATGAAAAAAATACCAGTTTGATAACAAAGCTTAAAGAGCTTTGTATACACTTATTTCACATCAGAGAAGGGAGAAAGAACTAATGTACTTGCATATAATTAAATCAACTACCCTAGCTGTTTGGCACTAACAAGTCCCAGGCAGACCCCTTTTCTAACAATATTCTATTCTAGTTCATAGTACTTACAATTCTTCCATGTTATCCAAGCCAAAAAAAGCTCCATCCTTAAGTCTGCTAATACCATTCCGCTGCATCTTCAAAGATCTTAAGGAGTCAAGCCCTTGGAATGTCAGACCTTCCACCACTTTAATCCTATTTCTTTTAAGTTCCCTTTAACAAAAGTAGTTTTCCAGTCAGACATTTGCCGATTTGCTCTAATAATAATTAAAATAATTTAAAAGAAAAAACAATCTTCTTAAAATCCATCTATTTAGTTACTCACAAGAACTGGAGGTGAGGTAGCTTGAAAATCTTGGGTGGAATCATGCTGATTCTGTTCCTGTTTAACTTTACCACTAGTAAGGAACTGGATAAATTATCAAAGCAACCAGCCTCCAAGATGGTTATCCTATTATTACTCAAATTTCTAAAATGAACAAGATAACAAAAAAATTTAGTGAAACAAAATATTCTACCACCTGACAGCTACCCCAAAGGCTATGAGTGAGCCCAGCTCTACCACTTAGCAACTATACCCAACTTTACAAATCATTAAACTGCTCTGTTTCTTCAACTACAAAATAAGGATAATACCTACTTCATTTAGGTTCAAACAGTAAGTATGAATATGCTTTGTAAAACACTAGCACACATGCTGATTATCATTATATAGGATAAGCCACTGTTTTAACAAACCAATCCTATTTACGTTTTACAAAACTGTTAGTAAAACACACCGAGAATTAAACCTCAAAAATTACCCTGGATACTTAATATTTTCTGACAATAGGAGAGAAAAAACAACCCAAAAAACTGACCCCAGATTTGTTTCTCATAAGCATATCAAAATCACAATAAATAACAGAGATTTCTGGGAAGATAAGTATCAATAAATAAACATGCACTTTAAAATAAATCTAGTTTAAACTACTTACAGGTATTTAAGCTGCATTCGAGGAAATGAAGATGTCTTGATTTCTGATATTGTATTTGAACTGAGATCTAAATTCTCGAGGGCAGGGTAAAACTGAAACGCTTCTGCGTTTATTTCTGGGATTATATTATGGACTCTAAAAAAAAAAAGACTGTAATGAAGCTACTGCCAGAGACCCACCCCAGGCCATGAGGATGTTAAATAATTAGGATCAACAATAAGGGTACCAAAAACAAAAATTTAAAAACTGTACTATTCATAATTTAAAAGATATGAAATCTGATTTACTTACAGTGAGAGTAGAGTAATATTAGAGGTTGGTTCTCCAAAATATGGGATTTCTGTTAGCTCATTATAATTCATTTTCCTAGGCAAAGGGGAAAAACAGATTTCAAAGTTTAGAGGGGGAAATGTTGCCTCTTGAGTTCTGGTTTCTGGCTAATAATTATTCTTTAGGATAGATGCCAAATTTGAAAAAGGCAGATGACTCAGAATGAATTAGACTAAATGCATTATACTGAGAAATTAAAGATTCTAATAAGAAATGTTTTTTCATGATGTAGATCTATGATTGATATCACTATTTTGCACATCAAGTATCTTTAATCTCAGCAATGTTCTTGAATAGTTTGCTTTCTGACAGCTAATTTCAGTCCTTCTTAAAGAAGAAATAATTAACCTATCCATATCTCCTTATACATTTATAGTAAATAAGATAAAAAATTATAAATCAAGTAAATTTTTAAAATACACACACACACATATTTTTTAAGTTATTCAAAGTTAGGGTTGTTTGAATCCAACAGATGAATCTGCCTGAGAGATGGAGCTTATCATTAATTTTACAGATGACATGACATGTCACCCTCTGATCCTAGCAGCTCTTTAAACATAATGTCTCCAATGTTTTAGTAGCAAATCTAATATAATCACATTTCATTAACCTGGTTTTCAATCACTAAACAACCTCAATAACCTAGACTACAGAAACCAGAAGTAAAAGGCCTCCCAGAAACCAGCCAAAGTTACAAAGTCCATGTCATAAAGCTCACGCATTTCCCACTTTCTTCGGTGTCTACTCTTTTAGCCAAATAAGCTTGTCAATTTATTTATTCAGTGCACAGCAGATCAAAACCAGTCAATTTGGAGCAGAGACAGAGGGAATTCAAGGACAATGAGAGCATGAAGAAGTTACCCCTGTCAGCAAGAAGTTAAAAAGAAAAATAAATCTGAAGGTTCTGGCGTTTTAGCATACAGGCAAACAGGCCTCAATAGTTGTGCCTCTGAAAACATCACAATGCAGTAACTGATACTAGTAGTATTTTAGAAAATTGCCTCCAAAAAATACATACTAATACATCTCAGTATTAAAGGAAAAACTTCAGTGAAGTGGAAAATTGAACTATATTAACCACCACATTACAGACAATACAAAAAACACTCATTTCACGTAAATCTTATTTTTTTTTTTTAAGTAGGCTCCATGCTGGGGATAGATAATGATAGCTACCTGAGATCAAGAGTCAGACACTTAACCACCCAGGTACCCCCACGTTACTCTGCTTTAGACATGATGCTTGTATCTTAGACAAGTCAAGACGTAAAAAAATTTACACAACAGAGAATTTCATTGGCTGAAACTGGCAAAAAACAAGCAAAATTATTTACTCTGAAAAGGGGGAAAAAAATCTTACTTTTGATCCCAAGAAAGTAGATAGAATAATATTTCTACACAGTTTGCAACTAATCACCAACCTAATGGCGCAATGCCCGGGGAGTCTGTAACAGTAGCAAAGCCAAAGACAACAGTTTAGGTTTTTAAACAATGTCTTTTCAATTTTTTCCGTCAATTTTTTGACAGCATTTCTGGATTAAACATCCTCAAATTCATAACTCATCAAATCCACCCTAAGAGTTTAATTTAAACAAATAAAAATAACTTACACTTCTTGTAATGTTTGAGATTCCAAGCTGATGTTCCAGTTAGACAACCGATTATGACTCAGATCCCTAATGGAGGACAAAAGATCATTCTTAATTTAGTGTTGGAAAAGAGACGTAGAGAAAAAAAAAACTAAACTAAAACATAATCTAAAAGCCCTATCAAATGTGAATTTGAATAGTACACACAAAAAGAAGAAATGTTTACAAAGCATGAATAAATACCTAGATTTTAAAATAGCTATTTTAACTTTTTCTTCATTTATATGAGGGGTTTTTTTTAACTAACTAGGGAATATATTCACATGGTTCAATAATCAAAAAGTATAAAAAGAAATAAAGTTTAAATCTCCCATCCTGTCAGTCATATGATTTCCCTCCCCAAAAGCAACAAATGAAAATACATTTCTTGTGCAGCCTGCCAGATATTTTATGCATGCACCAGCAAATTTTTACAAAAATGGTAGAATAATTTACACACTAATTTGCCCTTAGTCTTTTCACTTAAGAATACATCTGGGTAGATCATTCCACAGCAATATTAAAGAGTTCTTTCATCCCTTTTAGTGATTATCTTATACTTTTATTGTAATGGACTACACTGTATATATTTTTGAAAAAATATATACTTTTTAAAGTAACATACTGCATAACATATTGTAATATATAATATTGTAATGTACTGCATTATACTTTAGCAGTAGATAAAAGAAGATTGATTTCACAAGTCAAGATAGTGAGCTTCTATATTAGAACTGAGGTTGACCATATCCTCAATAGAGATACGGTCTTCCTAAAAAAAGCAATCTAGCTTTGGGGAAGAAAAATCCATCTCCAAATTATGTTAATGATGATGATTGGTGGTCAGGCACTCCTCTATGCACTTTATACATATTAACTGCCTAAATCCACACACTACCTTATGAGGCAAATACTTTTACAATCCTCACTTGCCTAAGACAGAAACAGGCAGAGAGATTAATAATTTGTCAATCCAAGGTAGTTGGATTGTAGCTAGTAAGTGAGGAAGCCATAAACTTGAAATTCCATCTCACTTCTAGCAAGCAGTTTGTTAGATATAGCAGAGATTTCACTGAAATTAGTCATGAGTCTAAATATTTAAATAGGCTTTAAAAATTCACCTTGATGCTTCCTGGCATCTTTACAAGGCTGAAGTGGAATCCAGCCCACACAAGCTGTCTGCCCAAGAGACGTATTATACGTTACAATATGGCTAGCAATAGGGGCACACTAGAGAAACGTAACGGATCACTGTCTCTCACTGCGCCACCACGAGCAGCTGACAGATGCATGCAGGTCTGAGTGATGTCTCTATCAGAGCAGAACAGTTTGCTCTCAGCCAGATTCATGTCTGTCCATCTGTAAAACTTAGCCACTTTCATTTAGGAGCTTAATTTACACCATAAGATAACTAAAGCCAGATGAAACCATCCCTTTTCCACAACAGTTCTAACACCTTTATTCCAAGATACCTGGCACCAGGTATCAGCTCAAGAAAACTCATGACTAGGGAGGGGTATGCACTGGGAAATTTTAGAGATAAAAATAGGAATTTGCTCCACATAAAAACCTTATATTCAGATGCTTTCATCCAACTCACACTTGCTAGTAAACAACACTGGATTTTATACAAGTGAAAAGAGACTTATTGTGGCATTTCAACTAAAGAAATTCAGCTCTTGTAATTTAAGTTCAATAGTCCACATTCTGCTCCAAGGTGGCTGGTCTGGCAACTATCATCTATGTAGCAGGCTAGGATAGTATGATTTAATTCCATAGCTGATGCTTGCTAAAATTTCACTTCTTCCCTTTTACAGATTAAGAGCTTTCATTTTAATCATAACAGTGCTTCTAATGCCTTCCCAAAACCTAATCTCTCTGGCAATGTAACTCTTGACCATAATCATCTACAGTTCTCTCATGGATGTCAATGACCAGATAATCACTTTTAAAGAAAACTATTATTAAAGAAATCTAAAGCAATCAAGTTAACCCACCTTACACATGGTATAACCTACTTTGTATTAAGTATCAGTGAAAACTGTCCAGTGTCTCTACTGGGGGAAAGGGTAAGATTTTCTCTATCTCTTTGAAGAACCTCTAAAGGCTTTTTTTTTTTTTTTTTAAGATTTTTATTTTTTTATTTGACAGAGAGAGAGACAGCGAGAGCGGGAACACAAGCAGGGGGAGTGGGAGAGGGAGAAGCAGGCTTCCCGCCGAGCAGAGAGCCCGATACGGGGCTTGATCCCAGGACCCTGGAACCATGACCTGAGCCGAAGGCAGACGCTTAACAACTGAGCCACACAGGCGCCCCTCTAAAGGCTTTCTGACAGAACCCAAAGGATACTGGAAAGACTTTGGAGCCTCTCTACAGGATAACGCTGTCTTCAGAACATATGCCTCCGGTGCTGCAAGCCCAGTCGCGTGCTGCTCGCTAGGGGTGTTGCCTCAGAGATCAGACTGTCTGCGCTAGATAAAGGATTAACAGGCTTTTGGCTAGAGATTTACTACACCCGTCCTTGGAAGAGGAAAAGAAAAAACATAAAAAGAAACAGCTAGTTCAAAGCCCACATTCCTATTTTATGGATGTAAAATGTCCACGTTGTTACAAGATCACCGCAGTGTTCAGCCATGCTCAGATGGTGGTTACTTGGGTAGGCTGTTCAACAGTGTTGTGCCAGCCAACAGGAGGAAAGGTCAGACTCACAGAGGGGTGTTCTTCGTTGAGAAGAAAGCAACACTAATGATCCACACAACCTCCTGAATTTGTGTTGTATTGCAGAAAGCCTCATCAGTTCAGTAATTCCAGTTAATCTACCAAAATAATGTAATTATGTTTAATTTTGTAAAATACACAATGGTGATCTCCTATTTTGGTCTCAGTTTTTCTTTTTTTTTTTAGATTTTATTTATTTGACAGAGAGAGACATAGTGAGAGAGGGAACACAAGCAGGGGGAGTGGGAGAGGGAGAAGCAGGCCTCCCGCAGAGGGAGCGCGATGCGGGGCTCGATCCCAGGAGCCTGGGATCATGACCTGAGCCGAAGGCAGAGCTTAACGACTGAGCCACCCAGGAGCCCCTGGTCTCAGTTTTTCAATAAAGTTTTGATTATGGACAAAAAAAAATAAGAATATATGCCTCAGAGATCAGAACCCCATAATGGGGCTCTCTGGACCCTTCTGTGACAAATCCACATTAGGTGGCATTTTAAAACACTAACAGTGAACTAAAATACACTCCCAAAGTAGCACTA
Organism: Phoca vitulina; assembly: GCF_004348235.1. Taxonomy (NCBI): domain Eukaryota; kingdom Metazoa; phylum Chordata; class Mammalia; order Carnivora; family Phocidae; genus Phoca; species Phoca vitulina. Next base: position 7,698,025 of record NW_022589705.1, read on the forward strand.
TCATAGAAAGCAACTACGGTAGTTCCCCCACTCCCCCTTATCCACAGTTTGGCTTTCTATGGTTTCAATTGCTCACAGTCAACCCTGCTCTGGAAGCAGATGATCCTAACGCTAGGTCACAACGCCTACACCACTTTACTTCATCTCATCACATGGGCATTTGATCATTTCACATCATCACAAGAAAAGAAGGGTGAGTACAGTACGGTAAGGTGTTTTGAGAGAGAGACCACTTTCATATAACTATTACCATATATGGTTATAATTGTTTTTTATTATTGCTGTTAATGTCCTGTATGGTGCCTAATTTATAAATTAAACCTTATCATAGGCATGTATAAGAAAAAACATAGTATATATAGGGTTCAGTGCTATCTACAGTTTCAGGCATCCGCTGGGAGTCTCAGAATGTATCTCCTGTGAATATGGGGGAAGGGAAACTACTATAGTAAAAATCTGTATAGCTGTTTGAGTTATCAAAATACCAGGTGTCTAAAATTATATGGATTGATCTGATCATCAGCTAGTCATGCAATAAACATTTACTGAACCATGTGCCAGGCCCTGTGCTAAGTACTAGGGTTACAAATTGTCAACTTTAGTAACCTTTTTGTCTTTTTGGAAAGCAGTATTTAAGTACTCAGAGTCACTGGAAAACTAAAGATAGATTTAACATTGACTTAACCATTCCCCCTCCTCCCTAGAAATGTATGCATTCTTTTATACCTAAATTTCCCTCTGGAATTTAATCATGACATGTGCATATGGGAGTGCACAGACACACCCTTGCTTTCCATAACCATGCCCTTCCTCTTTTTTTTTTTTAAGTACTTCAAGGGGCGCCTGGGTGGCTCAGTCGGTTAAGCGTCTGCCTTCAGCTCCGGTTGTGATCTCGAGGTCCTGGGATCGAGCCCCTCGTCAGGCTCCCTGCTCAGAGGGGAGCCTGCTTCTCCCTCTCCCACTGCTGCTCCCCCTACTTGTGCCCTCTCATAAATAAAATCTTTAAAAAATAAAAAATAAAGGGTGCCTAGGTGGCTCAGTTGGTTAAATGAATGCCTTCGGCTCAGGTCATGATCCCGGAGTCCCGGGACTGAGTCCCGCATCAGGCTCCCTGCTCAGCAGGGAGTCTGCTTCTCCCTCTGACCCTCTCCCCTCTCACGCTCTCTCACTCTCTAATAAATAAAATCTTTAAAAAATAAAAATAAAAATAAAAAATAAAAAAATAATAAAGAACTTCAAAAAGGCTGAAGAAGACTAAGACTGGAAGACTTTGACTATCAGATGTAAAACTCTTAGACTGGGGTGCCTGGGTGGCTCAGTCATTAAGCGTCTGCCTTCGGCTCAGGTTATGATCCCAAGGTCCTGGGATCGAGCCTCACATCGAGCCCCACATCGGGCTCCCTGCTCTGCGGGAAGCCTGCTTCTCCCTCTCCCACTCCCCCTGCTTGTGTTCCCTCTCTCGCTGTGTCTCTGTCAAATAAATAAAATCTTTTAAAAATAAATAAAACTCTTAGATTAAGAATTTGGATACTTAAAAGTCTCTCACCATTCTTCCCAGTGGCAAATCATTAATTCCATTTAATTTGCATAAGCTAATGCTGGTTTGTCAGGTTTTGGGTTTTTTTTTAAGCGAAAGTCCTGAAATGGAGAACTGTCTTTCAAATATTTTCAACTTGAATATCCCTAAAATGTACTGAAAAACTTGAAGTAATCTAATGCTTGATAAACAAAACCTAAGGGTCTAGCTTTGTAACAGTCAATAATCCTTTCTTTATTTTTAAACACCACTAATATCTGAATATTTATGGACATGATGCTTGGAGAGTAAAGATCTCAGAGAAGGCCTTATCTCAATGTTGTAAACTCTGCTCCCACGCATGCTAACTTACAGGGATGTAGCTCTAATAAGTAATGAATTATTAAAGTTCTTGATATCATGTGGAGTCAGACGTGCCATTAATGTAGTCATTTAGTACCATCAGGGTGTAAATAATTTATAGAATGTACAGAGCAATCACAACACTCTGAGGAGGGGAATCAAGGTCTGCAAGCTAACTGCAAAAAAGTCCTACAGCAACACAGATACAGAGGTTTTCTTCTGCCCAGTCACATGTGTACACTTTTGAGTCACCATCAATCTTTTCATTTTTGAGAATCTGCAACACTAATAGACTATGCTGTGAACTTCAACAATAACAATACTTCAGTGAAAAGGGCCCTTCACAAAAGTTAAAAGTTAAGAACATATCATATCCAACAGTTTAGGTATGTCAATGCTTTACATATTTATCCAGCATAATTTGCCCTTTTGTTGTTTTTTTTTTTTTTTAGAGAGAGTGGGTGGGGGGGGGGGGGGGGGGGGGGGCGACAGAGGGAGAGAGAGAAATCTCCAGCATGGAGCCTGGCAAGAGGCTGCACTGAGCATGGAGCCTGGTGAGAGGCTCAATCCCACAATCGAGATCATGACCTGAGCCAAAATCAAGAGTTGGCTGGTTAACCGACTGAGCCACCCAGGAACCCAAGACAGGGATTCCTGTTCACAAAAGAAAGGTCAGGGGCACCTGGGTGGTTCCTGGAAGCATTTCTGTTTTTCGGTTGGATGAGAGATGGCTAGAGATATTGGGTAAATTATCTTTAGGATAAACGAGATTTTATTATAGCATGAAGCATAATGTGATTCCAAATCAAATTTTCTCTCTTTAATTTACTCTATTTATTTGTAATACACTGTACAACACTTTTTACATGAATCCAAAAAGTTGGAGGTGGTAGGAAGATGGCAGCTTTCATTTCAAGAATCAGAGGCAGGTTTTATTTTCTTCCATTATATTTTCACTGGGTTCTTCATGACTGAAAGTATTGCTTCATTGGAAGGAATACAACGACAAAACAGGAAATAGGAATCCTACAGTTACATTTTTTTTAATTTAAATTCAATTAGCCAACATATAGTACATCATTAGTTTCTGATGTAGTGTTCAATGGACAGTTACATTTAAGAATAGTTTCCATGTGGCCAGTTCTGGGGCCTTGGGCAAACCATTCAACCTCTCTAATCATCAGTCTCTTCTAACATTAAATAAGAACACTGTACCAATCTCACTCAACTGCTCAGGAAATTAAAAGAATATATATCAAATGCTTAACATACAAATGAGTATGTATATAATTAACTTATTACTGGATTGAAATACAGTGATGGTCAAGCACTGTCACTTCTTCTGAGTATTTATCTATTATTTTGCAGACACAATCCATTTCCCAAGGTAAAACCTTAATTAATTGGAACTACTCCCCTACATTAACTTAAAAGTAGTAAACTAAATATTGCTTATGAATTCCAATTTTATGAGAAAGATTCCAAAAACAAGGCAAACCACCAAACATTTGGTCACGTTATTAAAGTACATACCTATATCACAAGATTTGATGTTTTATAATTACCCAGTGATACCTCTATGGATCTATTCTATATACAGCCACATAATTATGAAGAGGTATCTACCAGGAATTTACTGGAATAGCAAAATCATAAAATAAAATCTAAATGTTTATTAAAATGGGATCACTTAAATACCTTATTAAAGTTCCATACAATAGAAATCTCTGCAGCCAGTAAAAAAGAATAACACATTTTTTTAAGATTTTATTTATTTAAGATAAATAAAGCGGCGAGGAGCAGAGGAAAAGGGAGAAGCAGACTCCCCACCGAGCAGGGAGTCCGATACTATGCGGGGCTCGATCCTGGGACTCCAGGATCATGACCTGAGCTGAAGGCAGTCGCTCAACTGACTGAGCCACCCAGGCGCCCCAAGAATAACACATTTATTTACACATGGTACACAGTATGGCTTCGTGTATGTGCAGGCACATGTGCATTTCAAAGGAAAAAAAAGATATGGCGTGTAGAACTTCAAGAAGTACACCCAAGAAATGGTCAACAGTGGGTTTTCCTTAGGTGGAACAAAGGAACTGTTATTTTTCCACTTTATATGCTCCTGTACTGTTTTAATAGTCTACCATGGGAAAATATTGTCCAAATATAAAAATAAACTCACATATAAAATCTATCTACAACTAAGAATGTGACTAGAAAAGATTTTAATTCAATTACTTTTCTAAGAGATTAGAATTCTTTCTACAGAATGTTTTCAAAATGCCCTAAGTTGACCAAATCAGCTTAATTACCAACTGGACCAAAGGGAAAAAAAAAAAAAAAGTAACTAGACGTTTCTCTTATATTTCTAATCAGTAATATACCTCAAAAAGATAGTGGAAAATGCAAATGTACTAGACTGTTTTGGACTGATTTATGAAACAGTAAATTCCATTTTAGAACCTAGTGTATGGCCTTCAAATTCCAAACCAGTGAACAGAGTTTAAGTTTTAGCAAGCAGTACAAAACCATGGCATACTAATAAAATAATAATTCAGCAATAGCAGAACAAATGTTGTTCCTTATACATGAAAATATACAGAAAGCTATGCATTTTCCATCATTATTAGTAAGCATTTTCTGCATATCAACTGGGTTCACGTCTTTGTACCAGACTATATTTTATTTAAGTCATTATAAAGATTTTCTAGGAGTGAATGGATATTAGAACAAGTTATCTTATCACCTACATTATTGGTAGAAAAGGAAGGTCTAATCAAAGCCAAGCATTAGTTGGGTTTCTCATTATTAATGTAACCCATCATTCCTTAATATCTGCATAGTTTAACTTGGCACAAAATCTAGTATCTCTTCAAATAACCATACTTATGCTCAGGGTTGGTTATGCTCTTCCTGAAGCAACCTGCCAAGATTCTGATTATATAAGCAAGGTGTAATAGTGATTTTGAAAATAGATATGTAAAAAATAAAAATGTATAAGAGGAACCCATAGTTAAGAAGTATTATTACAAATTTATTTATACCACACTTCACTAATGTTGCACTATTTATGATTTAACTTTAAAACTGCTAATCACCACTAGTTATTCTGACAGTTATTCCTGCAGTTAAGTTTGTTACAAATAACATAATTTCTTCTTTGGGGAAAAGCTGGGGAAGGACAAGGAAAGGAGAAAGGTAAAGAATACACACACTTTAAAAAAAAAAAAAAAAGGTTTAGGGACGCCTGCGTGGCTCAGTCGGTTAAGCGTCTGCCTTCAGCTCAGGTCATAATCCCAGGGTCCCGGGATCGAGTCCCACATCGGGCTCCTTGCTCAGCGGGGAGCCTGCTTCTCCCTCTCCCACTCCCCCTGCTTGTGCTCTCTCTCTGACAAATAAATAAAATCTTAAAAAAAAAAAAAAAAGGTTTATAGCAAAGTAAAGGTTGCATTAACTATTCTGTTCCTCTGGTTTTTGTCCCAAACATGAAATTAATAATTTAGATAGGATGTAGTTACTTAAACTGCTTTTATTTTTTATTTGCATCAGCTGAACATCTTAATACTTTTGATGACTGGAATATTACAGAATAAACAAGTTGAGTCACTTACTTTGACATCGAAAAGAGAATACTGCATAAGAATTCAGGTATTTTGGGGGCACCTGGGTGGCTCAGTTGGTTAAGCGACTGCCTTCGGCTCAGGTCATGATCCTGGAGTCCCAGGATCGATTCCTGCACTGGGCTCCCTGCTCAGCAGGGAGTCTGTTTCTCCCTCTTATCCTCCCCCCTCTCATGCTCTCTCTCTCATTCTCTCTCAAATAAATAAATAAAATCTTTAAAAAATATATACATATATTTTTGCTAAACTGTTAATATGATTCGTTTTCTCTACTGCCAAATGCCCATATTCCATCAGGATTGAAGGGCCTTTAAAAAATAAAATAACCATATAAAATGTCATGGACCAAAGATGAGGGGAATGTATTTTCTACCATCAGGAAGAAATGATTATCTTAATATACAAGTAAGTTTTTGAATATCCGTGTGCTGAATATATATGTTGTATATCAAGAAATGCAAAATATTTTTAATATAATGAAACATAAGGACAATATTCTCTATAAAAATGTGTCCTTCAAAGCATAAAGGACTTTCAGAGAATTAAGGAAAGCACAGATCTCAATTAACATTCAATAAGCAACAACTGTCTGTGGTTCAGTGGTTCTCCATCACTGCTGCAGGCATCCTAAGGGAAGACTCTAACGTACTGATGCTGGGGTCTCACCCTAAACCAATCAAATCAGAATCACTGGAGTGTGGAGCCCAAGCATTGGTATTCTGTAAAAGCTCTCCAGGTGACAGTCTAAAGTGCAGTCGGCACTGAGAACCACTGCACTAGTCCAGAAATCTAGTAACCCAAAGCCTGTAGCCAGAGGATGCTCTGTTAAGATTCTCTCAATTCTTTTCCTTTTCTTGCCCTACAATAAATCTGTGAGTCAACAAAGACTTGACACCTACCATTTGTCAGGCAACACACTAAGCAGACATAAACAAAACAGACATTTTTGGAGTTTATATGCTCCCTCTTGGAGTTTATAGAATGACCTTAAACTAAAGCCTCACTGGCACCGAGATGCCACTAAATTCTATTCACTATCAAGATGAAATTCCTATAAAGTAAATTCCTGGGGCACCTGGGTGGCTCAGTTGGTTGAGCGTCAAGATTCTTGGTTTTGGCTCAGGTCATGATCTCAGGGTCATGGGATCAATTTAGCCCCACATGGGCTCCACACTCAACACACGGAGTCTGCTTGGGATTCTCTCCTTCTCTCTCTGCCCCTCCCCTGGTGCACACACTCTCTCTCTCTTTAAAAAAAAAAAAAAAAAAAAAATTCCAGGGGTGCCTGGGTAGCTCCGTCGGTTGAGCATCTAACTCTTGGTTTCAGCTGGGGTCTGGTCTCAGCATCGTGAGATCGAGCCTCGCATCTGGCTCTGCACTCAGTGGGGAGTCTGCTTGGGTTTCTCTCTCCCTCTTCCTCTGCCCCCCATAACGCCACACGTGTGCACGCACACGCTCTATCTCTCACTGAAATAAATTTTTTTAAAAATTCCTATTTGTATCACAGGAGGGTGGGATAAAAGGGTAAAGGAAGAAATGGATGCTTTTATTTCTATTTAATACATTTCTGTTTTGCCCTTTTTAAATGAGTATATATGCCCTCTCATAATTTATATATGCTTTTTGAAATAAGACTTTTGTGTTTTTTCAAGATTTTGTTTTTAAGTAATCTCTACACCCAACATGGCACTCACACTTACAAGATCAAGAGCTGCATGTTCCATTGACCAAGCCAGCCAGGTGCCCCAAAATGAGATTTTTAAAATGCATTCATAGATAAATGCAGCAAGACATATCAGTTGATTCTTTGATAACCTTTGACTACGTATTTCACTGGAGAGGAGTGGGATTTGGGCTTGGGTATGAGAGTCCATAGCAAAGCTAATGACCCTAGGTTTCTTTTCTTTGCAGTTACAGCCTTGTTTTATTCCTAATCCCTTAACTATTGTTTCCACACCCAGCAAGATCTTATCAGAAAGGGCAAAGGTTGAAGGTAAAAATCCTTAGGGATATAAAGAGCACACTGTGGCTCTTCTTTCCAAGTGGTTCCAACATCTAAAATTAAGTGCCACTCAGGTCAAGGCAAGCACTGGAAGTAAAGTTAATTAACCAAAGAGACTACACAAACAAAAGCAATCAAAACACTTTCCTTCTACCAAATGATAAAAACCAAAATTTTTAACAATAATTAGTGCTAGGTAAAGTGTGATAAGATAGGCACTCTCACAGTGCCAAAAGAAGTTTAAATTGTTAACTTATGCTGGATTCCATGTAAAATATCAAGATAATTCAGGGTAGACTTGTGTTAACAACCAACCCTAAATGATCTGCAGCAAATAATGTATTAATTCAGATTTCTTAAGGCTCTCTCATTGTAGGCTTTCTTCTTAGGTACCTTCTGAACTAACCAAAAATGCCTCTAAGATTGCGAAAGATTTCATGGGATCACATCTTCTGTTTACCACTCCCCTAGACAGACCAGGATAAAGATGAAATATGTTAAATCTTTAATGCAATGAAAGAAAAACATACTGTATATGCTTTGAAATGATTTTTGGAAGTGAAAAGGTTCATTGTAACAGCAGTATGCAAGCCAAGGTCAATATATGTTAGATTCTGGAAACACTATGGTAGCATATTCCCTTTCCCCCCAATGTACTTTAGGAATTTACCAGTAGGTCTATTTCTTTTGAAGAATAAAACTGGTGTTTCTCCTAGTGTCTGGAAAGATAAGGTATGTGAAAGACAAAATGTCTTCTGAAGTATCCCAACTCCAGAAACAGGTAGCTGCTGTACAGGTTGGAATGAAGTTGTGCAGGCTAAAAACTCCTCAAACCACAGCTGCAAGCCATGACACTCTGTGTGCAGCTGATTATTCACTAATAGTTAGTACATATCTAAGAGATGCTGCAAAGCCCTATAAAAACAAAGATGATCAGAATAAATGAAAGATTATTTGTGCATGGAAAAGTTTCTGGTACACTCAAACAAAACATCCCACATAGAGTAAGATGAGAACTAGAGTTAGTAGTAACTTAATGTGCCTATATTTAGAATTTTTCTTTTTGTTAAAAAGAAAAAGATGATGTTAAAATGCAAATAATTAGCTAATACCCTGATTCATTCACAGTGTTTACTATGGAAAATGAGGTACCTTGAAAAGAAACCATCTAATAAAATATATAAAAGACTAGAAAAGCAAATGAGAAAAGACTGCTTTGAACTTGTCTTGATCTCTCCCTCCTCAGAAGACACAACCACACACTTTAATTCAATTATTTACTACATTCATTCAACAAATATTTTGAGTACTTACTGCTGATCACTGTTTGTCTACAGCAATGAACAGACAAAAATCGAGGGCCTCATGATACTTACAATCTACTGAAAAGATGACAAAGTAAAATATGTAGCATGTCAGAAAATGATGCCTGCTAAAGACAAAAAGAGGGCCAAGGATTTGGGATTGTCTCTGGGAGAGTAGAGATAACCTCAAAGTCCTGAGATTCTTGTGGAGACTGGTGTAAACAAGAATCAAGGGCATGAGAGTGGTGCTGATGGTCTCATGGCAGATACTGATTGGTGGGGAGAATGTGAGGGTGAGAGGAATGAAGACGTAGGGAATCTTTCCAGTTCTTCTTTACTCTGAAGTGTTGACTTGGAACAGGGTAATATTATCCAGAGCACGAAGAGTTTCCTCTGATTTCTGCCTTATGGAAGCCTAGAAGCCAAGAGAAGGAAGTCCTACCTAGGTTTGATCACAGAGTGAACCAGCTTTCTAAACTCACTGTATGCTCAGTTCCATATAGCCAATCTTTCTTCTCTGTTAAGAAGTATGGTGAAAATAACACGGACACAACAAAATGGATGAAGTAGAAAATAAAGGCTGATAGTAATAAATAAACGAGGTAAACGAGGGACCTTAGTAGAAAGGAAATCACATCTGTACTGTTTTTAAAAGGACTCCTTTTCAGTTCACCACCTTGTGGTTTAAAGCAATTAAAGTTCTTTTCACATTCCAGCGAGATTATCCAACTAAAGAGTATCAAATTATGTCAGTGTTATGTTTCTGCCTCTCACAGTTTTCTTCACAACATACAATGGAAGGTTGAGAGTTCATTTTCAGAAAAACATACATACATCTGCAATGAACTTAAAGGCCCTCAAATCAACTTCCCTAACATATCACTTTCTAAAACCTAAGAATGTTTTCCAAAGTGTATCTTTATCCTTAGCAGTATCACAATAAACGTAGAAAGGAAGGATACTACAAATTAACTGCCCCTTTATTTTTTTTTTAAAGATTTTATCTGTTTGAGAGAGAGAGAGAGCGCGCACACAAGCAGGAGGAGCAGCAGAGAGAGAGGGAGAAAGAGACTCTCTCCTGGCCCAGGGCTCGATCCCGGGACTCCAGGACCATGACCTGAGCTGAAGGCAGACACTTAACCAACTGAGCCACCGAGGAACCCCTATCTGCCCCTTTAGAAAGGAAATATGAAGTATTGACAAAGCTATGCAATTTTTCCTTGACATCACACAAGTCACTGGTAGTGAGCTCTGGACCTTTGAAAGGATGAAGGCTGACTCCACCTGTTAACTAACAGTGAAAACATTCTGCCCATGTTACTTACAGAGAGCAGCAGCTAAAGAGGTTAAAGCTCGAGTCACATGCAAATTCGGACTTTCCTGGAGTTATTCAATATAAATTAATGTCCTCTTTGTATGCTGAAGAACTCATCTGTTCACAACTATTCTAAAAGAACAAATGCAAACAAGTCTTAAAGTTACCATAATGAGAATAGAGAGACAAGAAAGAAACTAGAAGTAACTAAATACATATGAAATTTAATCTAATATAGCAGTGATTCCCCAATACTGATCCATGATAAAGTTTTTACCAGTCCACAGTGAAACGAAAATAGGAAGGACAAGATTACAAGTTTTCCATAAAGCTAAAAATATTTAATCTACAGAATTGTCCTTATTTCTAAAATTATGTACTTCCTAATTTTTTGGTGCTGTCATGAAATGACCATGACAACAAATAACTGGAGGATAGGGGTTCTAATGGTGTCACTTGGCAAAACAAGAATTTGATACATTTGGTCCTCCAATTCCTGCGTGTGTGTGTGTGTGTGTTTGTGTGTGTGTGTGTGTAAAATCAGAATAATGTGATACAGAGCTTAGCACCCATGGACAATCCAATCAAATTTTAAATAACCAAATAAAATTTGAAAGACTTTCTGATAACAGAGAAGCATAAAGACAGAATCTAAATAGGTTTCTGTCTAGGAAAAATTCCACTTCTTCCTACCTTTATTCATATATACAATACTAACACCAGATGTATGATTCCCCCCCACACACACCAACCAATTCTCCAACACCAACTGGCTGTCCCACAATTCAGTTCCAACATTAATGGGAATTAGAGCAGACCCTACAAGTTAAGAGTTCAGTCCCTGAAGACTACCCCCCAATTCAGCCCCACAGCCCATCTCACTTCTCTGTAAGAAGTAATGGTGAGGAGCACCTGGGTGGCTCAATCAGTTAAGCATCTGCCTTCGATTCAGGTTGTGATCTCAGGGTCCTGGGATCGAGCCCTGCGTCGAGCTCCCCGCTCAGCAGGAAATCTGCTTCTCCCTCTCCCTTTGTCCTTCCACCACCATCACTGCCGCCACCCCGCTCATGCTCACTCACTTTTTTTTTTTATTTTAAAGATTTTATTTATTTGAGAGGGAGAGAGACAGAGAGAGAGAAAGCACAGAGGAAGAGTGAGAAGCAGACTCCCCCCCGCCCCCCGCCAAGCAGAGAGCCTGAAGCGGGGCTCGGTCCTAGGACCCCGAGATCACAACCTGAGCTGAAGGCAGACGTCCAACTGACTGAGCCATTCAGGTACCCCTCTCTCTAATAAATAAATAAAAATCTAAAAAAAAAAAATAATTAAAAAAAAAGAAGTATGGTGAAAATATTACAGACACAAAAGTTAAGTATAAGTAGTAGGCACTGTGTCAGGAGTCAGAGTCAAAGAACAAGTATTAGAGCACAAGATGCTCCCAATGCTCTAATCACTTGGAAATTTCAAGGATTTCAGGAGCTCTGTGCCACCAACCAGGGTCAGAGACCAATATATATTTTTTATATTATTTCACAGCCCACGTTGGTCTCTGGCCACAGACCCTCTTAAAGCAAAAAGATATACAACTCAAAAGATACTGACACATTAGGATCCCATTCAGTCATTAATATTTGCACTAGTCTCTCATCATCTCACATGAAAATGCTTTCCAGGCAAGGCCACTCATGTTCACAGGCTTCCAATCTTGTGAGGTGACAAAAGCAGGAGTGGTGTAGGCAAACACAGTTTCAGCCAGGCATCTGGTATAACTAAGAGATGAGATCTTACTCTGAGCCCCTTTTGAGGTGTTAACATCAGATTTCCCTCATTATCCAACCCATTTATTCATTCCTTTACCCTCAGCTACTATTGCTCCTTCTCTCCACTTATACCCCAACTCTCCCCGCTTTGGAAAAGACATCAGGTTCGGCTACTGTGCTGACCTAGATTGCAAACAGCAATAATAGTCTAGTAGGTACCACCTCCCCCTCAGTCCTCCCCATTCAGTTGGGGAAAGGTTATATAGATATAGAACCACTAGGCTATTCTTACCACCAAGCAATAGAGCGGCATTCACTCTTAACCTCAATTTTGCCAGATAAGGCGAAGGCACAACCCACCCCATCAGGCCCTTAGGATTCTAACCCAAGTTTAAAAATACAGTTTCTTGCTAAGGAATCATCCCTGTTTTCAGCACTTTGTATATGCAGCCCTGGTCCTATGACCAGTGTATCAAGCACAAAAGAAAAAAGTTGAGGTGATGTGAAGAAAGAAAAAGTACAGTCATTACACGAAGATACTCCTCCCTTGGTAAGAACTGCAGAGTCATCCCAGCATCCTTTGCCACCCCCTCTCCCCCAGATCCACCAGAAAAAAAGAGGACTGCCTGGTGGGGCCACTCCTTTAGCCCCACCTCACGATGAACGAGAGCACTCTCATGAGCTCATGAACGTAAGCCATACGTTCAGGTCTTTACCTCCCATTCTACACAACCAATGTTTTCATTGCCCACTCACTTCTCTATTAAACTAGTACTCTGAGGAGGACATCTCTCTGCCCATGGGTTGGACACTATGAGCTGTATATTCCTTGGTCTAGCCATCCAAACTGTTACAATTATCTTCTGTTTCCAGTTTCTTCTTTAGCACTCTGAGCATTTGCATCTACCGTCAGATAAGCAAAGCCCAGTCCAGAGTCAGTGTCTACTCCTATCAAGACCCATTTGTAACCTATCATGGTTACAGCATCAGTCTCATTTGCCACCTATATGCAGGGCCTTCCCAATGGGAATCTGCCACCTAGCCATCTACAATCTCTATTTTGCTTGCAGATAAAACAGTTCTTGGGGCGCCTGGGTGGCTCAGTCGTTGGGCGTCTGCCTTCGGCTCGGGTCATGATCCCAGGGTCCTGGGATCGAGCCCCGCATTGGGCTCCCTGCTCCTCGGGAAGCCTGCTTCTCCCTCTCCCACTCCCCCTGCTTGTGTTCCCTCTCTTGCTGTGTCTCTCTGTCAAATAAATAAATAAAAAATCTTTAAAAAAAAAACAAAAAACAGTTCTTACTGGCATTTTGTGCCTCAGAAGGTACAAGAGGATTATGTCTAGATTCGGTCATCTTTGCATTGCTGCATGCCCCATTACCCACTTATGTCATGGGCCCAGGTGACCACCTCAAGCAAGCACACAGGGATATTGCTTGTTGATTCCAACTGCCTTACAAACCTGAAAAGGGTTCTTCTGATGAGCATCGACATGTCCTACCTTAATGCACACTTCAAATTCCTGCAGCGATTTCCATAGGGCTGTGCCCTAGGTGGGCATCCCTTTAACAGGCCAGGTTTCCACTGTTCTTCTGCACAGCCATATGGCCAAGCCATTGGCCTCTGCCTATGAAACAGTAAAAACCCAAACACAGGGGCTTTTACCACTGTTCAATTCATCCATGCTGCTAGGAAAACAGCATGCAATTCAGCCCACTAAGCTAATTTGTCTTTACCTCCTCCTATCAGAATGGTGGCCTTCCAAAGAGGAAGTTCACCTTAGAACTGCCATCACAAACCAAGTAGCTCTTTGTTCGGTCAGTTATAAGCTGTTTATAGGACAATGCCCATGTGACAACAGAATCCAGCAGCTCCTCACACAGCTCCCAAGTCAGTCTTAGGGGGAAAGAGGCTCCCTTGAGTAGCTCCTCCTTGCATTTCCATTTTATTACAGAACTCTTCTGGGCACTGCCCTACCTATTGAAGTGTTATCTGACATTGTGCAAGATACCATGAGTATTTCAGTTTTCAAGATTATTTTTATGACTTTTAGTCACAGTAGCTGTTTCAATTACTGTCCATTAGCAAGGCAATAATTGCCCTTCAAGTGGGAATTCTCTAGTCCAAAGTCCAGTAAGTCATTGCCGGGAGGCACTCACAGGCTTTTGCCATAAGCCCCAGTCTATGGTACACTACAGTCCACTATCGCACAGAGAATCTGTCCATACGAGCACTTGGGACTTCTATTCTACACTGTCTGGGATTGAGCAATCTTACTGGTTCCCCTTTAGTGTATCCAATTAATATTGAAAGGTGGATTTACCTGACTTTTACAATAATAGGTAAAGGAAATATTCCCCAGTTAGATATAAGGTCCATCTCCCTAATACAATCAGGTAAAAACCTGTTCAAACACACCAATTCTCACAAACTTTCACCTTACATTCCTAACCGTAGCCTCCATTAGGACCTTATTTAACAGGTTTTGGTTTTAAAATACTAGGGCAAAGTGTTCCCCACGCCAGACATAACTCATTACCATAAAACATTCAGGTAAAGGAGACATGACTTCTTTACATAAAGCCTTGTTTAAACATTCCAACTTTCAAAATCCTATCAACCCTTACATGTTTATGTTCTCTCAACTGCATCAGGGCTTTATCAATGGGTTTTGGTATTTGGTACCACAGTGCAAGAGGGTCCCATATCAAGGAAATCCTGGGAACTTTCCTTCTCCACCTCCTGACCATTTTACCCACTCTTGTGCAAAAGGCTTTGGGTCTTGCCCACGGATGAAGCCAAGGGACCCTGGCCCTTTGTCAATTTTTAGCTCATTTAATCTATCTACCCAATGCCCCAAGCAATTACTAGTCACATTACTCATTGTAATCTCTGCCTTCAGATTTTTAAATTTCTCCAAACTGGGGTAAATAGAATATACTTGGTTTGGGGCCCTTTATGTTGGGGTGGGGGGGAACCAGAAAAAGGTCCCTTTGGCCTGCCCAACCTAAATAGTGTTATACTAAAATCTCTGTTTTAACCCCATCAATATCTGTTTTATTCATCCCATTTCTTAATAACCATCTAAAGCTTTCCATTCTGCTGGGTTGAATCCCATGATTCTTCCCTTTTTTCTTTGTTTTGCTCCGAATGATATTTGCTTTATTCACCTTATTTCTTAAAAACTATTTAAAATTTTCCACCTTGCTAAGACCAGTCCCTTGATTCTGTCCTTTGCCTTTCCTCTTTCTCTTGCTAATTAACATAATGTTTTTATTAACAGCGATAAAAGCTGGGAGGGGAAGCTGAGACAGCAAATACATAAGGCTTCCCCAACTGTCCCTCGGTTTCGCAGCACTTAAGGTTATATGGGGTGTTCACGTAAAAGAGCTCCCCTTAATCAAAGCATTTACTATCAACGGAGTAACATATTCAGCAGATGAATATTCCAATTATCATAAAGATAATCCCATACAGCTTATATATGAAGCATACCATCTGCTCCATTGGGGGTGTTCCGCTTGGCATTTATAGGGGCCGGCTGGGCAGTCCCCATTATCAGGGTAAACAGACCTTAGAGTGGCTTTTATCCAGTCCACCAGGCTGGCTGTTCCCTCGGGAATAACCTGCTTTGGGTCTGGATCACAGAGAGCAATCTGTGATTACTCCATAGTGAGCTGTGGACCCTGCGCCAACCCAAACATGGTCTCCCATATTACAGCATTTAAAACCAGATACTACTCCTAAGTTAATTACTCTCACAATCCATTTTAATAAAGGTTCTTCAGGAAACTAATTATTACTGATCCACAGAATGAAAACAACTCCTTCACATAATATTCCCTGGTTTCAATAGTTTCTTGGTTTTGCCCTCCCCCTACATACACCAATGGTCTTCTTGGTGACCAGAGGTTTTGGAGGTAACTTTGTTGTCTTTGCATAATTTTCCCCTTGCGGGGGCAGCTTTGAGGCTAGTAGCCAAAACTCAGACTCACTGAAATCTGATTTCTGTCTAGCATCAAGGTCTGATCCAGAACTCTATTTTAATTTCATTTTAACTATCACACATAACAATAGCCAAAGGACTTAACATTTCACCTTTTCCTTATTAGTTCCCATTTCCTTACATATCCAGTGAACCAAAGTGCTGGGAATTAGATCCATCTCTAAATTCCATTTGTAACTTTTATCTTTAGTAACTGAGAGCAGCACAGCTGCTGCTCCATTCCAGAGGTGAACATGACACCCAGGAATCAATGGCTCCACACTCCCCATCCTTTTACCCGCTCTCTTCCCAAACCACGTTTCCATGAGCCAAGGCCATTCTAGTGAATCTCAATTCTGTGACACCAAATGTCTAGGAAGAACTCCCTGGGTTAAAAGGAAAAAATATTCAACGACACCTGTTAAAAACCTCATGAGGAAGACTTTATTCAAGGTGGTGCAGGTTTTCTCTTCAGGTATAGGGACCACTGTGGTGACATTTTGCAGTAAGGGGGGGATCGGGTTCAACTCCAAATACTGCATGGGCAAGTGGGAATTTATAGCCAAGGAGCAGGGTGGTCAGCCAAAATCAGTGGACGGAAAATCACTAAAAGGTAAAAACAGGGATATGGTGGGTTCTGGCTAAGTGGATTCTTACTGAAGACAGGCCTGGGTGACCAGTCATCACCTGGAGAATGTCAGAAGATGAGAAAACCAATCAGATATCAAGGGTGTGATCGGATACTGAGGGTGAGGGCTTCTTGCTTAACTGACTTAGCAGGGTTCTTGCTAAAACTGCATTTTACAAGAACGTATACAGGTGAGCCTAGAAGGTGGTTCAGGAGTCTAAAATTTGGTTAAGCAAAGAATCTGTCAGTCCTTATTCTTGTTCAAGGAAAGAGGCATTCTTCCTTCCTCTGCACAATGTAAGTCTATTCTCTTGTTCAGTAGCCTTTTGTCCATTAAGGACCAGGTAAAGCTTTGGATGGGACTTGGTATTAGAGAATATCCGCTTGATGATGCTAACAGTCAGACATTTAATGAGGGCAGCTTCTATGAAAATACAAGAAAAACAAAAGTTAATAGTTAGATTAGAAACCTAGTTTCTGAGTCCAGAGGAGAGCCAGCTGAAATTTTCAGACTTGAGCTCAAAGTATCTTTAAATGGTGGAGTGAGGGTGGCAGTGGCCATCTGAAGAACTTTCCTGGTTTGCAGTTTGAACTCTGATAATAGCATTGAGTGTTCTGGTGAACCTGTGAATGGTCCAAACAGCAGGAGGCACAAGAGTTGCCCATATTATGATATGCCATGGTAATTTTTTTTTTTTTTTAAGTTTATATCAAGTCGTCCAGCTTCAGCTTGCAGGGTTTCAGGAAAAGGGCAGTTTTAGTTCTCAGTGATGGCAAGTCAGGAGAGTGGGAGAAAAAACTAGAAACATTAGTTTGGAAAATTATAGCCAGACACTGGAAGAAACCAGAGTTGAATATTTGGTAAGAACTGGCAAAATGTGCAAGACAGAACCCACAAGGGTGCACTATAGTTTTGCACTGAAATAAAAAAAATTTTCTCTACTGTCAACCTTTTAATTCTTTTCTACAAAAGAATTCTGGTCTCATTTAAAGCCTGCGATATTTAAGTTTGTCAAGTTGTGTGTAAGTTGCTTCTGTAACATTTTAGTTAACAAAGTTTTTGGGTTTTGTCTTAAAAAAAAAAAAAAGGATTCTGGTCTCATTAGGTTTGTCCTAACTATTTACATAGGTGCAGCAAGAATAGTGACTGCCCATACAGCCTCTTTCTGAGTTTGCTTTGCTGGAACTTTTCATAAGGAAATCTCAGATTAAACTTTTAAAAGCCTCTTGAGATTAAGAAGCCAATCCAGGAATTAGCCACCAGACTTCATCTTCCCATACCTATAGGTCTGAATGAATTCCTCTTTCCTTGAGGTCCATAGCCTGAGATTTCTGGGCCTGCCAGGAAGTGACATTCCTTACCCACCTATAACGCTGGGAACCCTGTAAGCCAGATAGCAGGCCAGTTCTTTCAAGAGCACTGGCTTCTTAAGGGCAACCTTAGTCCCTTAAACCAGATTCTATGTATGTCACTCTCAAATATAACATTCCAGTCAAAGCCTTCAATTGTATCCTGCTACAAGAATAGATTCTTCTTCAACTTACACAAATAACTAGAGTATCATGAAAATAATATGCACTAAGAGTTTCCAAATTCTGGAGGGATCAGATAGGGAGAAAAAACTGTTTCATCTTTGTTCACAAAGGTATAATCAGATTGTTGTAAACTACAGACAGTTTAGGGGCGCTTGGGTGGCTCAGTCGTTAAGCGTCTGCCTTCGGCTCAGGTCATGATTCCAGGTCCTGGGATCGAGCCCCACATCGGGCTCCCTGCTCCGCTGGAAGCCTGCTTCTCCCTCTCCCACTCCCCCTGCTTGTGTTCCCTCTCTCGCTGTCTCTCTGTCAAATAAATAAATAAAATCTTTAAAAAAAAAAACTACAGACAGTTTAAGAGCAAAAAAAAGAAGGGGGGGTTCTTTAAATCTGAAAAACATTGAAGAACTAGCACTGTTTCAAACAAAGAGTCATAAAAAAATATAACCATCTTCATCAGTTCATTTGGTCCCATGTAATTAATTCTTATTCTGCTCGATCTTGGGTTAGCAGTTGTATGAATCCATCAGCTTCTTCATTAGTTCTGGCAATTCTTACTCAGTCCAATGCACGGTCTTAAAATTATTCAACTGAGGGGCGCCTAGGTGGCTCAGTCAGTTAAGTGCCTGCATTCGGCTCAGGTCATGATCCTGGGGTCCTGGGATCGAGCGTCGGGCTCCCTGCTCAGTGGAGAGCCTGCTTCTCCCCCTCCCTCTGCCACTCCCCCTGCTCATGCTCACTCTCTCTCTCAAATAAATAAAATCTTTTTTTTTTTTAAAGATTTTATTTATTTATTTGACAGAGAGAGAGGGACAGTGAGAGAGGGAACACAAGCAGGGGGAGTGGGAGCAGGCTCCTGCTGAGCAGAGAGCCCGATGCGGGGCTCGATCCCAGGACCCTGGGATCATGACCTGAGCTGAAGGCAGATGCTTAACGACTGAGCCACCCAGGCACCCCTCAAATAAATAAAATCTTTTAAAAAAAATAAACACTTAAGATAACAGATCACTGTGAAACAATACTTATTCATTTAAAAAAAGTGACAAAAGGGCGCCTGGGTGGCTCAGTTGTTAAGCAACTGCCTTTGGCTCAGGTCATGGTCCCAGGGTCCTGGGATCGAGTCCCATATCGGGCTCTCCGCTCCGCGGGAAGCCTGCTTCTCCCTCTCCCACTCCCCCTTGCTTGTGTTCCCTCTCTCACTGTGTCTCTCTCTGTCAAATAAATAAATAAAATCTTTAAAAAAAAAAAAAAAAAAAAAAAAGTGACAAAAGATTTCAAAGGCAAATACAGAAAATTACATAGTTGGGAAAAAATCTTAGCTTTTGTAATATTGAAAAGACTCAATTTTTTAAAATAATGAAAGACTTAGAGATTTTGGCTCGAGTCATGATCTCAGGGTCATGAAATTGAGCCCAGTAGTCAGGCTCCTCACTAAGCAGGGAGTCTGCTTCTCTCCCGTTCCCTCTCCGTCTGCAGCCCCCAACCCTGCACACTGCACACATACACTCTCTCTCTCTCTCCAATAAATGAATCTTTTTAAAAAATAATCAAAGACCTGATGAACACATGAAGCACGGGAAATTATTTTAATTAGACACAAAATCTTTGTTTCCTAGGCAAATTACATAAAAGGTAAAGGAAAATCTTTTTACAGTTTCTTAATAAAAGTAGACAAATAATCCAAGAAAACTTCAACATTCTAGTTTTGCATCAGGTACACTTTTGATATTAAAGTTTAATTTTTTTAACTTATAAATCTACTTAACCTTAGCAACTTGACCACATATATAATTCCTGTTCTGCACATCTATAACTATTTTTCTAATATCCATTCAGTTTTTGTCCTGTATTTTTTCTTCTTTCTCATTCTGGAATAACCAGTCAGTCTGCCTTAGAAAATTACTTTTTTTCCCTAAACAAAAACACATCCTTCATGCCTTGCATACTTTGCATACAAAGTTGTTTCATAGTATTTTTATGGTTTCTAATAGTTTTATCTACATATACTGATTACAATTTTTAACCATTAATAAACTTTCTTTTACAGAAAAAACTATGACATAGACAATTGTTGTCTGTCATACATCAGTATCCTGT
This sequence comes from Phoca vitulina, assembly GCF_004348235.1. NCBI lineage: Eukaryota > Metazoa > Chordata > Mammalia > Carnivora > Phocidae > Phoca > Phoca vitulina. The sequence continues at coordinate 7,718,139 of NW_022589705.1, forward strand.
AGACTAGTAAACTTATGAATATGCAATCTCACAATTTCTAGAGGCATATGATTCCTCACAATATAATTTTTCAATGTGGCAAATGACATGTTTACTAAGAGATTCAAGTATCTTTAGATTTTCTATATCATATGAAGACAAGATACCAAAAATACATAAACCCAAACTTAGGTTCAGTAATGAAATGTTTTCAGTAGTTTATCTTACTGAGAAATGATCTACATTTGGGGTGCCTGGGTGGTTCACTTAGTTAGGCATCTGACTTGTGATTTCAGCTCTGAAGGCTGTGAGATCAAGCCTCACATCAGGCTCTATGCTGGGCGTGGAGCCTACTTAAGATTCTCTCTCTCCCTCTGCCCTTCCCTTGCCCCTGCACACACTCTCTCTCTAAAAAAAAAGAAATTTTTTAAAAATGGCCTACATTTTTATTTTAGGCAAATATTAACACCAAACTAAGCTAGCCATCATCTGAAGTTATCTCCTTATTAACTATTTTTTTTAAGATTTTATTTATTTCAGAGAGTGTGAAAGAGAGAGAGCATGAGCAGGGGGAGGGGCAGAGGGAGAGGCAGAGGGAGAGGGAGAGGGAGAAGCAGACTCCCCACCAAGCAGGGAGCCCAACACAGAGCTCGATACCAGAACCCTGAAATCACTGCCTGAGCTGAAGGCAGACACCCAACTGACTGAGCCACCCAGATGCACCCCCCACTGACTATTTTTATAACATGTACATGATAGGCAAGTGTCACAAAAGTAAAAACCGAGGAAGATTAAATACATGGTCTCCCTCTGCCCTTTTTTTTTTACTATAGTGCTTGACATACATCAAGCAATTCATTTTTTTTTTTTTAAGATTTTTATTTATTTGACAGAGAGAGACACAGCAAGAGAGGGAACACAAGCAGGGGGAGTGGGAGAGGGAGAAGCAGGCTTCCAGCGGAGCAGGGAGCCCGATGTGGGGCTCAATCCCAGGACCCTGGGATCATGACCTGAGCCGAAGGCAGATGCTTAACGACTGAGCCACCCAGGCGCCCACAATTCATTTTTATTTTATGTTTTATTCTTAGTTTGGATTTATAGCTTTATAATCTTAACATCTAGTAGAGATTATGTAAGCTTGACTAGTAAGCTTAGGTAGAAGAAAAATTGTATGTCTGCATTATGTTTAACACTGACAACGCTGAAGACATGCCTATTTTTATTTTACCATCAATTAAAAAAAAAAAGCTTTATTTACAAAAAAATCATCCCAAGTCATGTGTACTTAATACATTGGGTTAGTTTTGGAGCGCCTGGGTGGCTCAGTTGGTTAAGTGTCTACCTTCAGCTCAGGTCATGATTTCGGGGTCCTGAGACAGAGCCCTGCATCAGGCTCCCTGATCAGCAGGGAGTCTGCTTCTCCATCTCTCTCTGCCCCCTCCCCCTCCCACCAGCTCATGCAGGAGTGCACTCTCTCAAATAAATAAAATCTTAAAAAAAAAAAAAAGGGCAAAACAAAACATTGGGTTAGCTTCTCTATTTCTGAGAGTTTCGGGAATACTTAACTTATGTAAGTGCTTATTTATCTCTAAGGCAGCTTGAATGAAGCTCCTTAAAGGGCTTTTATAAATTAATTTGGTAATACCATCCAGAGGTAGAAAAATATCACACATCTACAAAATACATACATATACATACACACACACAAACCTACAGACACCAATAGCTATTGTTTTCATTCTAAAATTTAAGCCATAGTTAGTAAGACACAGTAATACAAATTCACTGGCTTATACAAAATAATTCGTTCTTGTCTCTTCTCCACTTTCTATTTTTATACAAATTATGTTTCTAGGGGCGCCTGGGGGGCTCAGTAGGTTAAGCATCTGCCTTCAGCTCAGGTCATGATTCCAGGGTCCTAGGATCCAGCCCCAAGTCAGGCTCCTTGCTCAGCGGGGAGTTTGCTTCTCCCTCTTCCTCTGACCCTTCTTCCCCTGCTTGTGCACACACACACAGACATGCGTATGCTCTCACAAATAAATTAAAATCTTAAAAAAAAAAATTGTGTTTCTAGGAAATGTCAAGCCAAGTTAATGTTATTTGTTTACCAATTGTGTAAAGACCACCTTCAAGACCTTCCCTTGCCCTGATATGTCACTTTATGGAAGCTGTGGACCAAATTTCAAGTGAGTGACCAAGGAGACATCTAGCAACTGTCTGGATATCTCCAAAGCCCATCCAACTGGCCAAAACATCCTGTCTACTTCCAATTAGGCTTTTCCTTTTTAGGTCAAGTAGTTGCTTTTGGGGGTCCCTAAGTCCCCTGACAGCCCCCAATAGAGGGCAGAGGGCCCAAAATTCAAGTGACTATAAAGACTGTGGTGGAAAAAGGTCTGGCGGAGGTAGAGAGGAGGAAGGAGTTTGGAGGGGGACATAAGCAAAGATTCAACGGAACCAGAGGGAAGACTGAAGGTGGTAAGAGGGAGAAGGCAGAAGAGCAGCAATGTGAAGGGAGAGCTCTTCAAGGAGCCAGACTGGGGAGATCTCAAGTTTCCCAAATAGGCCAATGAAGTTCTACATTATTCTCAGCAAAAGCATGCCAACATGAATGGAGGTAGACAGAGTTGGCAGAAAACATAGCTTTCAGGGGTTCAAGAAGGGTAATTTGAGTCAAACAAGAAGTTCCCATGGAAAAAGCAGGATCCAACATAGAAAACTAAGAGGTATTATAGAGAGCCAGGAAGATAAGACTTCCAGTACAATGAGTCAACGGGGTGGGGGGGGGGGAGAAAGATTTCCAATCCAGAGAGTCAGAAAATAATCCCCACTCATAAAAAGAAGAGCCAAGAAGAAGAGATTTCCAGACTGGTAGGTAGCTTTCAAACAAAGAAGCCTAGGACTCTAACCCAGCTTCTTACAAACAGCTGTTTGCCTGGCACTCTAACTGAGCTTCTTACAGACAAACATGGGACGCCAACCCAACCTGTGTTTATCTAGGACTCTCTATCTCATCTTCTGGGATATACTCAGACCCTTAGGAATCAAAATCTGCCCTTACCAGCTTCCACGGACGTTTGTCCGGAGCAATGGTTCAGGAGTCGGACTCACCAATGGATCCCCGATCAATCAGTCAGGAGTGAAGATAAAGTCTTCAAAGGTATGCACTTAGGGTCCTGGGTGAGAGGTCCGGGGGTCCAATGATGAATCTGATCCTATCCAAGTTGAGGCACCGTAACTGTTAAAAGGAAAAAAATGATACTTGTTAAAGCATGGTAAGGAAGACTTTGGGGGGTGGTGAGGCTATGAAATTTTGTAGTGGAGGAAAGAGACTGGGCTCAACTCTGAATACTGCATGGGCAAGAGGGACTTTATAGCTAAGGAGAAGGGTAAGGTCAATGAATGGAAAATTATTAATAGGAAACATCAGTGGTCAGGGGCAGGGAGGCTCTGACTAAACAGCCTAAAGGATTCTTGCTGAAAACAGGCAAGGGCAATCAGACATCATCTTCTGGATGTTGCAGGAGGAGGAACCCAATCAGACATCAAGGGGGAGCGCTTCTTGCTAAACTGACTTAGCAAGGTTCTCGCTAAAACTACATTTTACAAGGATGTGTACATATGGCCCAGGGAAGGTTCAGAAGCCTAACTAAAGTCTGCCCAAGCAAAGAGTTTTTGTCACCTGTTGCTTCCTTTTACTCCACACAGAATACTTCTGACACCAGACATGTGGGGTTTTTCCTCCCACAACAACCAGTTCTCCAACATCAGCTGCAATTCAATTCAATTCTAACACTAACTGGAGTTACAGCAGACCTCATGACATAAGATCTCAGTCTCATAAGACTGCCCCCCACTTCAGACCACAAGTAGTGGGTCCCCATGTTACCTACAACTTCTATCTGACTTGGCTACAAATTGTACGTTCCCATGACCCCCTCACTGGATTCAATCACTTGCTAAAACAGCTCCCAGAACTCAGAGAAACACTTACATTTACTGGCTTATTACATAATAAAGGATATAGTAAAGAACACAGATGAACAGCCAGACGAAGAGATACAAAGGGTGAGATCTGGAAGGGTCTGGTGCAGGAGTTTCTGTCCCAGTAAAGTTGGGGTGTGCCACTCTCAGCATGAAGATATGTTCACCACCCTAGAAGCTCTTCAAAGTCCATACTTTTGGGATTTTATGGAGGCTAATCATATAGGCATGATCAATTATTAACTCAATCTCTAGCCCCTCTCCCCTTCCAGGAGAATAGGATAGGGCTGAAAGTTCCAAGCTTCTAACCATGGCTTGGTCTTTCTGGTGAGGGACTCCCATCCTGAAGCTATTCAGGAGCCTATCAAGAGTCACCTCTTTAGGTCAAAAGACACTCCCATCACCCAGGAAATACCAAGGGATTTAGGAGCTTGTGTCAGGAATAAGTCAAAGACTGAGTGTTAGAACACAAGATGCTCCCAGTGCTCTTATCATTTAGGAAATTACAAAGGACATTCAGAAGCTCTCTACCAGGAACTGGGTACAGATATACATATATATTCCAAAAACCAAGATTAACGGATTTCATCTATAATCTTTTTGATCATGGCCACAAGTTTCAGCATTTGAGTTTGAATCACTATTTACAGCATTACATCTACTTTACACATTCAAAATTACATTAAAAAACCCATGTGTACCTGGCGGTTTTATAGCTGCAGGCAATGACTAAAGAATGTTACATTTCTCAGTTTACAGAAGCGCAATGTTTTAATATTCTAAGAGTTGTTCTGCTAATGTAAGACTTCCAATTACATTTCTACAACAGAACTGCTCTCCCAGGCATTTTACATCAACTGAAAATGTCAATTTCATTATAGGACATTTAGAATTTGGGGATGTCATTTGGCTTTAGGAACTCTGTCCAGATTAAACAAAAATCAAACCCAGACACAAAATAATTGTATCGTACATAAAACTATTCCTAATTACTGTTTACCTACCAATGTAGGATCTTGTAAGTAAGCCACATTTATTTCAATCACAGTTAAATAAACTGTTGGTTTTAAACCTGCACCAGATTTATTCCATCATAATCAGGTAGCTGTTCCAAGAATTTCTTAGAAAAAGGCACTTGCTGCGTTACAAAGATGCTGTGCTAAGTTCAATTCAGACTATGCTGCTCACTGATAACAATTTTTAAATTTAATCTGGGTCAACAGAACCAGAATTAGGACAGGTGTCACTATCATAAAACAAAAGAAAACATTTTATTGCTGATCTATGCTACATTTGGTTATTTAAGTTACCTTAATTTTCTCAAAGAACTTCTGAAGTAGCTTTTTTCCCATCTATCTTAACCTATCTGTAAATGTTTAAATACTTTAACCTCTGCAGCAGAGAGAATTTCTATTCGTATTTTACTTGCAAGGAAAATCCAAACAGCCCCTCATATTTTAATGGCACCTCAAACTATTCTTCTTTGTGACACTCTTTTCAGAGAAGACTCCATTAGAAGTCTGTCAATTAATAAACTCGTTGCTCAGTTAGCAGAGAAATAACTGTACGTTAGTGGTTAAGAAACCCCATAATTGCAGCATTTAACACCTACTGTTGCTCTTAATGCCAGCAGGCTGACTCAGACTAATGAGCTCTCCAGGTGCCACTGTCTAACACAGGCCTGTCAAGATGAGCACTCAGCAGTGGAGTCTCCAGAAGAATTCATCCAATCACAGTACTTGCTTCCCACACATAAACAAAGAGAACTGATTTTTAGGTTCTTTGCCACAAGGAAATGCACTGAAAACAATTAAAGCATCACATGATCTGGGAAAGAATACTCCTTCCTTTCTTTATAGTGAATCCTGAATTAGATTTAAAAAAAAAAAAAAGCTACTTATAAAGAAATTTCCTCGGGTTAGTACTGGATGCCCAACACATGCTGTTTTAACCCTGTAATTCAAGTATCAAAACTACAACACCCAATGTGCCAAAACGCGAACTAGAGACAAAAGGACCGTTCTTACGTCTTTGGCGATCGTGGTTATAAAATCACGTACCTGCGGAGCATTCGAGTTGAGTTACACACTGGATGATGCAGCCCAAAGTGGGCGAGGATCTCCAACCATCCAGACTCAAGGCCGGTGCCCAGGTCCATTGAGCCCTTAACAATATCCCCGTCCCAACTCCTCCCCAGCCCAGGAATCACAAACTCCCTGGCCTCCAGAATCTTAACCCTGGTTTTCATACTAGTCTCCAGAACCTTAACTCCAGGTGTTTTAGACTCCCACCCCACCTCAAAAAATGTTCACAACATTGTAATGGCATTTCTCTTCAGAATTTATGCTCCCGACCGCGACTTCCGACCCAGCGTGTCTCCCTCCTGTCCCCTGGGAGGCGAAGCTCCCCTTCCTTTGGACCCCCTCCCGGCAACCCTACTCACAAGCTGGCAGCGTCGGGGGGCAGCGGGCTCGACAGCGCCCTCCAGCTCGGCGCTGGTAGTTTCCTGCGACTGCAGTCCAGCAGAGGGATGCGGCAGGAGCAGGGCGCGGGGCAGAGGCCTGCCCGAGCGGCCGGCAGCAAGAGGAGGGCAGCCTGGGCGAGGAAAAGGAGCCGGGAAAGTGGTGTGGACCGACGATCCAGCAGCGGCTCCTCCTGGACGCCTTGTGGCGCCGGCGCCATTTTCCACCCCCCGACCTGGACCCAGCCGAGAAGAGCCGCCAACTAGAAAGAAAGCTCGGCGGAGACGTTTGGTGGCTGCGCTGCCACCCCAGGGCCCGGCTGTCGCCTGGACCCTCCGAAGGCAGGAGAGGGGCGGATACGCACAGCAGCGGGGGCGGCGGCCGAGGATACACGGCTAAGGCCCTACGGACGACGCTCCTCCGCCCCGCCCCGCGACGCAACGTCTTCACGCACAAGAGCCAGCCAATCGGTGCCACAGAACGAGGTCGCGCCGGGGGCGGGACTCCGTGAGGAGGCGGGGCCGGTGAGTGGGAGTTTCTTAAGGAGGATTTTAAGGTGTCCGGCACGTTGTGGCGCCCGTTTGGTGTTCCGCCGTCAATTTTCCGCTGGAGGGCGCAGTAGCTTCTTAAGAGGAAGAGCGGCTAAAGCTCTGCGAGTCCGAAGTCTTGATTTGGGGGATATTTACTATAATAGTAGAAAAGGATCTTTCTTTTGGGCTCCAAGGAAGGGGAATGATAGAAGGGCTACTTTCCTAGTCGCGGACTCTGAAGGTATGTTACCTGGCGTTGGCCTCCAGAGCCCAGCTGGGGCCGCCGCTGCCCCCTCCTGCTTGTCTGCTGCTCCTGCAGTCCTGCAAGTGGGCGACAACTCCCACTCTCTTAACAGGAAGCATGTTATCACTATCAGTTGATCGACTGCTATCAGTTGATCAGCTCCTGAAGGAAGAGGCCCTCTTTATTCATCTGTGTACCTCCAGCTTCTATTTTAGCCTGGAGTTTAATAAATGTTGATGGGACTGCACCTTGCGAGGCATGTCTCTAAGGAAAATACCCTGCCTTCCTCTGTTTCAGAGAAGCTGTCCTTTATGCTCACACTCAGAAAAGCAAGTGGGACCTATAAAGAGGATGTTAAATAGTCAACAAAGCGAAGGCTGGGTGTTATTTATCCTGAAGCAGAGGCTATGAATAACCTACTAGGAAGAGCCAAGTCTGGCCTCCTTATGCTCACTCAGCCATTTCTTATATCCAAGTTTATGAATAAGACTTCGAGAATATGGTGGCTCACTTCTATGTAGTGCTTTTATACTTTTCAAAGAGGATTTGCATCTGTTACTTTGTTTGGTCTCTCAATGACTGTAAAATTGACCGGACGATTGTTGCTGATGAGACAACAATCCCAGAGAGGTTCAATGAAGTGTTAGAAACAAATTCAGCTGAGTAAATTTGAAGATCTAGTTGGTGTTATGCAACATTCATGAACCAGGCCTCATTCCACCCAGCAAAGGAGCTCCGAGGAGATGTACAAAATGGAAGGCTTTTGTAGGCAGAAGTGGGTGGAAAAAACGAAGTTTCGAGCAAAAGTCACCTCCTTTGGTGGGGGGTGGGGGGTCTATCAGGCACATCACCTCACCAGCACTGACCAGTTAATTCCAGACTGACTGATTAAAGGTCACAGTCCTGGGAGTGGCGGAAACTGCAATTAGGTTAGGTATTTAATCTTGGTTTGCTGATATGGGGCTTAGCACGAGTGACTCCATTTTGGACCTGTTTCTATTTCAACAAATTACCTGGAGCAGAGGCATACTGGCATTACTATGGGTTTTCTGACTCTTGCAAATTGAAAGACTGAGCAGGTTAAAAAAAGTGATAATGCCTAGGTCATAAGGTTGTCCTAGAAAGTAACTGAAATCAATCTTTCCATGGCAGGTTTGGAGTCACAATTATGCTTTTAAAACCCTTTTTCAATTTTTTAAGAATTGAAATATTTCTTGGATATCCATTGCTTGGCTATCCAAAGACATATCCAATGCTCCAATCTTACTTAACCAAACTTTAAAAGCCAAGACAGCAGGGTGAAACTTACTCTTAACCTCCTTTCCCTGGCTATTAAGCATACTTAACAACCTCCACTAAGAAACTGGGCATAGGCAGGAGTATCTTAGTACCTCTCTGAATTATGGTTTCAGAGCTTCCCTATGGGCACAATAGAAATTCATGCTCTCTATCTTGTGTCCTCCCGAATAAGTTGTGCAGGTCACACCAGCTAGGAGCCCCTCCCAGTCCTTAATTCCTTCTGCACATTATTTTTTACTATTCTGATAGGTAGAGGGTTGTGGGATTGAGCCCCACATCAGGCTCTGCATTTGGTATAGAGTCTGCTTGAGAATCATCTCCCCCACCTCCCCAAGCATGTGCATGCTCTCTCTCTCTCAAATAAATAAATAATCTTAAAAAAAAAAAAACTCCTGCAACTCAATAATAAAAAAAAAAATGAAGAATGGGCAAAGGACTTAGACATTTTTCTAAAGAAGATATACAATGGTTAATAAGCACATGAAAAAATGCTCAACATCCTTCATCATTAAGGAAATGCAAATCAAAACCCAGTGAGATAGCACTTTACACCCATCAGGGTGGCTATTATAAAAAAAAAACCCACAAAACAAAAACAAAACAAAAAAAGTGTTGCAAGGATGTGAAATTGGAACTCTTGTGCATTGCTGGTGGGAATGTAAAATGGTGTGACTAGTGTGGAAAATGGAATGGCATTTCCTCAAAAACATAAACATAGAATTATGACTCAGCAATTCCACATCTGGGTATATACCCAAAAGAATTAAAAGCAAGGACTTGAAGAGATATTTGCACACCCATGTTCATAGCAGCATTATTCATAGTCAGCCAAAAGGTAGAAGCAAACCAAGTGCCCATCAACAGATGAATGTATAAAGAAAATGTGGTATATACACTCAGTGGAGTATTATTCACCCTTGAAAAGGAAGGGAATTCTGATACATGCTACAACATGGATGAAATCTGAAGACATTATACTAAGTGAAATAAACCAGTCACAAAAAGACAAATATTGTTAATTCCATTTACACGAGGTACCTAAAGTAGTCAAATTCATAGAGACAGAAAATAGAATGGTGGTTGCCAGGGGCCAGGGGAGAAGGAGATAGGGAGTTATTGTTTAATAGATACTAAGTTTCAGTTGGATGATGAAAAAAGTTCTGGAGATGGATAGTGCTGATGGTTGCAAAACAACATAAATGAACTTAATGACACAGAACTGTAACTTGAAAATGGTTGAAAGGGTAAATTTTATGTTATGTATATTTTACCATAATTTTTTTTACAAAAAAATTTAAAACCAGAAATCTAGGATTTGTCTTCAAGTCTTTCCTTTCCCTTTATTCTCCATGTGCTCCCAATGGTTACCCCGCATCCAGTCCATCAGCAAATCCAAAATATACCTTAAAACTGACTGCTTCTTTCCATCTCCATTACCACCATACCAGCTCAAGACATAATCATCTCTCACCTACACCACTTCAGTAGCCTCCTAACTGAACTCCTTTTTCCAATCTCGTTTCCCTCAAAACTATCCGCACAGCAAACAGCATGAATGTACTCTTTGACAGGTAAATCAGAGAGTGCTAGCCATTCACTTCGTTATCAGCAATTCACTACATTATCAGATAATACCAGCAATTTACTACATTATCAGATACAATATGTGTGTATATTCATGTTATATATGTTATATATTACATATATAAATATACTGTATATCATATATTTTTTCATATACTAAAATAGTTGTATGGTTTTTCTTCTTTAACACATATATATATGCCATATGATATATAATATAGGTCCCATATACCATAAGATACATGTAAATATCATATATGTAATATATCATATATATGTGTTTAACATAATTTTCCAGAAATGTTCATTACAAAAACTTTTTGCCAACTTGGAACACGATGAAATTCCTTAAGCTGATAAAGGATATTTACCAAAACCTGAAGCAAACTTCATACTTAATATTAACATTAAAAAATACAATAAAATAGAGGCACCTGGCTGGCTCAGTCAATAGAGCACATGACTCTTGATCTCAGAGTCACATGCTCTACTGACTGGGTTCAAGCCCCATGTTGGGTGTAGAGATTACTTAAAAAAAAAAACCTCTTAAAGAAATACAATATAATACAAACATTAAAAATAGTCATCTTGGGGTCCCTGAGTGGCTCAGTAAGTTAAGGGTCTGCTTTCGGCTCAGGTCAAGATCCTGGGCCCTGGGCTTGCCCCCTCCCCCCACTGTAGGGCTCCCTGCTCAGTGGGGAGCCTGCTTCTCCTTCTCCCTCTGCTCCCCGCCCCCCCGCGCCCCCGCTCAAGCTCTCTCTCTGGCTTGCTCTCTCTCTCAAATAAATAAAATCTTTTTAAAAAAATACTCATCTTGGGGTGCTTGGGTGGCTCAGTCGTTAAGCATCTGCCTTCGGCTCAGGTCATGATCCCAGGGTCCTGGGATCAAGCCCCGCATCGGGCTCCCCGCTCAGTGGGAAGCCTGGTTCTACCTCTCCCACTCCCCCCTGCTTGTGTTCCCTCTCTCGCTGTGTCTGTCTATGTCAAATAAATAAATAAAATCTTTTAAAAAAAGATACTCATCTTACATTAGGATCAAGACAAAGATGTCTATTACTGCTTCCATACAATAAGTACTAGAGGCTGTAACCAGTGCAGCAAGAGGTTCTAAGCAGTGCAAGCAAAGATATAAAAGGTATAAGGATTTTTTTTTTAGATTTTATTTATTTATTTGACATTGAGAGGGACAGGGAGCACAAGCAGGGGGAGCAGCAGGCAGAGGGAGAGGGAGAAGCAGGCTTCCCACCGAGCAGGGAGCCCAACGCGGGGCTCGATCCCAGGACCCCGGGATCATGACCTGAAGGCAGACACCTAACCGACTGAGCCACCCAGGTGCCCCAAAGGTATAAGGATTTTAAGATACAAAAGTACCCTTACTCAAACAGGTTATGATTGTCTGAAGGAAAAATCCAAAAGAATCTTCAATAAACTACTGGAATTAGTAAAAAGGCTCAACAAGTTTCTGACTACAGGATTGACAAATTAAAATCAATGATTAATAAAACAGCAATTATAAACTACAATTTTTAAAAGACAGCACATGCAATAGCAATAAAAACCATAAGACACCTAGGATAGAACTAAAAGACGCCTTGATCAAAGAAGTGCAAGAGAAAAAATATATGGAGAACATTATAATGCATTATTGAAAAGTATTTCCTAAAAGGTCTAAGTAAATGGAGAGTTTTACTCTGCTTTTAGATTGGAGAAATCATCATCATAAAGTTGTCAATTTTCCCAGATTGATTTGTAGACTTAATGCAATCCTAGTAAAAATCCTAAATGTACATGGTATTGCAAGGGGAAAATAACAGCAAAAAATGTAGATGGGGGCACCTGGGTGGCTCAGATGGTTAAGCATCTGCCTTTGGCTCAGGTCACGATCTCCAGGTCCTGGGATCCAGCCCCATGTCAGGCTCCCAGCTCAGCGGGGGGAGTCTGCTTCTCCCTCTCCCTCTGCCTCTTCCCCTGCTTGTGTTCTCTCTGCCTCTCTCTCTCTCTCTCAAATGAATAAATAAAATCTTTAAAAAGTGTAGATGGATTTGCTTTACCAGATATCAAGATAGATGTTAAGCAAGTGCCTGGCTGGCTCAGTTGGAAGAGTATGTGACTCTTGATCTCAGGGTTCTGAGTTCAAGCCCCATGTTGGGTAGAGATTACTAAAAAAATGAATAAATAAACTTAAAAAAAAGAGGTGTTAAAGCTATAGTGATTAAAAAGTGTAGTATTGCGGGTGCCTGGGTGGCTCAGATGGTTAAGCGTCTGCCTTCGGCTCAGGTCATGATCTCAGGGTCCTGGGATCGAGCCCCACATTGGGCTCCCTGCTTGGCGGGGAGCCTGCTTCTCCCTCTCCCTCTACTGTTCTCCCTGCTTGTGCTCTCTCGCTCTCTCTGTCAAATAAATAAATAAAATCTTTAAAAAAAAAAAAAAAAGTGTAGTATTGCCACAGGGAAAGTTACGTAGACTTTTGGTACATATCAGAGACTTAGTTTGACATTTGATTTACGACCCACATAGAACTTCAGATCATTAGAGAAAGGACAGACTTTTCAATAAATGGGGCTAAGATCATTAAATAATAACACAGGGAAAAAATGAAACTAGATCCTTTTTCACACCACATATAAAAAATCAGTTTAAGACCTAAAACTGAAAAGTAAAAACATAAAGCTTTTAGAAGAGAATAGTAAAGACTATCTTTTTCATTTTGGAATAGAAAAGGATGTCTTAAAGCAAAAAAAGATCATTCATCATTAAAAAAAAAGAATGATATATGTAGACATCAAAATTTTCATTCACAAAAGACACCAGTAAAAGATATTTACAACATACATAACCAACAAAGTATCCCAAATTTGCAAAGATTTCCCGCAAATCAATGAGATAAAGACAAACAACCTAAAAGAAAAGTGGGCATAAAATTTTAAGGTACACTTCAAAAGAAAAAAAATACAAATAGCCAAAAAGCACATGAGACATTGTTTAATCTCATTATGTGTCGGGGATGTGGAATATTAAAGCCACAATGAAATACCACTATACATATCAGATGGATAAAAATTGCAAAACCTGACAATCCTGAGTGTTGGTAAGAAAATGGAGCAATGAGGTGTCTCATCAAAGTTAATGGGGATCAGAATTAGTGTAACCACTTTGGAAAACAGCATGGGATTATCTAAAAAAGCTGAAAATGTACATATATCACAATGCAGCAATTCCACTTTTAGGTATACACTTTAGAGATACGCATGCTTATGCACTGGACACGTGCACCAAAATGTAGACAGCAGCCTTAGTATAATTGCCAAAAACTAGAAACAACCCAAACATAATTCTGAGCCAAATATCCAAATTACAAGAGTGCATCCTATATTATTTTTTCATATAAAGCTTAAAAACAAAGAAATGTTTATTTAGAGATGTATACACAGACAGTAAAACTATAAAGAAAAGCAAGGTAATTATTCCTATAAAAGCTAAGAGTGGTCACCACTGTGCAGGAAGAGGACGATTGTGATTAATATGGAACACACCGGGAACTGTTCCCACAGCATTCTGTTTCTTGATCTAGAGAGTGGTTACATGGGTTTTGCTTTACAACCAAAATGTGGATTTCTATTTTTTAACACTTTTCTATATGTTGTGTTTTATAAGAGAAAGATTAAAACTGACAAATCTGCCAAAATGAATCCAGAGTGCAGCACAATTCCAAAAAAGAATGTTATGAAACTTGACAAGTTGATTCTAAAATCATTAAGAGCAGAGGGCCAAGAAAAACCAAGACTGTTTTTATAAAAAAACTAATTAAGTCAAGGGGTTGATACTTCCAGATAATAAGACTTATAATAATACTTTAGTTATTAAGAAACTCGGGAAGAGACATAGGGATAAACAACAAGAACAGAATACAGAGGGGCACCTGGGTGGCTCAATCTGTTGAGCACCCAACTCTTGATTTTGGCTCAGGTCATGATCTCAGGGTCATGAGACTGAGCCTCACATTGGGCTCCACTCTCAGCTCAGAGTCTGCTTGAGATTCTCTCCCTCTTCCCTCTGCCCCTCCCCCTGCTCACATGCTCTAAATAAATAAATAAATAAATAAATAAATAAAATATTTTATATTAATTACAATTAAAAATTTTTTTAAAAAGAACAGCATAGAGAGTCCAGAAATCAAGTCATACCCACAGGGAATCAAGTCATGCCCACAGGGAAACTTGACTCAGGTCATATTACAAATCAACAAATATACTGGAATGTAAGAAATAAAATAAAAGGGACCCCCAACTCACATTATAATGAAAATAAAACCCTAATAGAATAAAGACCTCGGGGTAGAGAAAGTAGACAGAAACTACTCTTTGCCCACCAAATCTATTCCCCCATTCTTCCATAATAATCACATTGTAGCTGGGCACGTTTTCCAGCCTCCCCTGCAGATGGGTCTGGTAAGGAAATTAATTTCTTACAGTGGGATGTAAGCAGAACTGCTGACTGCCACTTGCAGCTCTGGAACTTGACATTAGCTATGCCTTCTCCATGGTTTCCTTTTCTTTCCTGCTGGTTGGAATTTGAATATGGCAGCAATCCAGCTTTGGCTATACAACACGGTGATATGCCCAAGGGGATGGCAAACTCACGAGATGGCATGAACCTGGCTCCCCAAATGTCTACGTACAGCAAAGCCACCTCAGCAATCGGGACTACTCATCTTGGGACTGTTTTGTGAGAGGAATAAATGTCCCTATTCTTTAACACACACCATTTTGGGGTCTCTTTGTTATAGCATCTCAGTCTTCACGGACACAGAAATATTTTGTAACCATGACTCAAAGAGCACCAATTAGATGGAAAAATGTTGATAAATATGCCTACATTATAAAATGAAAAACATCTATACCATAAAACACCATAAATAATGCAAAAATAGAAGCTATAAATGAAAGCAGATATTTATAATGCATACCCAGGGTGTATAAAAAATGCCTCAGATCAGTGGAGAAAAGATAACCCAATAGAAATACAAATAAAGGAAATAAACATGAAATCACAGAAGAAACCAAATGGCCAAGTAAACATTATAAAAAATGTTCAACTTTAACAGTAATCAGATAAATGTAAATTAAAACTTTCCCCCAAAAAATCCATTCACATCCAAAAAATGACAAATTTAACACAAATATTAAAGTCTAACAATACCAAATGTTGGCCATGAGCAACAGGAACTCTTGTACCCCGTTTTTGTAGCAGCTTAAATTAATATAACCACTTTGAAGAATAACTTGGAAAGATCTAGTAAAGTTGAGGATGCACCTTACTATAATAGAGTAATTCCATTCCTAGGTATATATCCTAGAGAAACTCTTGTGCATTGATATAACATGAGTGTTAATTGCAGCATTATTTATAATAGTTGAAAACTGGGGGGGCGCCTGGGTGGCTCAGTCATTAAGCGTCTGCCTTCAGCTCAGGTCATGATCCCAGGGGTCCTGGGATCCAGCCCCACATTGGGCTCCCTGCTTGGCGGGAAGCCTGCTTCTCCCTCTCCCACTCCCCCTGCTTCTGTTCCCTCTCTCGCTGTCTCTCTCTCTGTCAAATAAATAAATAAATAAAATCTTAAAAAAAAGAAAAGAAAATTGGAATCAACCTGAAAGTCCACCAACAAGAAAATAGATAGATGTAGTGGCACCAAAAATAAATCTCAAAACTTAATGGCAAATGAAAAAAGCAAACTGCCAGCAGATGGGTCTGGTATGTCCAAAATACACCAAGTTTTAACTATGCAAAAAATACCACGTAGTAAATATGTAGTAAAAGCATGTGAATGATAAACACCAAATTTGAATTTCTTGAGAATGTTGTGGCCTCTGTGGAGAGAAGAGGGGGAATGGGTTCGTGTGTGTGTGAGCACATGCTTTAGATCGTTTTTATATGGGCAGAAATCAGCCTCTGCATGTGGGCCTCCAAAGAGGGAAGCAAAACTCCATGAAGGACACCTTGTATATTCCTATAGGCTTTTAAACAGTCCTGTTTACAATTCTGTTTGAATTTAGTCCCCTTCCCTCTGTTTTAATTTTTTTCAAGTTATCTTCAAACATACAGCAAGGGTCCTTAAATTTCAGCAGGTATCAGAATCACCTGAAGGGCCTGTTAATATACAGATTGTTGGGCTGGCTTTCGGATTCTGTAGGTCTGGGGTAACACTGGAGAATCCGCACTTCTTTTTTTTTTTTAAAGATTTTATTTATTTATTTGACAGAGACACAGCGAGAGCAGGAATACAAGCAGGGGGAGTGGGAGAGGGAGAAGCAGGCTTCCCGCAGAGCAGGGAGCCCGATGCGGGGCTCGACCCCAGGACCCGGGGACCATGACCTGAGCCAAAGGCAGACGCTTAACAACTGAACCACCCAGGCGCCCCGAGAATCTGCACTTCTAACGATTTCCCAGGTGACACTGACGTGGCTGGCTCATGGACCATACTTTGAGAACCACACTCTGAGACCTACAGGGAAATCTATTATACGAAGCCCATGTGTTTTTGTGGTTGTGGGGAATTAGACAAAGCAGTGAGAGAAAATGCGGCACTCTCTACCTTCACCTTGGGCTGAGGCCAGCGTGGAAGCTCAGAACTCTAGGTGGCAAAGAGAAGCGCCCACCGCGCAGCAGGTGGGGGCCAGGTGTCAGCGCAGTGAGTTTGATAGGGACCCCCTTTGCCCTAAATACTTGCCTGAACAGGTACGTATGATGTAACTGGCTGGGGAAATAACTTCCCATCAAACCATGCCCCCTCCCCTCCCCTGTCCTCAGCAGAAACTCCAGGTTCACACCCCACGGTTGGGGGAGGAAGAGGTTGAAAATGCTGACTCCATTGTGTACCCAGCAAACCAACCTGTCCCTGGGCTTCGGGAGCCTCTGAGCTAGCCTCTTAGTCCCATTGTCTTGTTTGCAGCTGGCTGGGCCCACTCCCCAGGCCTGCTCCTTTATCCTCCCCAGGTTGGGGGTGGGGGGGGGGGAACCTGCTCTCACTGTGGATGAGACACTTGTGATGGTTTAATGGGCCCTTGGGAACCTCAGGGTTTGATTATTCTCAGCAATCAGCAGGAGCAGTCATGCGTTTCTGGGCCCTCCAGCTTCACCCTGCTCACCAGCCTTCCAGGCCTGGAACGTACCCACAAACTCTTTAGCTGACTAAAAGCCGGGGAACTTGTGTGCGAGCCTGTATGGGTGTGTATGTGTGTGTGTGTGTGCGCGAATGCGTGCACACGTCCAAGGGGGAGCTGAAAGCTAGTGCACAGAAGAAAGCCAGAGGCCTGGGGCTGATCATTATCTCCAGGCCAGAACCTTCCAGTCCCTAAATGGGACCCTGGTATTCTGCCAAACAACCAGACTCTCACTCTGTATAATGAAGTTCTCATTGATTATCCTGTTGATGTCCCAAGAGACCGGGGCCCAGGGAGGTCCATCTGCTGCCAAGCCCGGTTCCTTGTTCCACTCCCCCGTGGAAATGAGGGTGCCCCATGCAACTCCCCCATCGCCTCACTTCCCCAGCATAACGACTCATCCACAAGGGACCCTGGTCCTGGGGCTGAACTGAAGTGACAGCAACTGTTTATTAATTGGACTAATGAGAGGCCTCGGCAGGGAGAGAAAGAGAAGCGGGAAGAGAGAAAAAGAAGGGGATGAAGACAGGAACATCACACAGCACAGGAGTTCAGGAGTAGATTTCAGATTGGAACAGGCAGCTCATTCCCTGAGCGTTGGTGGAGGTTGGGGGGGAGTAGGCAGGGGGATTTTGAATTGGTTTGCAAAGCTCATATGTTTTACAGGAAACATGCTAATTTTTCATCAGCAAATTGTAATCACTCCCATTTCCTGAATGCCTGTGTTCGGGCACTTTACTGTTTGTTTGTTTGTTTAAGATTTTATTTATTTATTTGACAGAGAGAGACACAGCGAGAGAGGGAACACAAGCAGGGGGAGTGGGAGAGGGAGAAGCAGGCTTCCAGCGGAGCAGGGAGCCCGATGTGGGGCTCAATCCCAGGACCCTGGGATCATGACCTGAGCCGAAGGCAGACTCTTAACGACTGAGCCACTCAGGTGCCACCTGGGCACTTTACTGTTTTATGTGCATGATCCAAGTTCATCTTTACAAGAACCATATGAGAGGGGAGTCCTTCTATTCATTCAGCCCATGACAAAACTGAAGCCCAGCGAGGTTTGCCAAAAGTCACACGTGTAATAAATAACAGAGCCCAAACTCTGAACCACTGTCATTGTGGGAGGTGAAAGCTAATGAGTCAACACACACACACACACACACACACACACACACACACATACACTTACTGAGCATTCCTCTTTTCAGGCAGACAGCACTAAGCCCTTATGGGTAGCAGCACCTCCAACCCTATAAGGCAGGTAGGTTTATTTTCCCCATTTTGCGGATAAGGAAACTTGGGCTCAGAGAGGCAAAATAATTTGCCTAAGTCCACACAGCCAGGAAGTGTCAAAACAGGGATTTGCTATCCATCTACCAGGCATTCTCACCTTATTTCCCTTCCTCCCTCAATCTCTCTTTGCTCTGAGCTCCTGGGGGCATCCTGCGTAAGAGAAGGTGAGCTGCAGGGAGGGTGGGACGGTTTATTTGGCTGCAGAGGAGGTTCCAGTTGCACGGAGGGGATCAGGATCGCCATGAGATTTAGCCTGTGGCACGGAAGTCCTGAGCAAGTGTGGAGGGCAAGTTGTCAGGACCAGGGACTGGAGGCTTGTAATGCGTGGGTGTGCAAGCTTTCCTCTGGGCAACCTCACGCTGCCTCACTCCCCTCTCCCGGCAGAGGCTCGAGGGACTTATTAATAGCATGACAGTCTCCTCAACATTTTAGGACTGATATATTTTTTCTGTCAATGAGGCCAATGGGGTAAGCTGCACTGGCAGCTGCGTCCTTCCTGTTTGTCCTCGTGAAGCAGTTCCAGCTGACCAGCCACCGGGAACCTGCTGCTTAAGCAGCTGGTAATGGACTACAAACAGCACAGCACAAGGAGGGCCTGCCAGCCAGGGGTCAGCGCCCTCCTGCCTTGCACAGAGGAGCCAAGGATTAAGAACATGGGAGCACAGCTGATGTGTGCATATCTAGCTATCCTCTGCTCTGGACTTCTCTTGGTTTTTGTTTTGTTTTTTGTTTTGTTTTGTTTGCAAAAAACAAACAAACAAATAAATAAATGCGTGTAGGCAAGTTCAAATCACACAGAAGAATATAGAGTAAAAAGTGAAACTCCCCCTCCCAGACACTCCCAGTAAGCACTGGCCATCCCTGGTGGGTCTATCTTTTCATGCCCTTTTCTGCTAAATCTTGGTATAAATATGAGCTTATGTTTTTACATTTTTTTATTATTTATTACAAAATGGAATTGCTATACTGATCTTCAATGTGATAACTAGCTCTCCAAAATGTTATAGCAATTTACATCCCATCAAGAGTGTACAAAAGGGCCAGTTTCCTCCCATCTGAGCCAACAGTGACTTGTTTTGGAAGTAAAACAAGATGCCACTATGTAAATTGCAAAACTTGTAAAAATGCCTCTCCTACTCTTTCCTTTTCCTGCTGTGCTTTCCCCTGCTCTCTATTAAATTTGTGACCTCTGACCCATGCATATTACACAGAATCCAAAGGTTTGTCAGCAGATGAGAAAGCAAGGGGAGGGGCACCTGGGTGGCTCAGTCGTTCTGCCTTTGCTCGGGTCACGATCCCAGGGTCCCGGGTCCTGGGAAGAGCCCCTCATTGCATGGGGCTCCCTGCTCAGCAGGGTGTCTGCTTCTCCC
This sequence comes from Phoca vitulina, assembly GCF_004348235.1. Classification (NCBI taxonomy): domain Eukaryota; kingdom Metazoa; phylum Chordata; class Mammalia; order Carnivora; family Phocidae; genus Phoca; species Phoca vitulina. The sequence continues at coordinate 7,738,038 of NW_022589705.1, forward strand.
TTTGCCCCTCCCCTTGCTCGTGTTCTCTGTCTCTCAAATAAATAAAATCTTAAAAAGAAAAAAAGCAAGAGGAGGGGGGGACTTATGGTTCATCAACTGGGATACACAGAGATGCAACATTACTCTGTAAAAGGTGATGCCAACACATCATATATATTTATAGCTCATTAGCCGGCAAAAAAATGTATGCTCAAGACTCCTTGCTAGGTTTGGGATCTCAACTGATCCTCAGATAACCATGCGGTTAGAAAAAGCAAGCAGTATTTCCCCATTTTAGAGATGATAAAAAAGGAATTAACAAATTCAGGTGATTGCCTAAGGTCACAGTGCTAGTCCGTGTTCTCTCCCTTATACAACATCTACAACTTTTATTATGTGTGTAAAATATAGGTGTGTGTGTGTATAGATATAAACACTAAATGCACAATGTATAATTTCTGAACACATATTTAGATCACACCCTGTTTTATACCTACAGATATATACTAGGTGTAATCTCTGTAAGTGTAATACAATATACATAAAATGTCATAGATGGTGCAAGAGACACTAAGACCCCACCTAAATGTCACTGGCAGGCCCTGATAAAAGTGTACTAGGGACTAAAAAGGGTTGGAAAATGAACAATAAATGAGGTCTCTTAAAGTCATGGTTCTGGAACAATATATAACAGGTTAAGTGCATGAAATTTTGGAGTCAGTTATACTTGGGTTCAAGTCCTACTTTAATCACATTCTAGACGCATGACTTTGGACAACTGAACTAAGTTCTCTGGGCCTCAGTTTTTTCATTTGTCAAAACAAGATATTATGTTCTATCTCATAAGATGGTTGAGTGGGTGAAATGAGATAATGCATGCAAAATACCTTGCCATGGGCACAGAACATGTAAGTCTCAATTAGTGTTAGTTACTACTAATTTGTATTATGTGTTTGCCTATATTCTTATTTGTTTATTTTTTTAAGAGCAGAGGGAGAGGATCTCCAAGCAGACTCCTGCTGAGCACGGAACCCGATGTGGGGCTCGATCCGAAGCCGAAACCAAGAGTCGGCCACTTAACCGACTGAGCCACCAAGGCGCCCCTATCCTTATTTGTTTCAATTCAACACAGTTCAGCTGTACATAAAACTGAACCTGTGACCCAAGAAGTGGCATTAATGAAAGACAAAAGCAATGGTTCTCAGCCCCGGCTGCCCACTAGAATCCTCTGGTGAGCTGAAAACACAATACTGATGTCTAGGCCAAGGAAATCAGAATCTCTGAGGGTGTTAGGAACCACTGGATTAAACAGAGGCTGCCAGGAGTATGAAGTTTGCACGGGCCGCTAACAACAATGAATGAGGTTCTGTGCAAATCAAGACTTTAACTGAGCGAGTCCTCCAAAGCTCTGACACCTGACTGCTGCATGGACGTTCGGTGACCTCTTTTCACTTTCCCAGTAGTCCTATTTTATCTGGAGGTCTGTGTAGCCCGAGGGAAGGCAACTCCTTTCCTGACCTCCGAGGTCAAGCAGTAGACCCCGAAAGCTAAGGTAATCATTGCATTTTATCCACTGCCACTGGGGGTGGTTTAAAGGGTGCTGTGACCAAAGCTGTTGTAATCAGTGTGACGCTCGGACAAAGACAAAGATGCTGTCTTTCCTGCTGAGTGTGAATGAGAAAGCAGGTAGCCCTGGGAGCTGGGTTTAGCCCCCTTGGGGCCCCAAAGGGAGTCAGCTTTAGTAAGAAGACAGCAGAGAAGAAAGAAAGGCATTGTTTTTGCTGCTAGATCCAGCCTCACCTAAAACTAGCTCCCTCTGGACTTCTGAACATCATGAGTGGATAAATTCCTTACGCAGCTCTATTTTTCTGTTAGTTGCAACTAAAAGCATCCCAACAGAGTACTCTCTATGTGGGTAGCAGTAACCTCGGGCAAGCAAGCGTACCTGGTGTTCTTTCTATTTCACAGGAAAACAGCAAGTTCTTGGCTAGGGCCTCTTCCTGCCCCTTCTAGAACCAACAGCCCGGACAGAAGCAAATAAACAATAAACTGAGCAATCATTCCTCTTCTTTCAAAGTCATAACCCGTGGGAGCTCAGGGTCCCTTGAACTTGTGGCAAAAGTCTTAGGTTCTCCTCGTTAACCTGTTGAGGTGAGTCCAAGCAGCACAGCTTGAACTTGACCCTGCCACAGCTCTTGACCCTGTTACTCTGCTCACCCACTTCCTGTGGCACCTCCGCTCCCGTGGAGGCCTCTCGAAGCTGCCTCCATGCTCACCTACCCCTGCACCACCATCTCATTTCAAACTACTTGCTCTTCTCCAAATCTCATCTGCTTTCATGTTTCATTTTCTTTTTTTAATCTTTTTTTAATAAAATATTTTTTTAAATAAGATTTTATTTATTTATCTGAGAGACAGAGAGAGAGCACACAGCCAGGGGAAGGGGCAGAGGGAGAGGGAGAAGCAGGCTCCCCGCTGAGCAGAGAGCCCAACGGAGGACTCGATCCCAGGACCCCCGAGATCACAACCTGAGCCGAAGACAGACACCCAACCGACTGAGCCACCCAGGCGCCCCTCATGTTTCATTTTCCATTGCCTTTTGTACATGCAGTTCCCTTTGCCTGCCATACTCCTTCCCCCTTCTCTCCATAGCAGATCCCACCTGTCCTTCAAGGTCCAGCTTCAATGCCACTTCCCCCATTTTCCCCGAGGCAGGGCAGGGGCCCTTCCTCAGTCCTTTCATGGTACCTCTTACACAGTACACACCCTCATTGTAGTGCTTATCACATGCTGGGGTCAATGTGTCCCTGTGTCCGTCTCCCCCACCAGATGTGGGTGCTTCAAGAGCAGGAACTCTTATCTTTCTTATCTTTTTACATTTCAGTATCCCTAGGGAGGCAATATAAAGCAATGGTTAAGTACACCAGTTCCGGAGGAAGGCTGCCTAGATCAAAATCCTAGTTCTCCTAGCTCTATTACCTTGGTGAAGATATTTAACGTCTCCCGGCCTCAATTTTCTTAACCGTAGATTGAGGATTAAATATAACTTCCACGTCATAGATGGCTGTCAGGACTAAAGAAGATACTGCATCTAAAGTCCTCCGGCAGAGTGCTTTGCCCAAGTCAGCTGTGACAGAGATGATTATAACTGACAGCAAAGACAATTAGTACCCATCCTGGTGCCCTGCATGTTCCAAGGACTAAGTACACATTGTTAAAACTGAACAATAACCAGATTTCTTAACCCAAAGACCTCTAATTTGATCCCAGAGAGGCAGAACGCTATTCTGTGGTTACTGCTGAGTCCCGAAGACTTTGACCCCAAGGGAAGAGAACTGTGAGGAAAGCTTTGAGAGCTTACAGCTCAGCCTTGAGGTTCTCAGTAACTGGGCCACCTCTGTGTAGCTCCTTAAAGCAGCCTTTTTTGTCTTCTACGCAATCATTTTGAGAATTTTTTCTGAATCCATTAATTTCTGGACTCAAAACAGCCCGCATTTTTTGTCCCTGTGAATAATTAAATAGTAAATAGCGCAACAAGAGCTCTTCGTGTAGCTTCTTCCACACGATATAATTATTTTGAGAACCATCATATTATTGTATCCACATTTCCTTCCTTTTTATTGCTGAGCCATACCCAATGGCATGGATGTACCTCATTATGTTTATCCATTCGTCACGGTTGGGTATTTGAGCCATTTCTAGTTTTGATCTTTTACAAATGAAACTGCTCTGAATGTTTGTGTCCGAGTCTGTGAAGACATATAACCCAGTCCAATTTGAATAACGGTTAAAGCATCAACAGCAGTAGCTTGAGTGACTGAGGAGGGAATGTGGGTAGAATGATAGCAGTAACTGTGGGCTATTTCTTTTTAGTATACGTAGCTAACATGTGTCTAAAATCTTAAACATCAAACTATCCAAATATTTACAAATAGGAATCACTGGGTTAATTGTAAACTTAGATTTACCAGTCCAAATCCCAACCTAGTATAGACCTAACTCAAATGTCATCCGTTCTAGGGGCGCCTGGGTGGCTCCATCATTAAGCGTCTGCCTTCGGCTCAGATCATGATCCCAGGGTCCTGGGATCGAGCCCCGCATCGGGCTTCCTGCTCCGCGGGGAGCCTGCTTCTCCCTCTCCCACTCCTCCTGCTTGTGTTCCCTCTACTGCTGTGTCTGTCTCTGTCAAACAAATAAATAAAATCTTTTTTAAAAAAATGTCATCCCTTCTGGCAGGAATCCAGTGAGAATCACGAGCTGTCTTGAACACATTTTGCAAGAAACTGAAACACTGACAAGAACTCCCTAAGAACAGAAACCTGTCTCTGCCATGTTCCAGCACCCAGAGCCTGGACAGACACACACACACACACACACACACACACACACACTTTTTTTTTTTTTTAAGCAGCTCATTCCATTTTTGGGAAGTTCTAATGATTACAAAGTCTTTACGTGTAGCAGATATTGATCACCCTTTCTGTTCTAATTAAGCCCTTGAGAGCCACATTTTCCACAAGAAATTAAGAATATGTGAAAATACAGACCCAAACTCTTTAACCATTTCCATTAAGGCACAGTTTAACTTAGGACAATACTGATGTGGTCATTCTTCTGAAAAGTAGCATGCAGAGCGGCTAAGCATAAGGGTGGGGAAGCCTGCCAGACTGCGCTCAAATCCTAATTATAGCTGTATGAATTGGGGCAAATGCTTAATCTTATTATGCCCACATTTCCCCATTTGTGAAATGAGGATAGTAATAGCCATCGCACAGGACTGTTGCAAGAACAAACAAGAAAATGGATACCAAAGGCTCTTGCACAGTGTTATTATCATTGAATATCCGCCAGTTTTTTAAGGATCCTGCTAAAGAATGGCACACCAAGCCATATACAGAGCTCCAGGAGTGGCCACCGAAGGAAGAGTTCTTTAATTTTTTTTTTTTTTTTAAGATTTAAAAAATTTTCGTTTATATAAATTTTTACTTGAAGTATAGTTGACAGAGTTCTTCAATTTTTTTGTTTTGGTTGGTTTGTTTGTTTTTAGCAGTTATACTAAAAATAATGAAGACCACCCCACCGCCCCCACTGGTTTTCATAGGATTTTCTTTCGCGCCATTATCGAAACGCTCACACCTGTTCAATCTGGTCCTAGACTTAATTGAAGGATTCAATAATATTCTTGTTGGTTTGGAGTAAATAATAAGATAATTTTGAGTCTTGACTCTGTTACCTAATTCATTAAATATTGCTCCCAAATTTCTAGATGTAGAAATTTAATAAAAATGCTTTCTTAAGGGGGCGCCTGGGTGGCTCAGTCAGTTAAGCATCCGGCTTCAGCTCAGGTCATGATCTTGGGGTCCTGGGATGGAGCCCCCGGAACTGGACTCCCTGCTCAGCGGAGAGTCGGCTTGTCTCTCTCCCTCTGCCCCTCCCCCAGCTAGTGCAGTCTCTCTCTCTCTCTCAAACAAATAAATAAGATCTTTAAAAAAAAATGCTTTCTTAAGTCCTTGATAAAAACACCATGCGGGACAGGATCAAAGGCTCTGAATCAGTTTGCGTTGACATGAGCAATTTAACCCATGTAACCCAGCAAACCGTATTAGAATCTTGTCACATTTTTCATCATTTCCATAATGACATTAACAGACTCTGTAAATATCTTGCTAAAATCAAGATGGAGTGTAACTATTACATCTCCCTAATTTACATATCTGATAATTTTATCATAAAATAAAACATAGATAATTTGACATGAAATATTCCTAGAAAACTCAAACTCATTCCAAGTGTCAACAACATTCTTTATGAAGTATCCACAAAACAACTATTTAAGACACTATTCTGGGATTTTTTTTCCTGTGAACAACATCCTACTTCCTGGTATGAGGTTCTGGAATCCGCCCTTCTCTTATTTATGAAATTTATGATGTTTTCCAGGCTCTGGACACCCTTTTATTTTCACCACAACTTCTCAAGAATATTTAAAGTTAAAATGTGTATAACTTCTGGCTCAAAGATAGAAAATTGCTGGTAGATCCATGATCCCATCCACAAATCATTTTACTACTATGGAACATAACTCTCTGGGCCCAGAGATTGGCGGGGGTGGGGGGGCATTTTTAAAATTTATTTAAGTACGCTCTACACCCAACCTGGGGCTTAAACTCACTACCCCAAGATCAAGAGTGGTGTGTCCTACCAATTGAGCCAGCCCAGGACCCCTTGGGGGGCATTTTTAAAAAGCTTATTTACTATCTCCTCATTCTCTCTAACTCCAATTTCTTTCTTTTTTTTTTTTTTTTTTAAGATTTTATTTACTTATTTGACAGAGAGAGACACAGCTAGAGAGGGGACACAAGCAGGGGGAGCGGGAGAGGAAGAAGCAGGCCTCCTGTGGAGGAGGGAGCCCAATGCGGGGCTCGATCCCAGGACCCTGGGATCATGACCCGAGCCGAAGGCAGACGCTTAACGACTGAGCCACCCAGGCGCCCCTCTCTAACTCCAATTTCTTCTTAGCATTGTTCTTTGTCTTTACACTTGCCATGCTAATCCGTTTTTACTTTGAAGTGGCCAGAGTTTTGACGTCAGTGATTCTTTAGTTTGCAAAAGAAAAATAGAAAACAAACAAACAAATAAAAATCAGTCCTGGCCCACATTCCTTCTTGTTATATCTCTCCATTAATTTTAAGCTTGATAACCTAAAACTTAGTCACCAGGTATTTGATGTATAACTTTTTGAAACTTTTGAATGACTGGAATTTAAATAAATGATAGCATGTTAATATTTAGTGATATTTCAAAATATATTAACCATGAGTGATTATAGACAAATTACTTACCCTCTTAGCCTCAGTTTCTTCATCCATAAAAATGGAATAATAACCCTCATGCACTGTTGGTAGGAATGTAAATTGGTTCATCCATTATACAAAACAGCATAAATGTTCTTCAAAAAATTAAGAGTAAGAATACCATACAATCCAGGAATCCCACTTCTGGGTACTTACCTGAAGAAAACAAAAACACTAATGCAAAAAGATAGATGCACCCCTATGCTTATTGCAGCATTATTTACAACAGCCAAGATGTGGAAGCAATTCAAGCGTTCATCAATAGATAAATGAATAAAGAAGATGTGATATACAAAAGTAGACACATAGATCAATGTCACAGAATAGAGAGCCCAGAAATAAACCCATGATTATATGGTCAATTAATTTACAACAAAGGAGGCGAGAGTATACAATGGGATAAAGTCTCTTCAACAAATGGTTTTGGGAAAACCAGTCAGCTACATGGAGAAGAATGAAACTGGACTACTTGCTTATATTATATCCAAAAAAACTCAAAATGGACTGAAGATCTAAATGTGAGACCTGAAACCATAAAATTCCTAGAAGAAAAAATAAATAAATAAAATAAATAAAAATAAAATTCCTAGAAGAAAACACAGGCAGAAATCTCTTTGACATCAGCCACAGAAACATTTTTCTAGATATGCTTCCTTTGGCAAGGGAAACAAAAGCAAAAACAAACTATTAGGACTACATCAAAATAAAAAGCTTTTGCACAGCATAGGAAACCATCAACAAAACAAAAAGGCAATCTACCAAATGGGAGAACGTATTTGCAAATGATATAACAGATAAGGGGTTAATATCCAAAATAATAAAGAAGTTATACAACTCAACACCAAAATAATAATAATAATAATAATAATAATCCAACTAAAAATGGGCAGAAGACATGAACAGACATTTCTCCAAAGATGGCCAACAGACACATGAAAAGATGCTCCACATCACTCATTATCAGAGAAATGCAAATCAAAACCACAGTGAGATATCACCTCACACTTGTCAGAATGGCTAAAATCAAAAACACAAGAAATAAGAAGTGTTGGCAAAGATGCAGAGAGAAAGGAACCCTCATGCACTGTTGGTGGTAATGCAAGCGACTGGAGCAGTCACTGTGGAAAACAGTATGGAGATTCCCCCCAGAACTGAAAATAGAATTACCATATGACGCAGTGATTCCACTACTGGGTATTTACCCAAAGAAAATGAAAACACTAATTAGAAAAGATATATGCACCCTTATGTTTACTGCAGCATTATTTACAATAGCCAAGATATGAAAGCAGGCCAAGTATCCATCCAGAGATGAATGGATAAAGGTGGGGGGGGGGAGGTGTATAGATATACAGATACACAATGATATAGAGACAGCCATAAAAAAGAACAAAATCTTGCCATTTGCATCAAAATGGATGGATCTAGAGGGTATTACGCTAAGTGAAATAAGTCAGAGAAAAACAAATACCATATGATTTCACTTATATGTAGAATCTAAAAAACAAAACAAATGAACAAACAAAACTAAAACAGACTCATAAATAGAACAAACTAATGATTGTGAAAGGGGGTGGGATGGGGCAGCAGACTAAATAGGTGAAGGGGATTAAAGGGCACAAACTTCCAGTTATATAATAAATAAGTCACAGAGATGAAAAGTACAGCATAGGGCATATAGTCAATAATATTGTAATAGCGTTGTATGGTGACAGATGTTGACATTTATCAGGGGGAGCATTTTGTAATGTATACAAATGTCAAGTCACTATGTTGTAATCTGAAACTAATACATTGTATGTCTACTACACTTCAATTAAAAATAAAAAGGAGGGGCGCCTGGGTGGCTCATTCGTTAAGCATCTGCCTTCATCTCAGGTCATGATCCCAGGGTCTTGGGATCGAGCCCCACATTGGGCTCCCTGCTTGGCGGGAAGCCTGCTTCTCCCTCTCCCACTCCCCCTGCTTGTGTTCCCTCTCCCACTGTCTCTCTCTGTCAAATAAATAAATAAAATCTTTAAAAATAAATAAATAAATAAATATAAAAAGGAATTATAGTACCAACTTGATAAGGTTATGAGGATTAAAGAAATTTGTGTATGTAAAGTTCTTATAATAGTATATGATACACAGCAAGTATTACGTGTTGTTTTATTAATTGTAGACCCCAGGCACCTATGTGTTTAGCAGACTTTACTGAAGATGTGAGGACAGGAAGCAATTTACATTACTTAAACACAACACAAACTGAATTTGATCTTCATTTCTTCCCCAAAGCTTCCTTGCTTATTTAATTTTCAGGCTCCCCCGTTCTTTGACCTCCGGGAAACTCAGTTCCCCTTCACCTTATTATACAAAACAATTGACCTCTTCACCCCCTACTCAACCCCAGCCTCTCTCTGCAGACTTTGCTCAGCTAAGCGGCAAGCATTTTCCCCAGAGTCAGCGCCTCACGGCCACTTAGAAATCTTTTTCTTTCTCCTTCCTCCATAGCCCCTGGGAGGATCAGGGACCAAGAGAGAGATTTCTTTCCATATCAAAGTGCATTTCATCACCTCCCTTAGCAGGAGGAAGCAGCAACAATCAATTCTTGTCTTCAACAGCAATTTTAATTATTGAAACTTAGAAATAAACATTTCAAATACATATTTTAAACATATTTTAAAATACACATTTTAAACATATTTAAATATGTTTTATTATCTTCCTTAATATTAAATTTCATCAGTGTGTTGCCTAGGTCTTGATAGTTTATGACTGATGTCTATGAAAAGTGAGATTTGAATGCTAGGCAGGGCTTCGTAATTCTAAGAAAGAAATGAGGAAGGATGTATTTGGGTCATTCCGGCACAAATACAGCACTGATTCTGTCCAGGAGGGGAAGGAAGTAAAGTAGAACTTGAGGGGAGCTGCTTTCTCAACCTCAGGGAACAGCCGACAACAACGTCATCTCCTCCTCCGCTCTCTGAGTTACTCGTCGCTGCTGTTCCTCCCCACAAGCAAGGACCTGGCCAGACCTGCAGCAGCTCCCTGTTCTTGGACAATTCAGGGGCGAGGGGGTGGAGGGGGGGCACCTGGGCTGGCTCAGTCAGTAGAGCACGTGACTCTTGATCTCAGGGTTGTGAGTCCAAGCCCCACACTGGGTGTAGAGATTACCTTAAAAAACAATTTTAAAAATAAAGACATTGGGGGGGGCTCAAGTGATTAATGAAAAATTAAAAGATAAGACTATATTTATACCCCAAGCCATGAAGCATGTCATATCAGTTATGCCTGATTATGCAACCAAGTGTTCCAAGACTTCATTAGCCTAAGACTACAGAATCAGGCCACCTTTTTTCCATATATACATTTCAGTGACCTCAAGTTGTCTTCTCTGGAATATGAGAAGCTGATTTGCATTGTAAATCTCATTGGATTGCCCCTTCGCTTTGTTTGCTTGTGGAAGAAAGCGAACGTGATCCTGCCATTTGCAGGTTTTCTCCCCAAGTACATTTGCCACCCCTGGTGCCTCTCCACAGCTCCGAGGCCACCTGACGCCATCTGGGGACTGGCTCCTCCTCGGTACTACCACTGCTTTCCCCCAGCTGCGTCTCCCCAACTTGGGCACGGACTCCCGCCTTCCCTCCCCAACGTACAGCTAGGACCAGCAAGTGGGTGTCAATAAAACCTGCCAGATGCCTTGAGGATGGCAGAAGGAATGACACTGAAACGGACGGAAACTTAAACTGGAGGAGACACATCACTGCTCCTTGAATTTGTTAATCCATACCCTCCCTACGGGACCCTCCACCGGAGCTGGCTCCGTGGGCCCCGTGCTTACAATGGCCCCGTACTTCTGCTGTTGCCATCTTGAAATTCTTAATACTTTTTGAACTAGAAGCCTTCCATTTTCATTTTGCATTGAGCCCAGCAAATTACGTAGCTACTTACACCCTCTTTTTTTAACTAAGATACAATCAACATATAATATTAAATTAGTTTCAGGTGCACAGCATAGTGATTTGATATTTGTATGTATTGCAAAACGATCATCACAGTAAGTCTAATTAACATCTGTCACCATACCTTGTCACAGTCACGCCCTCTATTAAATACCATTCTTCTCCTTAACCCCTGGCCTGTCTGTGTCTGCAGCCAAAGTACCTATGATTATGCCCCTTCTTCTTGGAGTTCTGATCCAACTCCAGGCACAAAGTTGTTCCAGAGATGCAACACTGCTCACAATGAATGCAACCAAGTAGGTTAGTTATGAGAGATGAAATTGTCTTTTAAGTGTCATAATCACAAGGCAGTGTAAAGGTACTTTGATTTAAAAAAGAAAATTAATTGAAGCGTAGTTGACATATAATATTATATTAGTTTCATGTGTATAACATAGTAATTCAACATTTATATACATTAGGAACTGATCATCACACTAAAGCTAGCTACCATCTGGCATCATACAAAGTTATTACATATTATTAACTGTATTCACTGTGCTGTACATTGTATCTCCAGGTCTTACTTATTTTATAACTGTAAGTAATGGTGCTTTGATTTGATTTGATTTTTTTAAAGATTTAATTTATTTATTTTGGAGACAGAGAGAGCATGGGCAGGGGGAGGGGCAGAGGGAGAGAATGAGAATCCCAAGCAGACTCTGTGCTGAGTGTAGAGCCCGATGCGGGGCTCGATCTCATGACCCAGAGATCATGACCTGAGCCAAACCCAAGACTCAGACACTTAACCAACTGAGCTACCCAGGCACCCAAAAGGTATTGTGATTTTAATACAAATACACAACAGGCATATATCTGTGGTCATATACATAAAATTATATAAATGTGGTTATCTAAAGATCCAGATATTTGGTCCCATGTGGACCAAAAGCCAAGCAAACAACCACATTTTTATCTAAAAATATCTGTTTTGGTTAAAGGGCTTGGCATCACATAGATAGCCTTATTCTGTACATGAAGATGTTTTGGGGAGAGGCTAGAGTATTTCATGACACCAGAACATTCTGAAAAATTTAACCACTGCTCTTATCTCCTCCTCACATGCACTTCCATCTCTGCCCCCTACTCTTCGTCTCCTCGGTCTCCCACTCTCTCCTCCCTTCCCTTTCTCGACTCCATCTGAGCCCCTTTAGGGCAGTTTAAGTAATTTTCCAGACCTGACCCTGAAGGTATCTCCCCAGCAGGAGTCCTACACTCTGAGGAAGTCCCAGGGTAGGGGGTGAGGGGGCAACAGCCGGCCAGTGGCCAGCTCCCGCCAGAGCCGAGAAGGGGCAAAAGCGAGAACCAGGAGGAAGTGGGTCACCGCCCCATGGTTGGCAGGAACCACTGCTGTGCCTGAGCTTTTATTCTGGGAACAAATCTTTGCTCTCTTCACCAGTGACCCACATGAACCATAATTCCCAACAGCAATAAAGTGGGGCAATAAAGAAGGGCTGACTCCACAACTGTGGGGTAAGAGTTCCCTGGCAAGGGAATAAAGACAGAAAGACATAGTGCTTTCATGGAGACAAAGGAAACAAAGGGATTCAGAAAATGAGATTGAAAAAAAGGTCTGAGCCTTGACTAACTGCCCCTAGATGCCTCCACACCAAAAAATTCCATCTTGTTTTGTATTCCTCTGATTTTAAACGCCCCTTCTTTTCAAGGTGAGGTAAGGATGAGGAAGAAGGGGGAAAGCAGCTGCAGAGCCAAATCAAGCTGGGAGCTGGGAATCATGGGAGCCGCTGGAGAGCTTGGCAGAACCCCACTGTTTGTTGGATGGATCCTGGAAACACCCACTGAATTGGCTACTTCTTCCTTCCCTGCAAACAAGATCCTAACAAGATTCTTCTAGCCTGAAGTGGTGACTTTGTGACCTCTTGGCTTTAGTCACGTCCTCTCTCCCACCCCAGCCCCAGGGACTGACTCTTCCCATTTTCCTGGGCAGTTCCAGAGTCCCAGAGTGTTATTTATCAGTAGGCAGCAGAGGGCGATCTGGCCCCAGAGAATGACCGGGTCAACTCTTGCCATGTGCCTGGATTGCTAATGACTTGCAGCTCCATCAACATAAAGCTGACTCTTGACAAAGGAACATTGTCACTAAGCATTTTCCTTTTCATTCTTGAAAGCTCCACTGCCTTAGCTAACCCCTTGCCCCTCCCTCCTGCCTTCATTCTCACTCTCTTTCCTCTCCCAACCTCTTGGAAGCAGCAGGAAATGAACAAGGTCCACAGTAGAGAAAAACAAATCCCAGAGCCCTGCCGAGGGCAGCCACAGGGAAACGACCCAGTGTCATTAGCAGCTGCTGGAGCTGTAGGCGGCCCTGCGTGTGGCGTGTGTGCGTGTGTGTGCGCGTGTGCGCGCGCGCGCGTGTGTGTATGTGTGTACTTTCATATACATAAAAATGACCTTGAGAGATTATTAAAACACAGTTTCCTGGGCCTCACCCAGGAGTTCTGATTTAGTAGGTCTGGAGAAGGGCCCAAGAATTTGCATTCTTAACACTCCCAAGATATTTTAATGCTGTCAGTGACGGACCACGTTTTCAGTAGCACTGTTGTGCACCAAATGCAGTGAACACTGTTTGGCTTGCTTGGATAAAATCCTGTTAAGATGAATTCCCCCTAAGGGCACCTGGGTTAAGCAGCTGCCTTCACCTTGGGTCATGGTCCCGGGGTCCTGGGATCGAGCCCCGCATTGGGCTCCCTGCTCAGCAGAGAGCCTACTTCTCCCTCTCCCTCTGCCTGCCGCTTCCCCTGCTTGTGCTCTCTCTCTCTCTGTCAAATAAATAAATAAAATCTTAAAAAAAAAAAAAAGGTGATTTCCCCCTAGAATAGTAAGTCCAGATCCTTCTAAGTCTGGGCCAGAAGATCTCATAGATCAGCCTACTGCTGTTCCCTCCCCTTGGAAAAGAGCAGAGAATGTATCAACCAGAGCATTGTTTGGAGGGGGCTGAGTTCAGATAATAAGCTAGTTCTCCATTGACTGTTTCTTTCATCCCAACTGGCAGGAGAAACACAGAAGGCCCCTCCTTCACCTCTGGTCAGGAGATGGAGACTCTATCTACAGAACCCTGCTGTGTGTAACAGCTTGTGCCCAAAAGGCTCTGTCCCCTCCCCAGCATCCTCCAGACTCCAGAGCATCTAGATCACAGGGCTCCATGGAATGAGCTGGTTGTCCTCAAGAGAGGTGGGCACCCGAAGGCATGTCCAGTGATTGAAAGAGAGCCACTTACTTCGGTTTATGCACCAGAACATAACAAGACAGAGAAAAGTATTAATGAACACTTCTTGTCCTCTACTCATCCCCATTTATGACATAGGCCAAAATCAGTGGTGTGCCTTTACTGTCCTTTTTCCCTCTAAGTTTGTCCAAATGGCATGACATTCAATTCCACAAACATCCTTTGAGCACCTACTTGGTCCACTCCCCATGGCAGACACTGGGGATGTATATAGTCTCTGATAAAGCTAGACGTTGTTCTCAAGGAGCCCACAGTTTACCTAGAGAGAAAGACTAACACATATGTATGAGATATGTACCAAGATAGTAAGTGCGCGGAGATAGCAAACACCTCCCAAGGCCCTCAGAGAAAAGGGGAGGCATCCTGAAAGGAGGGGTTACACTGACATTTGAAGGGTGAATATGAGTTCACCAAGGAGACAAATTAGAAGGCCAAGAAAAGGAGCCATTTGAGTCTTGGGTGTGAAGAAAATTGGGGTAATGCTGAAATATAAAGTGCAGTCTGGGGTCAGGGGCCCCTTTCATAGCACCTGGTACTTTGGCCCGCTTGGAGCATTTATCACCATTCCAGAACCAAAAGGGAGACCAAATGGGATGATATGCTTCAACGATCTCCACCCCCCTCCCCCCCGTAAGAACTGTCAGCACGAGGTGCTTTCCCTGCCAAGTCCCCCTCATCCCAGGGAGGGACGCTGGGTCGGTCAAGGTGGGGACACCCCTACCCCCCAGAGAGCCACTGTTTGCGCCAGAAAAAGCCTACGGGTATGGGGTCCAAACCTCAGTTTCCTCATACGGAACTGTCTACACTAGCTCTGGCAGCTAAGGGGCTGGCAGGTCTGCTGCTCAGAAGATGGACCAAAATGGGCAGAAACCCCAGAAGAGCGAAGAAGACCAGCTTGCGAGCACAAGAAAGCCACCCCCAGCGGCTCCAGAATGACTCCGGAAGACCTTGAAGGAGGGGCTGTAGGTATGCAAATCCCTGGGATGGAGAACAAAGAGCACTGCTTGGTTGCTGCCACCTTGGCCCAGTTTCTCCCCCAGGGCAGGTATGGAGGCGCAAGGCTCACACGTAGGTGGTTCAGATGCACAGAAACTTTCCAAAAGGTACAGGGCGGTGGTTAGTTTCAACGGAATCAATTTCCAGGGCCTCCGTTTCCGTTCATATTCTTCCCTAAACTGACATGCCTCAGAGGGCATCTGCAGCCCTGATTTCCTTTTCCCTCCTTTTTTTCCCCCTCAATTGCCTTCTTCCCACTTCACACACTAAAAAGTTTACTGCTCATTCTTCTCTATTCCTACTAACTGATGCATTGCTCTAAGGTACAAAAAATCTCTGGGACAGCAAAGGGACAAGTCCACAATTAATTCTAATCAAGGAAACATAAACACTTCCCCATTCTTTCCATCTCCTTAAGAGACAAATTCCCAATAAAATTTCACTTCTTAAGAAGTGAACCAGTGTTGGGGTGCTTGGGTGGCTCAGTTGGTTAAGCATCGGACTTCAGGTCAGGTCATGATTTCAGGGTCCTGAGATCGAGCCCCGCATCGGACTCTGCTCAGTGGGGAGTCTGCTTCTGCCTCTCCCTCTGCCCTCCCCCCACTCATGCTGTCTCTCTCTCTCTCTCAAATAAATAAATAAAATCTTAAAAAAAAAAAATCTCAGGGTCCTGGGATCCAGCCCCGAGTAGGGCTCTGCACTCAGCGTGGAGTCTGCTTGTCCCTCTCCCTCCCCCTCTGCTCCTCCTCCCACTCATGCTCTCTCTCTCTCTCTCTCTCTCAAATAAATAAATACATAAATAAAATCTTTTTTTAAAAAAAGAAGTGAACCCATGTTTACTAATTATAAACATTTGTAATAAATCTGGTTTTTTTGGAAAGATTTTATTTATATATTTGAGAGAGCGAGTGAGCAAGAGAGCACAAGCAAGGGTGGGGGGAGAGGGAGAAGCAGGCTCCCCGCTGAGCAGGGAGCCTGATGCAGGGCTCATCCCAAGACCCTGAGATCATGACCTGAGCCAAAGTCTGACTTAACTCACTGAGCCTCCCAGGTGCCCCGTAAATCTATTGTTTTGATAAATGTTACTAATCATAATATTTTTGAACAATTAGAACCTCTGTCACTGGAAAGATTTTTTTAAATGAGTTTTAATTTATGCATTTTTGTTGCAGAAAAGTATGTATAGTAGAGGACCAATAAAATGCCTTCAATCACTAAATTATCTTAAGAAGACATGGAAGAGGAATCGAAATATGATTTCACAGAAAAAAAGAAACAATATGGCACTTCCAATTTAGAGAGTTCCATCATGAATTAGCTAAATCCATCAGGATAATATCAAGTAACTGATATTAATATGAAATCTTTAGATGCACTTAAAAGAGTGATTTCATAGTTTAATTAATATTTATAAAAGGCCAGTCACTGTGTTTTACAACTTTTACAACTCTTGAAGCTAAAGGCAAAAAAATGTTAGGTGCCAGGGGGCACATGGTTTTTCAAAACTCTCTCTTTTTTTTTTTAAGATTTTATTTATTTATTTGACAGAGAGAGACACAGTGAGAAAGGGAACACAAGCAGGGGGAGCTGCAGAGGGAGAGGGAGAAGCAGACTCCATTGCTGAGCAGGGAGCCCGATGCGGGGCTCAATCCCAGGACCCTGGGATCATGACCTGAGCCGGAGGCAGACGCTTAACGACTGAGCCACCCAGGCGCCCCTTTCAAAACTCTCTTAAAAGATACAGGGGCAGGGGTGCCTGGGTGGCTCAGATGGTTAAGCGTCTGCCTTCAGCTCAGGTCATGATCCCAGGGTCCTGGGATGGAGCCCCACATCGGGCTCCTGGCTCGGCGGGGAGTCCGCTTCTCCCTCTCCCTCTGCTTCTCCCACTGCTCATGCTCTCTCTCTATATATATATCTCTGTGTCTCAAATGAATAAATAAAATCTTAAAAAAAAAAAAAAAAGATACAGGGGCAAAAATGTTTGAGGACTCCAGCTGCAGTCAGTGCCATTTCCGGAGGGGGACCTCACAGGGCTGTGACTCAGAATCACTTCGAGACTCCTCCAGGGCAGGGTCAGACCAGTCTTCCCCTTCAGCAACTTCCACCCCCGTTCCCAGCAACCAATACCAGTTAGTCACCTTCCATTCACATTGCCTCTGGCAGTTGCAGACTCAGTCACGTACACCAATCCCTGCGCAGCCTTGGGCAGGGTACTTAACCCCTCCGTGCCTCAGTTCCCTAAGTTACAGGATGGCAGGAATATTTACTGCTTCTTCTATTTCTACTTCTTTATCTACTACTACCACTACTTTGAATTTATGTACGTTACCTTGAGAAATGTTTGGCGATGGAAGGCATTGTTGTTCAGCTGAATACTCCACAGAAAAGGAAGAATGAGAAACTGAGAGGTCAGGCCAGATGTCAAAGGTCATTTGACAGGTCAGTTGCCAAGGACTAGAACCCTGGAATGCTAGCAGTTAGCCTCCAGACCTCTGCTTTCTGGCGGTGACTCAATGTTTGTCCAAGAATCTAGAGGCATGGTCCATAACGTCTTTTCCCACCACGGGCCTTGAGAACAGTCCATTCTTTGATGGGTTTGTGTTAACCCCTGTCCAAGGAACATCTGTAGACAGAATAGGGGGCCTAGGCTGCACACGAAGGTCTTTTATCTCCTTGTCCTCAGGCTGGACTCCCCCAATCACAGAAGTGTAGGTACCCGCTAAAATCTCCTATCACTTCTCATTTGTTCATTAAATCATAAAAGTTAAGAATCTGATAACTGGAAGGGACCGTAGAAATCGGATTGTCCCTACTCTGAGGCCCAAACCTCTGCCATCAGTCACTCTGCAACAGGGTTTCAAGGAAGCATTTCCACCTGTCTCCCCCACGCAGCCGACCTTGCCACCTTGAAGCAGAGCCAGGTGATTGGAGTTGGTGGGTCATGGGAGGCCCTGCTGACTACACTGAGCAGTGATTCTCCAATGCTTAAAGCTCAGGATCTCCTCTGACTAAAACTAATAATAATAAAGTCTTATGCCTTCTTTTAATGTAAATTGAAACAATGTTTGAGATTAAAATATATGTTTTTAATTTATACTGATCTGCCTCCTTGGGAAGATTTGGGCTCTTGCAGAGGAACATTCCACCCCTTTATCCACACCCCCAGACCCCACATTCCAACACACGCTTCTTGGCTCCAAGAGTGTGTAGGGTACATGCGGCAGACCACCAAAGAGGAATAGAAAGAGGTGCGAGCCAGACACCCAGCAGGGATTAGGCCCAGCACCTGTGCACAGAGGTGGGCGCACCGGGATGGGGTCGGGAGGAGGCGCACAGGGGAGTTATACATAACCGGGGGAGAAGGGTAGGGGTGGGGCTGGAGGGAACGGCTCCGGAAAATGCCAATGTTCTTCCGAACCAATAAAATAAAGGCAACAGACAGTTCGGAGACTTAAGGCCGGGAAGGAAGGCGGGGAAGAGCCAAGCTGCCCAATTCTCTGAGGGATTTCTATTTGGTTCCTTTCCGGCGCTCTGCGTCAGCTTCTCCTGACTGCAGTTGACCTGTTTAGTGCTATCCCCATTGATCTCTCTTTAATTCTTGCCGGCCCCTCCTTTCCCTCTAGTTTTGATGGTGTGCTGCGGTCCTGCCAAATTCACACACACTAAGATGAGAAGGGCCTCATTTATCATCCAACCCAATTCTTTCCAAACGTTTGACCTTGACAACAGAGTCAGAAGTACATTTTATACCCTGACCTAGTACCCACAGGCACAAAGTATAACCAGACCAAGTTTCAGGAAACCATCCTTACCTTACCACAACCGGTCAACGGTTTCAATTAGAAAATGCCAGGTGCAACCCGATAAACTGACAACACGACCTACTAATGGCTCACAACTCATTCTTTAAACACAGACTCATTTTCCAGATGAACAAGTTAAAATGAAAGGCAGGGCCCCGGGTGACCAGCAGCATCAAAACCAGGGCTAGAACTCTCCACTTCTCCTGCATGGAGCTAGATGCCACTCGGAACAAAATCTTTGGTTGGAACAGGATAATTTTTAAAATATACTATTTTGGCACATAAACATCTTGCCTGTTTTTGTGTGGGCTCTCTGCCAATCTCAGTTATTTGATGCCAGACCGATGACACCTAGCAAATGGAGAACCTTGGGTGAATTAGGAATCCAAAATGCATTTGCTTTCTTTTTTTTAATTTTTTATGCTCAAGGACCTCTACTGCTGCTTCCTGCTGGTAACTGAGGTAGACTGGTCCTCTCATCAGGCAGAGCTGGGTAGGTGGTGGTGGGGGGGAGAAGTGGAGTAGGGGGAGTGAGGAGGGGTATTGATGGGATTTCCTTGACCTTCCTTCCTCCCTTCCTCCCTCTATTCCTTCTTTCCTTCCTTCCTTCCATGAGCAAACTGATATTATTAAATACCTATTATATACCAGATCTTGTGCTACTTTCTATAGATGGGGTTAAAAAAAAAAAAATCTCCTAAGAAACATACTCTGGCAAAGCAATCAACTTGTAAGCAGTCCATTACAATGCTACACAGAAGTTAAGGCTTTATGAGAAGGAAGTTTAAGCCTGTATTTAACCCAGACCAATGAAGAAAGAAGGGGTAAGAAAGGCTTCCCTGAGGAGAGGATGGCTGAGCTGACTCCCACCAGTTGAAGAAGGGAAGGAGGTCTCAGGCAGAGAGACCCTGCCGGAAACGGGGTGGTCTCGCTGTTTCATAACATTCATGTGTGGGGCTCCTAATTTTAGGGAAATCTGCTAAACATACACTGATTTTCAACTCCTGTCTCTGAATACACCTGAACTGGAGAGAGATAGGACAACCCCTATCTGCCCAAACCAGTTTCCGAAGGGACAGACCTCATGTGGAGTAGAGAAGAGAGAGGGCGCACACCTACCTTGCTCATTCTTTGCATTTTGAAAATGGTTACAATGGTGGTACGTTGTTTTATTTTAAGTTAACGCTTTCTGAAATTATTTGAACCCAGAAATCCAACAAGAATATCCACTGACTCTGTGAATGTTGTCACTACTCAGGATGCTTAAAAAAAATTAAAAACCAGCCCCTTCCCAACCCCCCACTCCATAGCCTGGCTTAAGAGGCACTTAGAGTAGTACTAGACAGACAACCTCCCCCCCTCGCCTTCCTCCCTACAGTCCCTGGAAAGATCGGAGAGATAAGGCCATTTGTCAGGGGACAAAACAAAACAGGAAAGTCAGGAAGAAGCTAAGGAGCTAAAACCAGACCCTCGAAATATCAAGCCTCCAACCCAGCAGATCTTGGAAGGAGGACTCTACATACAGGAATAAACAAAAATTATGTCTCAAGATCTAACTTGAAATAATGCCACTTAGTATGTCCTCGGTGATCTTCATGTGGAAAATAATTATTTCTCAGCCTACAACCAATCCAGACAGTGTTAGAAAAGCTGCATGAAAAATTCTGACAATTTGGCGGCTTCCTCAGCATTCTGTCTTCCTGAGGATCAGCAAATTAGTTAAGGTCTTGCTTTTCTGTTTGGCTGGACATTCGTCTACTAAAAATATCTGAGGTCTTTCTAGTTTATTTCAACTACTACTTCTTAGTGATAATAGACTTGAAATTTATAAGAAAGTCTGAATTATGCAAGTTGTCTGATTGTGAAACCTCTTAAATCAGTACAAAATGGTAGTTCTCAAGACTTTTTTTTGAAGATTTTATTTATTTATTTAACAGAGAGAGACACAGTGAGAGAGGGAACACAAGCAGGGGGAGTGGGAGAGGGAGAAGCAGGCTTCCCATGGATCAGGGAGCCTGGTGCGGGGCTCGATCCCAGGACCCTTGGATCATGACCTGAGCCAAAGGCAGACGCTTAACGACTGAGCCACCCAGGTGCCCCTGGTAGTTCTCAAGATTTTTACTAACTGGCCTTTATTCAATGCCTATTAATACCAGGACTTTATTTATTTATTTATTTAAAGATTTTATTTATTTGAGAGAGGGTGAGCGAGAGAGAGAGAGAGCACAAGTGGGGAAGGGCAGAGGGAGAAGCAGACTCCATGATGAGCAGGGAGCCTGACATGGGGCTCGATCCCAAGACTCCAGGATCATGACCTGAGCTGAAGGCAGCTGCTTACCGGCTGAGCCACCCACGCGCCCCTACCAGGGTTTTTAAAAAATATTTTATTTATTTATTTGAGAGAGAGAGAGCATGCACATGCAGGGGGAGGGGCAGAGGGAGAGGGAGAAGCAGATTCCCCACTGCGCAGGGAGTCCAAAGAGGGGCTCGATCCCAGGACCCCAGGATCATGACCTGAGCTGAAGGCAGACGATTAACCGACTAAGCCACCCAGGCACCCCAATACCAGGATTTTTTGAAAACATATCCTATCTCATATACAACAATCCTAAAAAGTAATTATTTTATTCCATGAGATTCAGAAGTTAGGCAAGGTGGTGAGAAAAAGTCCAAATGTGCCTCTCTTCAGAATCCATGATCTTTCCATGGATGCCGTCCCAAATGAACCAAGGCTGGCTCTAATTTAGTTAATTAGCTACAAGCTATGCATCCTTAAGGCAGGAGAATCACCAGAAAGGTGCTCTGACCCCCCCTCTCTCTCTCACCTTCCCTCTCTCACCATCCCTTCTCTCCCTCATTCCTCAGGTGCTCTGCTCTCTTCCCTTACCATCAAACAGAGCTCTCTAAAATGCATTCTACCATAGAAGGTCAGAGCAGGGTTTCCCAACAGGGGTCCAGGCCAAAATTTTACTCCCACACCCCACCCCCATTACCCTGAAGGCTCCAAAGGGGTCTGAGAGCTGTTCTCTCCATTTCAGAGGCTAATAGAAATTGTCAATTCTTTTTAGGCTACTCAGATTCCTTTGTTTTAATCTGGTGTCCCGTCAACTCAGTGTAATAGGCCTGACTGTCTTATGGGAAATGGAATTAATCAATAAAGGATATTTATCTGGCAGGTTAAAATCTTTCAAAGCACTGAGCTCTACCCCTGAGAGCTATGTAACAGTGAAAGGTTAGGTCTTTGCAATGTAATCTCCACTAACAAAGTCTTAATCCAAAGGGATCAACTCCTCAGTAAACATTCAAGTAACAGGGCCATTGTGTTGGAGGAGAAGGGTATAGATCGCAATGTTGAAGAAATGCTGACCTGGGTATCTAGGTCCATAATGCAGAAGGACCAATACACCACAGTGGTTAAAGTAATGGAATTTTTTTTTTTTAATTCTTATTTTCTCTTATTAAGTAGTCTCCACATCCCAGCCCCCAATGCGGGGCTGGAATTCATGACCCTGAGATCAAGACCTGAGCTGAGATCAAGAGTCAAACGCTTAACCAACTGAGCCCCCCAGGCGCCCCTAAGATAATGGACTTTGACCTCAGAGAGACACCGTTCAAACCCTGCCTCTGTCCCTTGTGAGGACTTGATGACCAAACTATTGAACCTGTGCATCAGTGTTCTCATCTGTGAAATAATGGTAACCATCCCCATGGGCTTGCCAACTGGATGTCACGGAGTGATGCGTTTGAAGTGCAGGATGCCTCACGCTGTAATTACTGCTCGACGAATGTGGTCTTTAGATTTTTTCAAAGGACCATAATCCAAATTGGTCTTTCGCCGGGACACAGGACATCCCCTCCTCCCCCATCTGCCTACCATTCCCTTTTTCACCCCTGAACTAGTTGGATGTTTTGGGGAAACAGAGGGAAAGTGCAGTCTGGGTTTGAAGGCCAAGCAGCAATCTTTTGGCCCTGAGTGAGGGCTCCCGCGGACAAGAGTGTAGAGGGCATCAGGCTGCTGGTGCAGAAAGGAGCATGAAGAACAGAACAAAGGCCCCGTTTGCAGGAAGCTCACGCTCTCATGGGGAGCCAGGAGTCAGCTTGGAAAAGACAGAGACCCACCAAAACCAGATTTGGCTAAGTCTAACTGTTGAATGTGTAAGTGCTTAGGGGGGAAGTCCTTCCTTTAGCAGCATTTGACTCAGATTCAGGGCGGGTGACGGGTCCAGGAGCAAGGAGCTCCTGGCAGGGCTCCGCCCTCGCCCCACTGGAGCACGCCCTCCCCTTATCCCTCCAAGCTGCCCCATCCCCCCCACCAGCTGCCACAGTAATCACCCTGAAGTGCTACTCCAATCTTGTCACTCCTCTACAAAAGTCTGTGACACCTACGGGATAAAGCACAGACTTTGTAGCCTCTCCAGTGTGAACCCAACTTATTGTCCGTGCTCCCTGTCATGTGCCAGACTGCGTACTCATTGTCCCCTGAGCTCATCCTGAGCTCTGGTTCCTCTGTGACTTCCTTTCTTCTTCTCCTTTTCCTTCTCCTTATTTTTATTCCCTTTTTTTTTTTTTTTTTTAGGACTTTACGTAATCTCTACACCCAACGTGGGGCTCGAACTTACAACCCCTAAGATCAAGAGTAGAATGCTCCATCGACTCAGCCAGCCAGGTGCGGCCCCTTCCTTTATTCTTTATTCTCTCTCAGGAATGTCCTCTTGTTCCCTCCCATCTCAAATGCCACCCCTTCCTTAGCAGCTTCCCCTAAACCCTCTCCCAATTCCCCCAGCATTCCCTCCTCTGAAACTGGGGCATGCAAGGTTCTTTGTAAATTTGGTTTTCTACCAGCTATCAGATTGTTAACTCCTTAAGGGTAGGTACAGTGTCTGACGGGGTGGTTCCCTGTGCCAGTACTTAGTAAGTACTCAAGAAGCAACTGCTGAATTGAATCAGAGCTGAATAACCCTTTTTTCCCACTTCAAGACCCTCTTCATATTTATTCCCCTAACGACCCTCCTCCAAGTGAAACAGAATTGAGTCTTCCTATTTTACTGAGCAGGAAACTGAGGCCTGGAGAGTAAACATAATTAGTACAGAGGGGGTTGGGGGTGAGAGTGCGACAGAGGCCAATATGGAAACTTCCACAGCAAAGCAAATCCAGTGGTGATTCTGCTTGTCATTCTGTTTAGTCTCTCTTGTCTCAAGGCTATGGTGACAGCCTGGAATGGATTAAACCCTGAGTAGCAACTGTTGGTCTCTAGGCCTGGGGTGAAGTAATAAGTCTCTTTAACTCTGTCCTCAGAATTTTAAAAAGTGAAAAGAAAGAGGGAAAGAAATTTTGCCCCGAGAGAAATGTACTGCAACATAAAATCATACACAGCTTTAAAAAATTCAATGTTTTTCTTCTCTGAAGATACCCCGGGACAGCCTGTCTCTGCTGTTTTTCATCATATAAATTGCTTTGCTTGAAAGGCAAGTGGTGGTAAATATAGCAGCAGTATCTCTGATGTAACATTCTCTGACCTGGCCTGGACATGTCCTTGACATTGTCCTTCAGAAAGGAAAGAGAAGGAGAGAAAGCATGCCCTTGCTACTGTGTGTAAGAGAAACTCCGATTCCCAGCCATTATCAGGGGACAGGAGACTGATGAGTATAAAGAATAAAAATAAAGAAGCGAAGGATGCTAGTGATTTGTCAGGTTTCCTGTGTCTGGCTGTCTGGCAGGCACGCCAGGGCCAGAGCCAGTCAGAGTATTTACCAAGGTGGAGGTGGCCAGACGCCCTGCACTGGAAACCACACACCGTTCGACTTCCAGGTCTGCCCGTTGCGTTTTGAAAAGGGTCCTGCCTAAAATATTTTGTAGGTTACCGAATCCCACTTTCTCCTCTTTCCAGGCTCTTTTTCCTTAAGGCAACAACTGAAGGATAGCAATAATGAAACTTTAATTTGAAAGTGGGCAGAATACACAGCAAAATGATCATTGGGGTTCCCTCTGGTGAGAGGTCAGGGCGGCTAGAGGCTGGGAGGAGGGCAGTGGGAATGACCGCAGGGCTCTTGACTCTGTATTGTGGGGCTCTTTCACAGTGAGAATGATTTAAGGAATTGCATGTGTAATTTTTTTTTTTTTAACTTAGGGAAGGAAGGAAATAATGGATTGAGAAACAGCTCACCTGTGATTTCTATGTGAAACCTGATTTAAGCATATTATGGGCTCTCAATTCCCTCCAAGTAAAGCATCTGTTGGGTAGGGTAATTGCGATTTTCTTACTTCCAGTGTCTGGGATAACGTCTCAACTCTTTCTTTTTTTAAATGTTGCATCCCTCATGTAAAATTCAAATTCTGTGCCACACATCAATATGTAATTTATGTATGTATAAACTATTTGTAGTGATTTTATATGTATATACACTTCCATCTATCCATTTCTGTCTATAGACTACCTACTTCCTTGTTTTCTGAATAAGATAGAAATGAGAGAACCTTCTGATGATACCACTGGTGGATGTGCCCACCCCGCCTTCTGAAGACCACTAGTCAAATTAAGACAGCACCGCTGTCCCATGAGTTAATGTATATACATTAATGTATGCTAATGTATGCAAGATCCCTCCCACAGTGCCCGGCAAGTGCTAGCTACTCTATCAGACGGGGGAAGCCTTCTCTCCTCCCCGTTGTCCACTGAAGAGCACCCAGTGACACGGAAGAATCTGAATGTGTAAGCATCTGGTCTAGGAAAGTTAGAGCTATGAAGAGTTAGATATGATTTCACCAATTTTCCTCACACTAAGAGAAGGGAAGAGAGAAGACAGTTAAGCTAAAAGTTGGCAATCTTGTCATTTTAACTAGTTTGGACCTGAGCCAGAGGTACAAGTGGAAGTCTACAAAAGTCATTAAGACACTTGGCCCTGCCACTCAGTGGATTTGTAATCTTTATTAAACAAGCAATTCTCCCTGGGCCTCAGTTTTCCTTCTCTTAGTGTGTCTGGTTTAGAACTTTAAAAAATATATATATATATTTATTTATTTGAGAGAGTGAGTGAGAGAGAGCACAAGTGGGGGGAGGGGCGGAGGGAGAGGGAGGAGCAGACTCCCCACTGAGCAGGGAGCCCATACGATGTTGGGGCGGGGGACTTGATTTGGGACTCTATCCCAGCATGCTGGGATCATGACCTGAGCTAAAGGCGGACACTTACCTGACTGAGCCACGGAGGCGCCCCTGGTTTAGAACTTTTATTTTACACCTACCTAGATGTGCCTGTAGGAGTAAAACCTCAGAGGAGATAGAAATGCAATAAAAACTTTAATAATCAAGTACTGGGCTGAAGGCATTCTGACTTCTCCCAGAGCACAGTATACATAGTGAACAGCAGGTGTGGTTTATTATTACTATTATTAGCATCATTAACATCATCACCCCTATCAGCCTGTCTTCTGTGTATGGATAGGTTTTTAATAGTGCACTTTAAGGGGCGCCTGGCTGGCTCAGTCAGTAGAGCGTGTGACTCTTGGTCTCAGGGCCATGAGTTGGAGCCCCACGTCGGATGTAGAAATGACTTTTATTAAAAAACAACAACAAAAAAAAGCCCTTCCAAAGCCTGGGCAGTTTGTCATCCAGAGGCAATGAGCTAGCACCCAGGTGGGTCCACGATGCTGAGCCTCCTTCTGCAGATGATGGAAAGGACTTCCTGAAGGTAGTCCCCAGCCCCCAGCCTGTTGCCTGGGGCGTGCTCCTGAAAAAGTTTACCTAACTTCCACCTAGAAAAACAGAGCTCTCCTCTGGAATTCAAGCATAGTTTAGAGAGGTCAGAGAAATTCACAGCCTGGGGCCCTGTGTCTGTCTGCCTGGTGTAAAAACAACCACATATTCTGCTTTCTGCTTTGCAGTTTATAAAGCCCTATGAGAGGCAAGGGATCTGAATAACATGCTGGAGATCTGAATTAAAACAAAAAAAAATTTTTTTTTTTAAAAAGCAGAGAGGAAAAAAAAAAAAAAAGCAGAGAGGGGGCGCCTGGGTGGCTCAGTTGGTTAAGCGTCTGCCTTCGGCTCAGGTCATGATCTCAGGGTCCTGGGATCGAGTCCTACATGGGGCTCCCTGCTCAGCGGGGAGTCTGCTTCTCCCTCTACCCCTCCACCTCCCCCCTGCTTGCATCCTCTCTCTCACTCTCTCAAATAAATCAAATCTTTAAAAATAATAATAATCATTTAAAAAAACAGAGAGAAGGAAGTGAAGATGAAGAAAAAGATACTAATATGGTTCCAGAGACCCTGTGTCCTAGACGCCAGCCACCTCGCATCTCTTACCTCACTTTTACAACCTCCCTTACTCCCAAAAGTAAGATTTGTCCCCATTTCAGAGACACTAAAGCTCACAGGCCAGGCAGCATGTCCAGGGGCACCAAGCAACAAAGTGGCAGAACCAGAAGTTGAACCCACCCGCTTTGACCCCTGATCTAGTGGGCGCACCGTCCACAGCCCCACATGAGGAAACCGAATCCCAGAACATTTTATGTGCCCTGTAGAAGGTCACATAGCTAGTAAATAGCAGGGCTGGCATCTGACTGTAACTCTGATCTCAAACTTGAGCTAGATAGTCTGTGTTTAACAAGATGTTTTGTTTGCTGATGGGAAACAAAAAGTGGGGTGGAAGAAGATGAGATGTCACATACGAATTGACCTGTTTAGATTAGATTAGATAACCCGGGCTGGGGGTGTGGTTCGCAGGGAGAGGTACTTAAACTAAAAGGTCACACTATGAAGTCACAAATGAGAGGAACAAGTAGGTTGTGAAACAGAGCAAATCCAGGAGTCTATACTGACCAGAGGGAACAAAGCCTTCAATTTTCCTTCTCAGCCTTAATCAAGTCTTTAAAACAACTTAATATTTTTTTTAAATAAAATGATACATGTTCACAATAAAAATTCAAAAGATACTAAAGATATAATGTGAGAAGTCACTTACCCTCCCTCCTCTGCCCTCCCAGACAGCCTGAGCAGCATAGGGTATCCAGGGACCTTGATTCAGCCTCATCACAGAGGGCTCTGGGTATTAGAAGAGAGTGCTGTTCACACGGTGTGATGACAAGTGTGGAAAGATCCGACGCCTTGTCCAAAATATATCTCCACTAGCCTGGTACCACCTCCCCTTCAAACTAGCAGGAAATTCCCCCCAGTGAGTGTTAATCCTCCCACTAAGGCAAAGATGGGGATATACTACTTCCAGAACTACACAGGGAAAGGGAAATGGTCAAACTCAGTGCTTTCGCCTAACGGTCTTTCTGTTCATCAGCCTAATAATTATTTTCTCTGGTTATTTTGTTCTCCCCACTCTCATCTTCAAAACATACACTCATCTGGGGAAGCCCTGAGGGGCCCTCACTAAGGCAAATCTAATTTTAGGATTTTAAATGTGATACATTTTCCCGACAGCCCCACATTTTCTAGAAGAGCCAGCTTGACACAAACTAGATTTTGCTTACGGGTGAAATGTGAGGAATATATAAATCAAATGGCTTCCTCCCCTTCCTAATGCCCTGCCACTGACCTCTCAAGAGCATAATTTATGAAGACCCTTACCCTCTGCTCCCTTTTTCTTCTTCTTGTTTTGTTTCAATTTTTATTTGAATTCTAGTTAGTTGACATATAGTGTAATAGTTTTAGGAGTAGAATTTAGTGATTCATCAGTTATGTACAGCACTCAAGGCTCATCTCAAGTACCCTCCTTAATACCCATCACCCATTTAGCCCAGCCCCACCCACCTCTCTCCATCAACCCTCAGTTTGTTCTCTATTGTTAAGAGTCTTCCCCCTTTTCTAGAAGAAGAAGAATGTAGCAGGAGGGGAAGAATGAAGGGGGGGAAATCGGAGGGGTAGACGAACCATGAGAGACGATGGACTCTGAAAAACAAACTGAGGGTTCTAGAGGGGAGGGGGTTGGGAGGACGGGTTGGCCTGGTGATGGGTATTGAGGAGGGCACGTTCTGCATGGAGCACTGGGTGTTATGCACAAACAATGAATCATGGAACACTATATCTAAAACTAATGATGTAATGTATGGGGATTAACATAACAATAAAAAAATTAAAAAAAAAAAAAGAGTCTTCCCCTTTTTCAAAGTAAAATAACAACAAGAAAGATGAAGAAGCCCTCTATTAACCTTCCACTGTTAATCAGGTCTTCTTCAGGCTTGCAATTAAACAGCTAAGGACACAGAGCTTACACCTGTTTTGCCTGTGTCTTTCCAACTCAGAACAAAGCCTTTGCCCAACTTTGCTGCTAAAGGTTCTGTCCTGTTTCTCTCCTTCTTTGTCAAACTCCTTTAACGAATTATCTGCACTCACAGTTATCTTTGGCTCTTAACTTCCAATAATTTGGTTTTGGTCTCTCTTGAAAATGTAATTAGGGGGCATTATCTACTCCTGAATAGGTGGTTTCAAATGCCCCTTCTCAGTCTTTCCTGACATCCAGAGTCTCCTATTTAATTTGTTACTGCAAATCACACCCTAAGGGATGGTTCTTTTTTTGTTTGTTTAATAAATTTTTATTTATTTTTTAAAAGATTTTATTCATTTATTTGACAGAGAGGGAGAGAGAAAGCACAAGCAAGGGGAGCAGGAGAGGGAGAAGCAGGATCCCCACTGAGCAAGGATCCTGGGATCATGACCTGAGCCGATGGCAGATGCTCAACTGACTGAGCCACCCAGGCATCCCATGTTTAATAAATTTTTTAAAATTTTAATTACATGACCAGTATAACAACATTAATACAGTTCTACATAATAGGCAAAAAAAAAAGTCACCCACAATGCCACTACCCTAAAAAAGATAAACATTTTTTAAAAGTTATGTTTATAGGGCACCTGGCTCAATACATTATAGTTCATCTTGTGGAATGTTCTGCAACATTTGAAAATGATAAGATAAATCTATACATACGAAAAAACTCCCACAGTATCTATAAAGTAA
The DNA here is from genome assembly GCF_004348235.1 of Phoca vitulina. NCBI lineage: Eukaryota > Metazoa > Chordata > Mammalia > Carnivora > Phocidae > Phoca > Phoca vitulina. Next base: position 7,767,856 of record NW_022589705.1, read on the forward strand.
AAATAGCATGATGTGTAACAATATATATAATGCAATACTATTTGTGTATTTTTGTAGATATTTCATGCTGGGATATGTATGCAAATTTTCTGGAAGGACATACAAGACCCACTCAACAGTGGCTGCCTGTAGACTCTAGAAAAAGGGAATGACTGATAAGAGGACTTCACTTTTCTATTTATACTTTTCTGGATTGGTTGACTTGTTTACCACATAATTTAAAAAATACTGCCATCTAAAACAAAAGTTATTTTTGTGCACCATCAGTTTTCTGGAAATAAAACAATTAAATGTCTACATATGTAACATATGAAGCTCATCAATTATGTAATTAACATTGAAAAGAAGTTTATTACATTCGAAAAGTATCTGAGGGTTAAAGAGAGAGAAAGAGACAAAACAAGAAACACACTCTTGGGAGCCTGGCTGGCTCAGTCAGTGGAGCGTGTGACTCTTGATCTTGGGGTTGTGGGTTTGAGCCTCATGCTGGGTGTGGAGATTATTCAAAAATAAAATCTTAAAAAAAAAAAAAGGAAAGAAAGAAACAGACTCTTAACTATAGAGAACGAACTGATGGTTACCAGAGGGGAGGAGAATCGGGGATGGGTGAAATGGGTGATGGGGATTAAGGAGGGCCCTTCTCAGGGTAAGCACTGGGTGGTGTATGGAAGTGTTAAATCATGATATTGTACACCTGAAACTAAGATAACACTGTATATTAACAAAGAAAAAAAAAAGAACAGTATTTGAAGGTTAAATTTTATTTTATTCTATACAAATTCACAAGATTGTATGATAATTTTTAAGAAGTGATAACCAAACACATATTAAACAGTACTTGCTCATAGCTTAATAATTTCAAAAGAAAAATTATACAAAATTCTATAAACATTCTTACAGTGAATTTTGATTTTTTTTAAAGATTTTTATTTGTTTATTTGAAAGAGTGAGCGAGAGAGTACATGAGAAGGCGCAGAGGGAGAGGAAGAGGGAGAAGCAGGCTCCCTGCTGAGCAGGGAGCCCAACGTGGGGCTCCATCCCAGGAGCCTGGGATCAAGACCTGAGCTGAAGGCAGACACTTAACCAACTGAGCCACCCAGGCGCCCTGAATTTTGATATTTGATTTCGAATGCGATTGTATATTTTAATACATATTTAGGATACTACAAAGGATCTCCAAAGGTAGCAATGCCTAGAGCACGAGAGGCTCTTAAACTGGACCTGGGTAGCATAACACTCCAAACTATGTAAAGAATCAGTCCACATTGAATTCTACCTTCACTACTGCCTTCCCTCCTTACCTTAGCTTTGGAACCCACAGCCATCCTTTAAGGAGGGTAGGGGACATTGCTTCTAGAAAGCAACAGCATGTCTGCTGATAAACCAGGGAAGGCCTGCTTTTCTTTCCGTCTTCTTTAAGAAAGATACCTTTCTTAAAAGGTGAATTTTATGGTATCTGAATTATGTCCCATTGAAAAAAAGAAAAGAGGGGCGCCTGGGTGGCTCAGTCGTTAAGCGTCTGCCTTCGGCTCAGGTCATGATCCCAGGGTCCTGGGATCGAGCCCCACATCGGGCTCCCTGCTCAGCGGGAAGCCTGCTTCTCCCTCTCCCACTCCCCCTGCTTGTGTTCCCTCTCTCGCTCTGTCTCTGTCAAATAAATAAATAAAATCTTTAAAAAAAAAAAAAAGAAAAGAAAAAAAGAAAAGAGAGGGACACCTGGGTGGCTCCATTGGTTAAGCGTCTGCCTTCAGCTCAGGTCATGGTCCCGGGGTCGTGGGAGAGAGCCCCGTGTCGGGCTCCCTGCTCAGTGGGGAGCCTGCTTCTCCCTCTGCCTGCTGCTCCCCCTGCTTGTGCTCTCTCTCTCTTTCTCTGTCAAATAAATAAATAAAATCTTAAAAAAAAAAAAAAGAGATAATTTTCATGCCGGAAGGGGAAGAACAAACAGGTAAGAAATTTGAAGTTCCACTGAGGTGAGATAATATGAGTTATTCTGCCACTTTTAACAAAGCAAGATTCCTAGTCCCAAATACTGAAAGATGGTGAAAGAAATTGCCAGTGTGATGACAAACCACAAATGAAAACTTAAAAATTATTTTGATAGTGGGAGAAGTGTCAGAAGGTGAGATGTATTGATTTTCAAGCGTGAATAAGGCCTTCTTTTAAAGATAAAAGATTGGTCAAACCTGCTTAGTATAAAGTAGTTGCCTATCTAGAGAGTAAGACTGGGGAATAAAGCAGGGTTATTACTTTATTTTCATTATAACTATTTGGTACTATTTTAAAATTACCTCCATATAATATAGTAACTAATCTTTACTCAAAAAAGTGTTTTTTGGGGGCGCCTGGGTGGCTCAGTCATTAAGGGTCTGCTTTGGCTCAGGTCATGATCCCAGGGTCCTGGGATCGAGCCCCGCATCGGGCTCCCTGCTCTGTAGGAAACCTGCTTCTCCCTCTCCCACTCCCCCTGCTTGTGTTCCCTCTCTTGCTGTGTCTCTGTCAAATAAATAATTAAAATCTTAAAAAAAAAAAAGTGGTTTTTTTGCTGTGTGTAGAAAAAAATGAGATCCTAAAAACCATAGTCTGAAAATCTTCAGTGATCCCTGGGAGATTTGGTATGGATTACTAAACGACGTTTTAAGAGCACTTAAAGGAATTGGGGCACCTGGGTGGTGCAGTTGGTCAAGCGTCCAACTCTTGGTTTTGGCTCAGATCATGGTATCAGGGGCATAAGATCAAGCCCTCATTGGACTCTGTGCTCAGCGCAGAGTCTGCTTGAGATTCTATCTCCCTCTCCCTTTGCCCCCCCACCCCGACCCCCCACTCACACTCTCTCTCTAAAATAAAGAAATCTTAAAAAAAAAAAAAAAAAACACCAAGCACTTAAAGGAATTGACTCTAGGCACCAACATGGATCCACTAAGGGCAAGTTCATTCATTGAACAAATATTTATTGTGCACCTCCTTGGTCCTAGTTACCATGCAAGGCACTCAGGATGAAGCAGAAAACAAAACAGGTATGTTCCTGCCCCTTGTGGAACTCTACTGAGGAAGACAAATAATGATAAAAATTACAGCATAATTACAACTTGTGATAAGTGCCAGGAAAGAAGACAAAGGGATTTGTGTGAGTGCCTAATCAGAGGAACTAGCCTCACGGCAGGAGGGGGCAATGCTAGAGAAATCCTCTGTGTGGAGGCACATGTAGTCAGAGCCCTGAAGGATGACTAGGGTGTAGAAGCGCAGAGTGGAGGGAGTGCTACAGAGACAATCCAAAAACCACATGTGAAAAATGCATGAGGCAGCAATAAACTTGGCACGCTAGAGGAACGGAGAAAAAGCTGACATGGTTGGAAAAGTAAACAGGTGAGTACAAGAGTGAGACTATCCAGGAAACTAGGGGCCATACCACACAGGCTAGTTCCTTTTTTTTTTTTTTTTTAAGATTTTATTTATTTATTTGATAGAGAGACAGCACAAGCAGGGGGAGCTGCACAGGCAGAGGGAGAAGCAGACTCCCCACTGAGCAGGGAGCCCAAAGCAGAGCTCGATCCCAGGACCCTGGGATCATGACCTGAGCCGAAGGCAGACGCTTAACTGACTGAGCCACCCAGGTGCCCCAAGATCATTTATTTTTGCGCACGAGAGAGAGCACACAAGCAGGGAGAGGGGCAGAGGGAGACGCAGGCTCTCCACTGAGCAGGGAGCCCGACGCGGGGCTCGATCCCAGGACCCTGGGATCATGACCTGAGCCAAAGGCAGATGCTTAACCGACTGAGCCACCCAGGCATCCCGCCCTTTTTTTTAAGTTTTTATTCATTTAAGTAATCTCTACACCCAACGTGGGGCTCGAACTCACAACCCCGACATCAAGAGTCACACACTCTTCCAACTGAGCCAGCCAGGCGCCCTGTAGCTATTTCCTCACTCGAAATGATGGCTGGACAGGTAGGTTAAAGAAATACAAAGACACACTAAATTTATTTCTAGCAAGACATTTGATCAAAGCACTTGGGAAGAACCACGGTTATCAGTTTTATAACCAGTTTTATATCAGTTTTATGTTCCGTCCCAAATCCACCCACTTCTCCCCTACCTTCTGCTCTCCCCTAGATGAGGCCACCATCATCTCTTTTCCTGGGCCACTGTTTTCACTTTTACCTCCCATAATCCAATCTCTGTACAGCAGCTGGAGTGATCTAAGAACTAGATCAGGCCATTTGAAGTCTTTGCTTAAAATCCTTCAGTGGCTCCCCATTTGTAACAGGTTGGGTTCTGCACAGATGTGGAGACCAAGTTTGGGATCTGAGATGTTTATCAGGGTTTCACACCTCTGAAAGAAAAGGTGAGGAAGCAGGACTGGGCGGAGGAAGAAATCAGTGATACCAGCCCAATAAAGCCTGGGCCAACCCATCAGGGAGCTCTGAACTGAGTACTGTTGGTCAGAATTGTCCGGTGCCAGATCAAAAGGAGCGAGCATTTATATCCCCGCTCACTCGGTCACAGATGTGGTCTGCTCTAAGCGGCGCATGTCCTCAGACAGCAAGGCTCTCTACAGCTAAGGCAGTCCCTGAGACAGCTGTCAGCTTCAGGCTGTCTGCTGACTACACTCTTCATTTCTGGGAACATCGAGCACTTCCTTAGAGGGATATCCGGGGGTTGTATCTTCTTATCTGTCTCATCATTGCATTTAGACATGTAGGACTTCGAAACTCGTAATGATCTGGCTCCTGTCTACCTCTCCTCTGCTTGCTTCCATTCACAATTGGCTCTAGGTATACTAGCCTTCCTGTTTCCTGAAGCTTATCCCCTCTGCAGGGCCCTTGTACTTGCTTATGTCCTTGCCTGGCTGTTGTTACTCCCTGACTTCACGCAGCTAGCTCCTTCTCGAGTTGGCTGCCTCCCTTCAGCACTTCCTATCGTGTTGTCCTGTTTCACTTTCCTAATGCACTTAGCTAAAATTATCTAAATTATTTGCTTTTTGTTTACATTTGTCTCATCAGCTAAAATGTAAATTCCATGAAGGTGTGGATCTGATCTCTCTGGTTCACTGTTTCATCCCCAGTTAGTACCTAGAACATAGTATACCTTCAGTAAATTTTGTTATTCACTAAATGACACTACTGATAGCTACCGTGTTAGCTAATTGAACAACTTGCCCAAATACTATTTATTAGTGTATTAAGGTTAGCCTGAAGGGAGATCTCTAATTGTCTGACACAAATCTGCCTGGTCCTGTCAAATGGGTAAATGTCAATGATTCGTGTAGACAAAAATGGTGTGATCACTGGGGCGCCTGGGTGGCTCAGTTGGTTAAGCATCACCCTCAGCTCAGGTCATGATCTCAGGGTCCTGGGATCAAGTCCCCCATCTGGCTCCCTGCTCAGGGGGGAGCCTGCCTCTCCCTCTGTCAGTCGTGCTCTCTCTCTCACTCGCTCTCTCTCTCACTCACTCTCTCTCTCAAATAAATAAATAAAATCTAAATAAATAAATAAATAAATAAATAGTGTGATCATCCAACATCCAAATTTCTGGTGATACAAAGCTGGGAGTATTGGTGGCTAAAATATTGGATGACAGGTTTCAGATTCAAAAGGACCTGGAAGTCCATCAAAAACAGAATGGGTAATTAATTGTAGTATATTATTCCTACAATGAACTATTGTGCAGCAATGAAAATGAGTGAACCACTGATACCTGCTACATGGAGAAAGCTCACTAAGGTAGTGCTGAGGGCAAGAAATCAGACACACACAAAAGTGTGTGTACTACACGATTCTCTTTCTACATATTTCAAAACCAGGCAAAACTATTCTGTGGTTCTCTTGAGGAAGGAGGAAGAGAGCAATCAATGATTAGGAGGGGGCATGAGGAAGGCTTTTGAGGCGTTGCTAACGTCTATTTCTTGACCCTAAATGGTGGTTATATGGATGTGTTTATTTTGCAATGATTCATTGATCTGTGTACTTACGGGTTTGTCCACATTTTTATATGTACATTGTACATCAATTTTATTTTTTTTAATTTATTTGATTTGAGAGAGAGAGAGAGAGAGAGCACGAGCAGGGGGGAGGGGCAGAGGGAGAAGCAGACTCCCCGCTGAGCAGGGAGCCAGACAGACATGGGACTCAATCCCAGGACCCTGGGATCATGACCTGAGCTGAAGGCAGACACTTAACCAACTGCCACCCAGGCGCCCTGTACATCAATTTTATTTTTTTTATTATTTATTATTATTTTTAAAGATTTTATTTATTTGACAGATAGAGACACAGCGAGAGAGGGAACACAAGCATGGGGAGTGGGAGAGGGAGAAGCAAGCTCTCCGCTGAGCAGGGAGCCCGATGTGGGGCTCGATCCCAGGACCCTGGGATCATGAACTGAGCCGAAGGCAGACGCTTAACGACTGAGCCACTCAGGCGCCCCTGTACATCAATTTTAAAGTTAAGAGTAAAAAAGCAGGTATATTTAATTAAAAGCTCAATGTGTAGTTCCTGATTTTAAATGAAAGAGGTTTTTGGTTTTTTTTTTAAAGATTGTATTGAGAGATTGTATTTACTTGAGAGCAAGAGCGGGGGAGAGGGGCAAGGGAGAGGGAGAAGGGAGCAGGGAGCCTGACTCCGGGTTCGACCCCAGGACCCTGGGATCACGACCCGAGCCAAAGGCAGACGTTTAACAACTGAGCCACCCAGGCGCCCCTGGAGAGAAATGTTAACTAGGTTGATAAAATGGTTATGGGGCACCTGGGTGGCTCAGTCGTTAAGCGTCTGCCTTCGGCTCAGGTCATGATCCCAGAGTCCTGGGATCGAGCCCTGCATTGGGCTCCCTGCTCGGTGGGAAGCCTGCTTCTCCCTCTCCCACTCCCCCCACTTGTGTTCCCTCTCTTGCTGTGTCTCTGTCTGTCAAATAAATAAATAAAATCTTTTTTAAAAAATGGTTATGGAGGGGTAAGAGCTGTTGGGGTAACAAAGGAGGATGGGCAAAGAGGGAGTCAAGGTGGAAAAATAAAATAAGAGCCAAAGGATTTTTTAACACTCCTATAGGAGTCATATAACATGTAAAAAAAATCAAATGAAGTCTTAGGAACATTAATAGATTGTACTGTGTCCAAATCAAAGGATGTAGTAATTACAGTGTTCAGGTCAAACCTAGCATATTGTATCAATTTCTGGACACCACACTAAAAACAAATATCTCTCAAAAAAATTGTTTTTCTTGTTATAAGAGGAGTGGTCAAGAATTAGGTAAACCTGGGTTCCAATTTCTTTTCAGTCACTTACCTTCTGACCATGGCAAATTATTTAATCCCTCTATGCCTTAGTTTCTTCATCTGTACAATGGGGACAATTATAGTTCCTATCTCTCAGGGTTACTGCAGGATAATTACATATGCATTCCAGGACTGTCATAGAATAAGCCCAATAAAAATAATTAACGTTGTCAGTTATTAAAGTAAATATTTATTGTGAAAATTAGAATTTACATACAAGCAAGAAATTTTTAAAATAACCACAATCGGACCTTCCCAAGTTAACTACTATTAACTTTTGGATGTTTATCCATCACTCAACGTGATCTGAAAAAATCATTATGAGTGATGATACTTAGGAAAAATTAGCAGCCACCCAATGTGTGAAGGGTTGGCATATGGAGGAAGGGTAGACATATTCTGTGGAAGTCGCAAAGAACACAGCAAGCAGCAAGAATTATGATGAGAGCTGTCCAGCAATGAAATGGGCTGCCCAACACCATAGGGAGCTCCTCTTCATAATAAATAACCGAGTCGTGGCTGGTGACCATTTGCCAGAAAAATTATGGAAGAAATGCTGGCGTTGGAAGACAGGTCAAGCAAAATGACTTCTAAAACTCTTCCTAACTCTAATATATGATCAAGAAATGCTTGCTGGAGGAATACACATATTAGATTCACAGCCCTCATAAAACAATTTGTGTGGTTCTTACCATAATACTGGTGATAAGTACAGTTAAGTTAAAGTGAATAGGAAATTCCTAGCATAGGTCAGGCAGGGGAACTCTCATACAACACTGAGGACGTGCAATTCCACCAATTAATCACATTCAAATGGAGACAGAAATCAAAGGAGGGGCAGGCCTGGAAAGAGTCACATCTTATCTTCAGGTACTATTTGTCTGCTTTCTTAATATTCAGGGTCTCTTCCTGGGAACAGTTTCTGACCTGGCAAAATTTCATAGTAATTACTCAGGGAAAAGGAAACAACAAACAAAAAATACATTAATGTGGGTGGGTAAAAAAAAAAAAAAAAAATTTAAGAACGTGGTGTTGGTGGGAGAGAAGACTAAAGGTCTATGTAAGACCCACCCAAGTGCTTTTGATGTTTGAGCAATTATTATCTTATTATTTTTCCTGCTATAGATGCAGCTGCGATTTATGTAACAGGATGTTTAAAAAGATTAAAGAGAAGCTGTAGTAGGGTTCTGAGGTGATAAGAGTCTCTGGAGTATGTATTTGTGGACGTTTAGAATATAAGTTCCTGTACATTCTTAGAATAAACCATCTATTTGTTTTTCTTTTTTTTTTTAAAGAAACAAGTAAAATTTGTATTTCAAGATGGCTGCTTCCTGCCCATGAGTGATATAGAAATAATAGAGCAAAGAGAGCAAACAAATAATAAAGCAAAGAGAGGTTGGTGGTGGTTCAGTCTGTGCTGTTTCTTAATCAGCTTTGACTTTTAGGTCCAAAATATTTTATCCCGATATTAAGGTAAGTGTTTGGAATTTGTTTGGATTAAACCTGGTCATCAGTAAATAGATTATTCTACTGCTCAAGGAGGAGAGTTGCATGGAATTTGTGACTGCAATAACTCAATCTGAATATGAAAGTTAAAGAAAGAAATAATTTGGGCGCCTGGGTGGCTCAGTTGGTTAAGCGTCTGCCTTCAGCTCAGGTCATGATCCCAGGGTCCTGGGATCGAGCCCCACAACTGGCTTCCTCCTCAGTGGGGAGTCTGCTTCTCCCTCTACCCCTCCCCCCTGCTCGTGCTCTCTCTCTCTCTCTCTCTCATACATAAATAAAATCTTAAAAAAAAAAAAAAGAAAGAATTTTTGGTAGAGGAGCTTGTTGTGTTGAAGTTGAGGTAAGTTAAATTGATTGGGTTAGAAGAGTGTTCTACAGGTGTCTCAGACATAGAGAATGACTCACCGGTACTCAAGACTATCTGCCATTTGGGCTGCTACCTTATCTTACATCATAAATTGGCACCAGGCACCAAATAAAAAGGGCTTTGAGGCATATTCTCAGAATTTCTGATTAGTCATGTAAATAATGCTTCTTAATTTCAATTCTTTCTCCTAGCAACCTAGGCCAAACTTGTGCGTGCTTGTGTACTCTCTGCATTTATTTATAATTTTTTCTAAACCTTTTTCTGTTTAAGAATAAGTTGTAGGAGCACCTGGGTGGCTCAGTTGGTTAAGCGGCTGCCTTCGGCTCAGGTCATGATCCCAGGGTCCTGGGATCGAGCCCCGCATCGGGCTCCCTGCTCAACAGAGAGCCTACTTCTCCCTTTCCCTCTGTCTGCCGCTCTGCCTACTTGTGCTATCTATCTCTCTGTCAAATAAAGAAATTAAAAAAAAAAAAAGAATAAGTTGTAGACATGATGCCCTTCTCCCCTAAGTACTTCCGTGTGTATTTCCAAACAATAAGGGCATTCTCTTGCATAATCCCCGTATAATTATGCAAATTAAGAAGTCAGTATTGATTCAATAAAACTATCTAATCTACAGGCCTCATTCAAACTTTGCTCAATTGTCTCAGCAATGCCCATTAGAGCAAAAGAAAATTCCAGATCATACATTGTTGTCAAGATCTACATTCAGCTGTCAAGTATCTTCAGTCTCCTTTAATCTAGACTAGATCTTCCATACTCTGTTTTTCATGACCTTGACATATTTGAAGAGTTATAGGCAAGTTGTTTGTAGAGTGTTTCTCAACTTGGGCTGTCTGATGTTTCCTCATGATTGGATTCAGGTTATGCATTCTTAGCAGAAATACCACAGAAGTGACGTTGTGATCTTCTTAGTACATAATAGTAGTTGATTTGTTCCATTACTATTGAAGTTACCTTTAATGACTTGGTTACATTTTCTCCACTTTAAAATTACTGCTTTTCCCTTCATCATTAACAAGCACCTTGTGGGGAGATACTTTGACACTATGTACATATCCTGTCCCTCATCAAACTTTACCCACTAGTTTTAGCATGCATTGATGATTCTTGCTTGACTCAATTATTACTACGATGATGGCCAAATGGTGACTTCATAATTCTTTCATTCCTTTTATATTTTTTAGTTGGTATTCTACTGTAAGGAAAAATACACCTTTCTCCATGATTTGCTTGTCTGTTCATTTATACCAGTAGGGACTCACAGAGTCCTATTTTATTCAATGGGTTCTAATCTGTTATTGACACTATTTATTATGATACTCAAATTGTCCCTGATACAGCTAGTGGGAATCCCTTCAAACTGTCCTTTTGAAATGTCCCTAAAATTCCTTGAGCTTCCTAACTTTATCATATAATAAGACGGTCCAGGTTTTCCTAGTATTCTCCTAGCACCAGTCTTGAAATCAGCCACTTTTCTAAGCTCTGATTCCGTGAGTGGAGAAGAGTATTTAGAAAGACTTGGATTCTAGGTGTGCTAATTGGCACTAGTGTGTCATTGCTGGTGGGTCCTCTCGGAAGACAACCTCCCCAACCCCCAACACACACACACACACACGCACCCACACACACTTAGAAACAATGTGCTCAGTCCGGCACTGCAGGATTCATCCCAGCCTTCCCCCTTTCCATACATTTATAACTCCCTTCTCCGACAGTGAGAAATCTCTGGAATTACAGTCTTAACTACTACATTTAACCACTCCTACAGGTACTCTTTCCTTTCCACTTCACTTCAGTGCAATCTCCTGTCATCCTTTTTTTTTTTTTTTTAAGATCTATTTATTTATTTATTTGACAGAGAGAGACACAGGGAGAGAGGGAACACAAGCAGGGGGGATGGGAGAGGGAGAAGCAGGCTTCCCGGGGAGCAGGGAGCCTGATGTGGGGCTCGATCCCAGGACCCTGGGATCACGACCTGAGCTGAAGGCAGACGCTTAACGACTGAGCCACCCAGGTACCCTCCTGTCATCCTTAAGCCAAACTGTACACACACACTGATGCGAGGGCCAAAGCACCGAAGTATGGATGTCTTTACTACGTCACCAATGCTCCCTGAAGGGTGATGTTGCCCCTGCTTCTTTGGGGGCCCTAATGTTGACCATTTCAGCTTCTTAATGCTTGCAATAGAAATCCCACCCGGAAAAAGCACTCTTTACCCCATTTTTTCTCCACACAGTGACACGGTCAACCTGGAAGGGCTGTTTTAAGGTCCCGATGACTCAGAGATTTTATGGAAATGACTCTTTTGGGTTTTATAGGCCCTTTATTTTAGTTTCCTTTTAAACATGAATCTTGTCTCTGCCCAGAATCACTCCTCTCTTGTGGTTTACCCTGTCCTGCGGTCCTCTCTTCCATTAGAATGAGCTCTTTTTTTAACTCTTCACATATATGGAACCTTGGCAGCCAGGTCCTCCAGACATGCCTGAATACAAGAATGTGTCAGCTAAAGTTCTCAAAACACCCCCATCATATTTGTTATGCTCTTAAAATGACTGGCATAATAGTCTAATTCAGAAACTCTCTTGCAGACTGACTACACCACGGAAGCAGTGCAGAAATCAAAGGACTGCCATCCTATCTCGAGGATCTTATCCAAGGAAAAGAACTCCCTCATGATTCTCCTGGCTGGTGAAGACAGAAGGAAGCCTGGAGAGCTTTCAGCTTGAAGACTGCCCTGGGCCACGCTTGATCATAATGACACTATTGTCCAGAAGTCCTCTTAAAACACCATCATCAGGATGTGGACGTTAAATTGTTTTTCTAACAGTGCTAAAGACACCTAATCTATCATCCCCTGATTTCTCTTGTTTCCAACTGCATGCCTCTGGAGGAGGACCGCCCAGGTTAGCAAAGTGTCTGTGGCAACGAGACTGAAAGATACTAACTAGTTCATGTGTAGAGTAAGCCCAAGAGTTAATGACCTTGATGTCGTCATACCTGTCCCTATCTATTGAGCTAACTAGTCACAGACTGGTTCCATTTGACCATTTTATTACTAAGTCGGTATTTAACAACATGCAATTACTTTACTTGAGTTGAGATAAAATCTCCTGATTACATGAATGAGATAATTCCAAATTAAAGTCAGAGTCTATTAAATCTTCAGCATTACAGACATTAACAATAGGGATTCTATTGTGGTTACTGAAATGGTTTCTTTTATAGATATGGCTTCCTCTCTACGATTAACTGTGAAAAGTCTGTTCTGCCAGTCTTCTGTTTGTTTTATGGGTTTCTGATGTGGCTGTTTTCTATGTGTGTCCATGGGACAGGTGGGTTTAGGATTCTCCTACTCTGCCATCTTTCCAGAAGTCTTGTTTCCTTTACTAGAATGTAAGCTTCATGAGGGCAGGGAGCTTTGTTTTCTTCATTGCTCTATTCCCAGCGCAAATGTGTCCGAATCATAGCAGGAGCTCAGTACATGTTTGTTCAACACATGAAAATGTATGGTGGCACAACAAGAGGAAATGAAAAAGTATTAAACTAAATCCTGAAGGAATTATTGCTGAGTTATCAGTATTCCAAACAATATCTGAGAATGCCAAGGAAGAACTTGGAAAATAGCTACTATTAATGTGGCCCGAAGAATCAAACCTTCCCTCTATCTCTAGTAGCTCAAAGGCTGGGGGGGGGGGGGCGGGGGGCGGGAAGAGAAGTCTGCTCAGGACTTACCTAGATCCTTAAAGGAACATTCAAAAACTTCACATGGTTTGGGAATGGCTTAGGGAGTGGCCTATTATAACTTGAAGGTCCAAGGGGCAAGGTTTAAAAGCGGAAGGGGGAGAGAGGAGATATGTTTACATATTATAGAGTAATTAGGAAAATGTGTATCTCCTTGTGGGTTTAGATGCAGGGATCTCAAACTCAAACATTTTCAAAGGCCAGGCCAGTATATAAATGGGTGATGCAGTTGGATGTAAATAATAGTGAAGAGTAGAGATTGGGGGAAAATGGGAACTGCTTCCCCATTCTAAAGACATTAAAAATCATTTAAAGACCATAAAAAAAACAACAATAGGCAGATCAGATATGTCTTCAGGAAGAATTTGCTTTGCAGGCAGTTTGAGAGCTTTAGGTTTTATATTGTCTCTGTGATTTAACATTTGCCCTTGAAAGGTGTGCACGCATTTGTGTTCCAACAGTTACCGGTTAGGCAATATTAAGAATAAAGAGGCGTATGTGCTACTCACAGCACAGAGGAGACAAACAGGGATCACAGCGGGAGGTCTAATATGCCCATCTGGGCTCTTCCGTAGGGCTATAGCACCTAGGAACCACGACTGGTCCATCTGCGGGAATTGTCTAAAGTATCTGGGTTGTTTTGACTGGATAACAGACTTGAAGAATGAACTACTGGGACAGGTCCTGGGATGACACCAACACCATGGGTAATGACTAGAGCTTACCAAAGATATGCAGGCCGCCAAACAGCAGAGGTTAGGAAATGGCAGGGCTCTCAGACTTGAAGGTAGGGTAGAAAGATTATAGATTGGGTTATCTACAAGGCAATCTCCTGGCAAAGGTGTAATGTTTTGTTCACTTTCCCGGGATGATTGTAAAGGTTAGTTAGGGGCGGCTGGGTGGCTCAGTCGGTTAAGCATCCAACTCTTGATTTTGGCTTGGGTCATGATCTTGGGGTTGTAGGATCAAGCCCCACATCAAGCCCTGAGTTGGGCTCTGCAGTCAGTGGGGAGTCTGCTTGAGATTCTCTCTCTCTGTTTCCTTCTGCCCCTCCCCCATTCTTTATCTCTCTCTCTCTCTCTCTCTCAAATAAAGAAATAAATCTTAAAAAAATAAAGGTTACTTAGCTGAACTACCCTTGATACTCTAAAACCAGAAATGTACAAAAAATATATAACTTGATCAATTAGTATCACTAATCTCATTTTGTTTTCCAACCTCAGACTTTCTCTTACAGTGGGGGAAAGGTCAGGGCACTTAATTTTGCTGGCCTCCCTTCTGCACTCTTTTGTGGGTTCACTAGGCTAAAACCAGAGTGACATGAGAAATTTGAGAGTAGAATATGGACTTCGCTCTTGAAGTAGCAGGTCTGTTTGGCCCGGAGTCTAAGTTTCTAATTAATGATATTAAGTGGAAGTCTTGATGGGATTATCAGGAAGGCAGTTTAAATAGAGCTCCTACCTATCAAATGCACTGTGAGTTGGGTGATTACAGCAGATTTCGCATTCAGTTTAAATTTTTTTTTCTCTTTCCACACTGTGATTTCCTTAAGTTATTCCAACCATTTCCTAAGTCTAATAGGCCTACACTACCTTGTGTGATGGAGTTGTGGAGGATAAAGGGATGAAAGAGTAAGCAGAAGCGTGCCCTGCCTCACATTTACTCTTATGCTGCACCCATCACAGGGAACAACATCCTATAAGAGAACTGTATCCAGGAGTTTGGGGCATTGATCTGCAGTTACGTGAGTGGTGGTCCATGATGGAGCAAATAGCTGGTGAGTAGCAGATGATGCATTGGGTACCTGGGAAGAGCATGTAATTCCCAAATTAGGAGGAGGACACTCAGAAGGGACATGAACCAATACTCCTCTCCTTTCTCTACTTACACTAGAGTATGGAGGTCAGGATAATTCAAGCAGTAATTGTGTTATGCCCTGTTCTTTCAGTGTGCATTAAAATCATACAGGGGATATGACTTGTTATTACCTTGGTAAGATGTCATAGACGGTAGAAGATAAGATAACTATTTGTATTTCAACAGCTTTCCCTCAGTCTAAAACATGTGAAAATTAATAAAAAGAAACCTCACTAAAGTGGACTTGAGAGTCTAGAATGGGAGGCTGGAAGGGGGAGCCCTACATTACTTAGAGGAAGAATTGTCGATTACAGGCCCCAAAAGAAGAATCAACAGGAAAGGATCATCAATTACAGGTTCCAACAGGAAAGGACATGCATTGCATCTCATTCAAGAAATTGAGTACCCCAGCAACCCAGCCAATGAGAAAACATCATCACCCTGCACTCTTGCTTTCTTTCAATGGGCTGTCATTCAAAACAACCCCTTCCAACCTCTTTTTTCTCCATAAAATAAGATTCCTCTCCTTTGTTTGTTGGACTTGCCTATGGTTTTGTCATAGCTTCCGTGCCTCAAATCGCAATTCTCCATTATTCCCAAATAAACCCATTTTGCTGGTAAAATAACTGACAATTTTAGTCTTAAGGTTAATGAACAGCTTTCCATATCATTATTTTTAACAGAGCTAAAACCAGGAATGTACAAAAAATATATAACTTGATCAATTAGTATCACTCATCTCATTTTGTTTTCCAACCTCAGACTTTCTCTTACAGTGGGGGAGAGGTCAGGGCACTTAATTTTGCTGGCCTCCCTTCTGCAGTCTTTTGTGGGATTATTTAGCCACAGCTAAAATAATCATATTTTACAAACTGAAAATTTTCTTAACTTTATAATCTGAGGAGTAAAGGACTTCTGAGAGAAGATATATAAAATCTTGCCCTGAAAATTTAGGACATACGCTTGCCACACCTGGAACAAACAGGCAAATGCCTGGACGTGTAATTACCTTAATATTCTTGAAAGAGTAATTATTTTTGGCCTTTTCTCACTTAGAACTTCATTAATTAAGGATTAAGTTCATTTTTCTATCTCTTAAAGGTTAAAAGGGGGAAGGCGCGGAATGGGGAGGAAGGGAGTTAAAATAGCCATTCACTCAATAAATCCAGTTCCAGGAAAAAAAAAAAAGGTAAGGCTTAAATCAGGGGAAGGGCTAGGCTGGCTACTTTTTCATTTCTGGGTGGTTTTTAGAAGCAGTTTGAGAATCTACAGTGGGATCGACACAGAGCCATGGGAGTGAGAGAGTTTCTGCTCTTTTTTTCCTCTTGCTTTTTTAATCATTAAAAATTCTTCAAGAGGTTATTTGCCAAGTAAAGACCAACCCTGCTGAAAGTTGTTGCCAGATTTTCCTAGACCTAAATGCCCAACTGCTGAACATAGTATTTCCTGACTCTCCAAATATCAAAAATGAACATGCAAAATATTCTGAGAGGTGAAGCAAATCGCATCCACGCTCTCGAAAGAGGCCAGTAAGGTGAACAAAGACCTCTGCTCTCAGGCTGAAGGCAATATTCCCTCTCAAATGTTTCTATTGTTTCAACCTAGTGAACTTTTACCTACAAAAGTCTTTCTTTGAACAGTCTGATCAAAAACAAGGTCTTTAATTTTTTTTGTTGTTTGTTTACTTACAGCCAAACCTTTAGACAGAAGGCCAACTCCCAGTGGTCAGTTTCAAACAGGTTAACTTTGGCCTCCCTCAAGAGATTTTTTAAAATTCCACAATTTTCTGACAGATATGTGAATGATGCCAGTGTGCTTGACTTTATCTACTCTTCCGAAGTGTTTCCTCCCTCCTAGGGCACACCTGAAGGGGAGTGGTATGGATTTAAGAGAACAACTTTAATGAGTAATCTCGGTCCAGTCCTGTGAGGAGGAGTGCAGTTGGTTAAGTGATGACCCACAGATCTGTGTTGGCATGGTTAAATCTGCAGGTAGAAGGAGGAGAGAGAGGATAGGGAACGTCAGTGCAGCCATATTAAGTGTGCCTCCATGTTCTTGTTTTCAACCCTTCTCCTTGTGAATCTCCCACGCATGTTTATCTACTGCTTTTTCATACAGGATCAAGGGTAAAGTTACCAGGGAAAAGCAATTATGGACTAAAAAGTCTCATTCTTGTGCTTTAGGAATGTTACCCTCTGGGACGCCTGGGTGGCTCAGTTGGTTAAGCGTCTGCCTTCGGCTCAGGTCATGATCCCAGGGTCCTGGGATCAAGCCCCACATCAGGCTCCCTGCTCTGCGGGAAGCCTGCTTCTCCCTCTCCCGCTCCCCCTGCTTGTGTTCCCTCTCTCACTGTGTCTCTCTCTGTCAAATAAATAAATAAAATCTTAAAAAAAAAAAAAAGAAAATCATTTAAACTTCAAACTGCTGGTTAAGTAAGCAGATTAACTGACTGATTTTTGCAATGCCACACTTACAGGTAGGTAACGTTTCCAAAACTCTCAAGTATTTGGAATACAGTCCAGGGACTAGATATCAGTGAGTAAATAGCCATCAAAAAGTACATGCATTTTGTTCCTTCAGAAGTTTAAGTGCCCTCACACAGTCATTCAATTGTGTATAAAATAAAGAGATCAAGTACACAAACCAGAGATTCTGATAGCAGACAGCAGAGTCCATTCAGATAACCTAGAAGACAGAGCAACTTGCTACAGCTGTTTAGTCCAGAAAATAACTCTGGGGTTATTAACAATGATGATAAAATGGCTACCATTTACTGAGTGCTTACTATGGTCTACTGGGCACTATTCTAGGTAGTAGGTAACTATTATCCCCAATTTACAGGTGAGAAAACTGAGACATGGATTAAATGACTTGATGTGCTACAGTGGACAGAAGAGGCAAGTTCAAGGCCACCTCTGTCAAACTTCAAAACTTAAGTCCGACCTATTTTGCTTTACTGCTCTATATTCCAATCCCAACTCTTTCCTAATATATTTTCAAACAAAGACATCTACATTCCATATTGTCTGATAAACAGCACGGGGAACTATGTAATATATTTTCAGACATTTAAAATCTAATACATACAAATTTCTTGGTATTTAAAGAGTAAACTTTAAATATCTGGAAAATTTGGGGCACCTGGATGGCTCAGTTGGTTAAGCATCTACCTTTGGCTCAGGTCATGACCCCAGGGTCCAGGGATCGAGCCCCAAGTCGGGCTCCCTGCTCTGCAGGGAGTCTGCTGCTCCCTCTGCCCCTCCCCCCACTCGTTCTCTCAATCTCTCTCTCTCTCAAATAAATAAATAAAATCTTTTTAAAAAATTGGGGCGCCTGGGTGGCTCAGTCGTTAAGCGTCTACCTTCGGCTCAGGTCATGATCCCACGGTCCTGGGATCGAGCCCCACATCGGGCTCCCTGCTCAGCGGGAAGCCTGCTTCTCCCTCTCCCACTCCCCCTGCTTGTGTTCCCTCTCTCGCTGTGTCTCTCTCTGTCAAATAAATAAATAAAATTTTAAAAAATCTTAAAAAAAAATAAATAGATACCTGGAAAATTTATTTATATGGAAAATAAATGACAATGCCTTCATTAATTCATGTGTTGATTCAATGAAGGCTTGATTGTGTATATTCTATGTGTGTTTCAACATGACTTAAAGGACATTCTTTAACCAAAACTCCTTCAGCTCTGCAGTGATGAATTTGCTGTGGTTTGCATGGGACTTTTTATAGTTTTAGCAATCTAACTCCCACACTCCAAGAAACCCCTCAGTCCTGGGAAAATCAGGACAGTTGGTGGCTCTAGCTACACAAAACATAAGGGTGCTTTAAAGTTGCTTTTGGATGATGGTGCTGATTATAAATAGGATCTTTATCCTTTTAGAGAGGCTTAAGTCCTTTCTTAGGGGGAAAGAACTAGTTCACTTTCTGTTTCTACGGGAGCACCTCAAGCGATGGGCAAACTTTTTCCCCAAACCTCATTTCATTTTTAGTTTTTTTGTCAAAATTTTATACACTTCTTTTGTATTTTGAACTAAAAATCTATCTCAGTGAAGCTTCCACCCACTTTTCTTATCCCATCAATTGCTGCCGTATGAAATGAACTGAATCTTTTCCCCGTATGATTGCACTTTAAATATTTAAAGGACTCTTTCATGGCCCCAATATTTTCACCTTCAAACAACACATCTCCTAACCATTCAACATTTCTCAGATTCTTTTACCATGATTACTCTCTTCTGAATGCAGTTCAGTTTGGTCAGATTCAAACTGTAGCTTCTTAAGTTGGAGCTTTTAGAAATCCAATTAGCAGAGTGGAGTGGATATATCACTTCCTTCGTCTAGAATCTATGCTTCCTTTAATTCAGCTAAATATCTTAGTATTTTTCTTGGCAGTCACTAGCTTAGATTAAGTTCATATCTACTAAAGCTTCCAAGCATTTTTTTTAAGTTTTTATTTATTTATTTTAATGGTCTCTACACCCACCATGGGGCTTGAACTCACAGTTCAAGAGTCGCATGCTGTTCTGACTGAGTCAGACAGGTGCTCCCCAAGCATTTTTCTGACATACTTCTTCTAGGCTATATTGTTTATATTCTGTACATGCAGTTATTTTTTTCTAGCTTGAAGTACAGGATCTTACATTTAACTCTGTTAAACTAAATTTTCAATCGCCCTCCTTTTAAAAAAATCACTCATTCTCAACTTTGTTTGATGAGCATATTTTCATGTCAATGATAGAACTGTTAAAAAGACAAGGCCTTCGCTGGCAAACTTTCTTTATTTTGTATTAATCTGCTAACTAGTTACAATAATTTAGCCCATTTGTAGCTAACCTAATTTACAAATAATAATACATATTTTCTTACTTCATTCCATACAAAACCAATGTGATAGGAAAGTGAAGTCAGCCGTGATAGAAAATGCTTTGTGACAGAAAGGTATTTGCTACTTCTGTGGAATTGATTTCTCAGCCACATCTTTAGGCCAAAGATAGCATGTCCCACTGTAATTCTCCACTTTGCTTACTGGGCTTGGCACTGAGTAAGTTTTGGTTATTAAGGAAGATCAAATCTTCTCTTAAAGAACAAAGATTTGGGGCATCTGCGTGGCTCCGTCAGTCAAGCATCTGACTCTTTTTTTTTTTTTTTTTTTAAGAAAATTTTTTTTTATTTTTTTGCAGGGGGACAGGGGGAGAGGGAAAACAAGCAGGGGGAGTGGGAGAGGGAGAAGCAGGCTTCCCGCGGAGCAGGGAGCCCGATGCGGGGCTCGATCCCAGGACCTGGAATCATGACCTGAGCCGAAGGCAGACGCTTAACGACTGAGCCACCCAGGCGCCCCAAGCATCTGACTCTTGATTTCGGCTCAGGTCATGATCTCATGATCGAGCCAAGTACTGGGCTCTGTGCTGGGCATGGAGCCTGCTTAAGATTCTCTCTCTCCCTCTCCCTCAGTGCCCCTCGCCTCTAAAAAAAAAAAAAAAAAAAAGAACAAAGATTTGTCCAGATGAGTTCAAGAGAGGAGTCCTGAATAGGCTTAGGAATAAATACACAGTCTTCCAAATTTATTCCTTTGAAGGAGACAATACTTTTTGGAAGTTCAAGTTTTGCTGTGTTTGTTAAACCATCAGAGTAGTCATATACGTTAGGTTTGGCCTGGATCTACCACTTGCCAACTGTTTTATTTTGGGCAAATATATTAATGTTTAGCACAGTGCCTAGCATCTAGTGAGAGCTCTAGAGAGAAGAGTAACTACTATTTATTAAGCAACATTTTATGTTAGGTATTACATAAGGGCCTAGTATACATAAAGTGCTTAACATGCTGTCTCATTGTCTCCTAACAATTCCATCAAGTAGACACTTCTGTAATGCCCAAATCACAGATGAGAAAATTGAGGCACAGAAAGATTATGCAATTTGCTTAAGTTAGAAGTGAAAGAAAGGATATACACCAAGTCTATCTGACTCCAGACCAGGATCCCAAACATAATTCTATCCTGCCAGTCCCTGAATATAGACAAAACCCTGATAACTTTGGCAGTTTGAGTAGTAAAGATATTGATCACTGGCTAGTCAAGGCGTTTCCAGGAACCACAAAAGGTCCTCCATGGTATGGTCTTATCTTTCATCAGAGTGAGGTTCTGGTCCTTAGCCCTAAAGGCTTAGAAATCCAATCTGTTAACACACAGATCGCAAATTCTTCTCCCAAAGCACTCACGCTCCCAGAGCCTGGTATTCAAATCCAGAACACCAGTGTATTCATAATGAAAATTATGAATATAAATAGAAAGAAATATAATAGCTAAGGGCTAAAACATTCATACCCTGGGGTGCCTGGCTGGCTCAGTCAATAGAGCATGCAACTCTTGATCTTAGGGTAGTGAGTTGAAGCCCCTCATTAGGATCACTTAAAACATAAAAAATAAAATAAAATAAATAAATAAAAACATTCTTGTCCTGTGACCAACACTTGGAAATCTGATTCTAAGAGCAGGTTGCTCACGGAGCGTGGAACTAGAAATAAGGATGTCTATTCTATGCGTGAATGTTTGATAGAACAAAATCCATCCAACTCCAAAGCAGCAATTTACCTGCTTCCAAAACCGAACAGACCAGCGTAACCTCTCACCTAAAAACACTTGGATAAACACCATCAGGATTTGCCTCATAGATCCTCTTTCTTCCTAAGTTTTCAGGGTCGACCCGTGCTGACTCTATGTTCTTTCTTGAACTGAGGTTAATCTTTTTTTCAGGTTACAGAATAATTCTTTTTTACTAAGATTCTGAACAGCTATATTTAGATGCATTATGCATTGATTTGCAGGTTTAAATCTAAAAGGGCAGCTGGACTTCCAGTTTCTTTGGGGGCAAGTCTGCTCTCTGAGGCCACAAAGGACTCAGAGCAGCAATAAGAGACAAACCCCTCTGATGGAAGCTGCCTTCTCCTCTATGAACCTTTTGCTGGGGGCGCCTGGGTGGCTCAGTTGTTAAGTGTCTGCCCTCGGCTTGGGTCATGATCCCAGGGTCCTGGGATAGAGTCCCGCATGGGGCTCCCTGCTCAGCGGGAAGCCTGCTTCTCCCTCTCCCACTTCCTCTGCTTGTGTTCCCTCTCTCACTGTCTCTGTCAAATAAATAAATAAAATCTTTAAAAAAATAAAAAAATATTAAAAAAAAAAGAAACTTTTGCTGGTTGGCTCTCCCGCTTCAGAAACAGACTGTTGCTAGCAATTTTCACCCACCTACTACAATCTGAAAGGTAACAAACACCGTTTCTGTAGCTACTGAAGGAGACAGGCTGGTTGAAGATTTACATGGCTCTGTTGACTGCCTGGCTATGCCAGCTCTGGGGGAAATCAGTGTACAGGGTGTGAAATGATTTTTTTCTTGGCTCTTTGCTGTAGGTCCAGGCAGCTACGGCAACAGCAGCAGTTGCTCCTCTCATGCAGAGCCTTCCAGAATGCCTGGGAGTCTCCTGCTGATAACACTACGGAATGGCTGGAACCAAAGAGGTTGGAAGCCCTACCAGCTACAGCAGCCGAGATTTAAAGCAGGGCAGTTACCCCAGAACCTTTGGGCTCAGGGTAACTTCAGAACCTGCAGGCAAGGAATGGATGCTTCACTGTGTACACGTGCCATGCGACAGCCATGCACAGCAGATCATAAGGAAAGAACAGTGTGGACAAACTCCTCTCGTCTCCTTCTGCAGGTGAGGCGTTTCCATATTTTCAGACACAAAGCAAAGAGAGCACCTGGGGGCGGGGGGGGGGGGGGGGGATTTTCCCAGCATTACTAGGAAGGTACGAGAACTGAAGTCCTTGGCTTTCAGGGCCTACCAGTTCCCTTCTACAGGATGGAAAGAATCTCAGGGAGCCCCAGAGTTCCTAGTGCCTGGACACATGACTCCACAGCTTCTCCCTGAAAAGATCTCTAGATGATGCTGGGAGAGAGGGGGAGGGCTGATCAGGGAAGTCAAGATACAGTTACTAATTCTCTTCACTGAAGGCCAACCGGGAGGCTAGATAATCAAGTCCACTTACTCAAGATACCATGATTTCTTACCATATGCCACCTCTCCCCAACATTCATACATTAAAACGAAGTTCCCATCAGTGTTTAGGGGTTAACTGAGTAGCGAGACTTGGCCCCTTTACGACTCCAGATTCTTGCAACTTTGTTTTCTGAACACTCCCTTCTTGTCTTAATTGGCCCTACCCATTGAGGTAGATTCCACATCTTTCTTCTGTATCTTTGGATTGGCTAAAGCCTCTGACCCTTCCACTGCAGAGTCTAAAAGCAGGGAGATGGCCAAAATAGGCAGTCAGGGTAGAACGCAGGCATTCCTATTGCATCTGCTCAGTCTCTCAGCAATCCTCATGTCAGGGAATCTCTCAAGTTTACAGGCTGGGGCCACAGAGAGTCTCCCCTTCCTCACTCACTGTGTAACGCATGGAGCAAGGTCTCTCAGAGGCTATCTGCCAAGTAGTGAAAGTCAGAGATGCTGTTGTTGAATGTGGGTGTTTTCCAGCAGCTCTGTTCTGGATGTAATTCCTCAGAGCTGCTCCCTGGCTCTGCGTTAGCTGGGTTCTCGATGACTCCCAGCATGACTCCCTACCCTTTCTCTTGTTGTCACTGGCTGTCGGGGGAATTGCTGTTCATGGCTTCCACAGGTAACTCCTATTATAATTGTTGTTGTTGTTGTGATTTTTAATACTTAGAGAGCTGGCACACACAGTTGAACGACTTCCACAAAGCCAGGCAACAGGTTACCACTTTAGCAAGTCTTGCTCCACTGATCGATTCAAAGGCAACTGTTGAACATTGGCAAGTGCAATGTACCACCTGATGATGTGCAGGGGAGCAAAGATGAATGAGAGAAGGGATTCTCTCCTCAAAAAAGGCCACATTATAACGGAGACATAGGTGCACACAGAAATCACTGTAATAAAAGGTAAGCATGTGAGGACAGGTCACTGTTACACTCTCCACACCTGGAAAAGTTAAAGGTGAGAATTTTCACCTACCAGGCCACTAGCCATATGGCTATTGATCAGCTGGGGTAGTCTGAGTCTGTTTTGGCCTCAGAAGCCAATGCCAAGATGAACTGTAACATGTTGGGCACCATAAAGCAAATATTTTGTAATGCTCTATGGGTATGTAACAGGAGCTCAGCGTGTTAACACCTTCCTTTAAAGGGATCTCTTTTAATTTAATGAAGTGGGTTGACCGCCATTCATTTCCCTTTAATAGCAAGAAATAGAAGTTGAACTTCTCTTTCCTGTTCCTCAGGGCAACTAACAAGAGAACAAACAGGGTTCAGTACCAGGAATAAAGTTGACTCATACTCTTAGGCTTTCTCTCCTTTTAGAACACATTGATTGAAGACTTGGAATGGGATAACATTCATTCGCATAGAGAAACAGATGAGGTCGCCAAGGAAGAGAGGGTAGGGAGGGAACAGGGAAAATGAGGTGAAGGAATAGGGACAGTGGCTGTTGCACTACCTTTGACAAAGTCTCTTCATCTCAGAAGAAAAGATTGTTCCAGGAAGATTATATTCTAGGCAGCATGATGAGGATGCGTAGAAATCATATATCGTGGCCCACCATCCTAGGAGAAGAGAGTAAGTCTTGTGGCAACATGAATAAATACATTTTTGTGGCCTAGTACCAGCCCAAGGTCCCCAGGTCTACAAAACTTAAAAACAAACCAACAAGAGTAGGGGAACTCAGCTGGTTCAGTCAGTACAGCATGTGACCTGATCTGAGGGTCATGAGTTCGAGTCCCATGTTGGGCACAGAGTTTATGTAGGAAAAAAAAACCAAAAAGAGTCTAGGCTCTAACATATAGAATTAGTAGCAGAGAGGAGGTGAAGATTTCCCAAGGCAGGAATCTCAAGGGTGCCACCGAGCAACCTCAGGTCAAGAGGTAAGAACCTAAAACCCAGGAGGTGGCCCACAGTATACAAAAGATTTGTAGAGGACAGAGCTGCCTGGGTGGCTCAGTCGGTTAAGTGTCTCTTTATTTTGGCTCAGGTCATGATCTCAAGGTTGTGAGATGGAGCCATGCATCAGGCTCCACGAGCCTGCTTAAGATTCTCTCTCCCTCTGCCTCTCCCACCCCCCACCCCCATGCTCTCTTTCTCTCTCTCAAAAAAAAAAAAAAGATCTGTAGGGGATAAGGACACCGTATCTTTTCCATAAATTGAACTTCAAAACAGTGACACAAAAGGAAACAGGACATGAAGAGTTCCTACACTGGGTTCTTGGCTTTCTAGATAGAAGGGGTAGAAATCATGCCTCATCTTGCAATGAATTCTTAGCCATTTTTTTTTCCTGCATCATTGCCTTTGCTATCCCTCCTACTGCTCATAACTGTCACATAGCCTTTACCTGGTATTTAAATGTTCATGTTTGTTTTTATATATACTATAAACTACTTGAGGGCACTGATCATATCTTTTTACCTTCGATGACAACTAGCTCAGTATCTGTTCTCAGTAGGTCATTAAGAAATGTTGTTTGATTTGATGTTATAGGAGAATTGGGGTCAACAGCTGCACGGGCTGGCAATCCATAGGTTTCTGGCCAAGAATTTCCATGAGGCAAGGCAACATTTGGCAATTACAAGGGCATTCCAGTGAAGTGGAGTGTCAGATTTTGCAATAGTTCTGCAAATAAGATAGATTTTCTGGAGTGGCTGGGTTCGTGGAAAAACATGGGCTGAATGGCAAAAAATAATCTGGGTTCTCACCTTTATAACAATCATAATAGCAAGATATAATCTCCATTAGATTAAAATAGGAAGGGATGACATTAATAAGTTTTCTTAGCACTACATAGCATTATGCTAGGTATTGTACATGAAGAATTTTTTTTTAATGCTATTACTGATCTCACACTTAAAATCCTCAGGGGAATTCATGTACATACCCAAACTAGTCAGAGAACAATATGAGTGTTACAGATTAAACATTATAGCATTGCTGTTGGAGAAGGTGTCCTAAAAAAGGTAGTCTTGAGACGGGTCTTGGAAGTCCCCTAATTTTTGTTGGTCTTTGCTCCTTTGTGGCTTCACAAAGCTCTCTATCCTGTGGACATCTGAAACATAAAAAAGTTTATTGCTTAACCACCCTCCTCCATCCCCCGCTACCAACTCTACCTTATCCCCACCTATTAGTATTCCAAGATAGCATTTCATATAGCTGGTGTAATAACGTGTTTCATTCATATCCTCTATCTAGCCTTTGAGCTTGATAATCTATAACCCTAACCTCTAGATTAAGCTTTGCTCCAATTCAAGCATCCCAATTCTTCCTGCTAGAAGAACATGAAGAGAATGGGTCATTAGTTCAAAGAGTCAGTCAGTCTCAAAGGTAACTGGGCTTTGGGGCGGTTTCTGCCTTTTATCTCTATTCCTCAGTACTAGAATTCTTGCGGGTAACTTTCCCTCCCCAAAATAGAGTTATAGCCCCCCAAACTATCTCCTTGTCACTGGGGCATCTGGTTTCTACGACCATGTTTTTTGGATGCCCTGTCACCTGAATCTGTATAAATTGCCTAGTGCCTGTTTAAATCCACATCCTGGATCTCAGATTCATTTTGGACTTTTTACCATTGATTAAAAACTTTCTGCATGGTCCTCTTGGGCTAGTTTTGACACCAGAGTCACAGAGAAGATGGTACACTGGTAGCCCAGGGGTCTCTTATTTCAAATATTCCTGGGCTACAAGGCAAGAATAAGTGAGAGGCTACAGCTCTGTAATGGGCTCTTGGTCACCAACTTAGTTTATGATCCAAACAATAGCCTTAGAAGATTTCTGCTTTAAAGTATGAGGCAATGAAAAGGGTATTTTATTAATACAGCATAAAATGGATTAGATAGCAAGGTGACCATCGAGACACCAAATGCCTTAACATTTACATCAGATCGAATGAGATAATGTATGCAAAGCACCCAGCACAGTCCCTGGCACTCCCTCCCTTGCATGTGGATTTCCGTTTACAATGTGCTTTTGTTTATATTAAATCTCCCCTAAAACCTTGTGAATTAGTTACTGCCCCCAGAGCAGTACCTTGACCATAAAAGTGGCACATCTGAAAAATTGCACGGCTGAGAGTCAGACTCAGGTCTTCAGACCCCAAAGCTAGTTCTGTTTGCCCTGCACCCCAGACTCTTCTTACTGCGTTGTGCTAGACTGAAGATTGTGAAGGCCTGGATCAGAGTGCTAACAATGAGATGGAGATCAAAGAATGACCTGTGAGCTCCTGCATAGCTGATATCAGGTATATAGATATGATATAAAGATATTATATATCTTTATTTGTAAAAAGAAATAAAAACAAGTCCAATACTTTATTTTATTTTTTTTTAAGATTTTATTTATTACTTATTTGACAGAGAGAGACACAGTGAGAGAGGGATCACAAGCAGGGGGAGTGGGAGAGGGAGAAGCAGGCTTCCCGCAGAGCAGAGAACCCGATGCGGGGCTCGATCCCAGGACCCCGGGATCATGACCTGAGCCGAAGGCAGACGCTTAACAACTGAGCCACCCAGGCGCCCCTCCAATACTTTATTTTACCTATTCCAAGATACATATATTTTCACTTTTTAACATCTCTGAAATTGAAGCAATTGACATTTTTCAGCTGTTTCCACTGCTTAATACTTGTGATGTCATTGCTGTTGTCTGTTTACCTACAAACTTGGTTGCTACTCCTGGTTGAATGACTGGACAACTGAAACCCAAGGACATTTCAGTCAGCCAATCACTTAAGCAACATTTGCACAAGAAATATGAATCCTAATTGTTGTCTGAAAACCTTCCATTGACACCTTTCCATAAGAACAAGAAAGTGTCGACATAAAAATTTGTAGAATCGATGTCAGAAGGTTGGAAGAAAATCTTAGGAAAAAAATGAAGCCCTGCCTCGGCACTGCTGCATGGCCACTGCTTTTATGTTAATTTTATTTTATTTATGTATTTATGTATGTATTTATTTAGAGCATGAGCAGGGGCAGGGCAGAGGGAGAGAATCTCAAGCAGACTCTGTGCTGAGCGCAGAGCCCCACCTGGGGCCAAATCTCACCACCCTGAGATCATGACCTGAGCCGGAACCAAGAGTCAGACAGTTAACTGACTGAGCCACTCAGATGCCCCTGCCACTGCTTTTGATGGCACAGAGGGTAATACTGTATTGAGAAACACAGTTCATCAGTTTTACAGAGTTGAAAAGTGATTCAGAAGACAGACTATGAATATGAAGACATTTTGGACTACCTTAACTGAATTGTTTCCCTTTAATGCAAAGCTTTTATATATGATAAAAAAGAAAATCAATGTTTAAATAAACCAAAATTGGGGCACCCGGGTGGCTCAGTCGTTAAGCGTCTGCCTTCGGCTCAGGTCATGACCCCAGGGTCCTGGGATCGAGCCCCACATTGGGCTCCCTGCTCAACGGGAAGCCTGCTTCTCCCTCTCCCACTCCCCCTGCTTGTGTTCCCTCTCTCGCTGTCTCTCTCTCTCTGTCAAATAAATAAATAAAATCTTAAAAAAAAAAAAAATAAAGTAAATAAATAAATAAATAAAGCAAAATAAGCCCTTTAATGAGGGCTGAGTGATAGGAAAGTATTGTGCCATAGATTAACTTGTACCCTTATTTTCTTTCTCAGTGGAATATAAAATAATGGTGTACCCTACAATCTGTGGTGTCTTAGATTCAATGAGAATGGTCATATTATATTTGTATAAGTGCTTCATGGTTTATATATTAACTCATTTTCATCATCATAATAACCTTATAATATCAGGAGCAGAATATTAGCCCCAGTTTTATCGATGGGAAAAATAAGGCAGATGAAATAACCTACTCAAACAGCTATAGAATCAGGATGAGGATTCATCCTAATTCAGTCCTCCAGAATAAGCCTAAAATCCATTTTTCCCCTCTAAAATTACAAGGCTGATCTCAATCTTAGTGCTACCGTTATAAAAAAAAAAAAAAAAGCAGCTTTGATGAGAATGGACACAGTAGTTCAGGATAAACACTGAATATGTCTCCTTTTTGGCAAGGAAAGTGAATTGTCAGGGTTTTAACAATAAGAAATCACTATTACAAACAGCCTACAAATATAAAAGATGTAAACAAATAATACATGTTGTATTACTCAGGATGCGTTAATGCTGGCTGTCCCAGAGGTCAAACCCTGAATCCTTAGTGGCTTAACCAACAAAAGTTTCTATCTCACGCATGTCACGTATCTAGCACAGGGTGACAGGTGGTGAAGGTCGTGTGTCGTTCCACCCCTTCACTCAGTAGCCAACAGGACTCAGGTTCTCCCATCTTATAGCTGTACCATGTGCAATATGTAACCTGCAAGCTTGCTGTGACAGGGTAAAAAGGGTTAGGGGAGGCTTATCAGCTTATAACTTGTTCAGTCTGAAAGTGGTGCCTGCAAATGATACAAGTCACTTCTTTCACAGGCCATTAGCCAGAAGTAATCACAGGACCCCAACCTACCTGAAGGGAGGCTGGGAAATGCAGAGCAGCAATGGAATATTTGGTGAGTACTGTCCATACCACAGTAGTCCTATAATTATTTCCTTGAGGGCAAGAATCTGTTTTATGTACTGATACCCCCTAATATCTAGAATCGTGTCTGGCTTACAGTGTTCACTAATAATTACTGAACAAATAAATCAATGAATTAATAAATGGCATCTGAAGCTTTTCTTCCTCATTTCCACTATGAATCCGAAAGGTTTTCAAAAAGAATTAAAGTATTCAAGTTCAGGTTAACATTTCAGAAACACCTAGTGTTGACAAGACAACGTTTTGATAAGAATTTATTTGAAGTTGGCAAACTCATTCTCAAATGTAATTACAAATTACATGAAACCTTTTCTATGGGAGCTTAGTGATTCTTTAAATTGACTAAAATACAAGGAAATACAACACTCGACTCTAAAAGCCAGTTTGGATGGTTGGTTTCATTTTAAAAAATGAACACAGACTGCAATCTTCCTAGAAATGATCGCTTAGGGAGTTGGGAACAATTTGCCATGATGATAAGAATTTCGATTGTGGTGATATGAGAAGGCAAGCAGCAGTCAGGCATGGGGAAAGCATAATAAGTAGTCGTCCTTTTGGCTCTAATTCAACACCTGTTCTTAACATTACCTGCATGATAGGAGGGCACAGAAAGTTCAATATTTGGTTTTCACAAAGGAATTTCAAAGTGATTATAAGATGTAATTCATCATTTATTCAGCAAATGTTTATTAAGCACCAAATATGTGCACACACAATGCTTGGTGCTGGAGATTCAGGTGCAAAAGACAGAGTCCTACCCCAATGGAACTTAGAGTCTAATAGGGAAGCTAGACACTGAACTATATAATAAGCATGACATAGGTTGTGAAAGGGGAAGTAACAGCTACTATGGACTGAACTGGGAAACTTCTTGGTTTTCAGCAGTAAGAAAGTAGGGTCAGGGAAGATCTCAAGACACTGATGTTTGGGGGCGCCTGGGTGGCTCAGTCGGTTGAACGTCTGCCTTCAGCTCGGGTCATGATCCCGGGGTCCTGGGATCGAACCCCACATCGGGCTCCCTGCTCCGCGGGGAGCCTGCTTCTCCCTCTCCCTCTGCCTGCTACTCCCCCTGCTTGTGCTCTCTATCAAATAAATAAATAAAATCTTTAAAAATAAATAATAAAAAAAAGAAACTGATGTTTGAATTTAAATACTGGGGATAAGGAGGATTTGGCATGGAAAAGCAAGGGAAAGAATTCCAGATGAAGGGAATAGCTTGTCTTCACAACCCCACTAGGAAATCTCAATAGGATTACATGCTTAATCATATAGCTGGAGAAGTGGTAGAAGAAAGTGACTTGTTCAAAGGATGATGTTTAACAAATAGCTTAATTTGGACCCTAAGCCATATTCTTTTCTTTACAGAGCATGGCACACAATTGTCTAAGGCAGATTCTTTCCTGACCCAAACATAGCTGAGCCCACTCCCATAGCCCATCAGGTACATTAATCAGCCATGAACCAGACTGATGTAACAGATATAAATTTTCAGCCTGTTTCACAGCACGCAGGATAAGAACTAAAGTGCCCTAAATGGCTTTCACGCAGGAAGAGGGTGGGGTGTAGTGGCAGAGGGGGAAGCTTCCTCAGTGAGAGCCAAGCACTAAAAGCAGCTGCGTGTGACATTTCCATCAACAGCCCTCCCCCTCCCTCATTGTGTATGAGACACAAATCAGATGTTCTGGTTTATGATTTCAGCTTCAGAGTACATACCCTTCGAGGTCCAAGCTCATGTATCTCTTCCTGGCATGATGCCTGCTTATTAACTGGACTCGAAAGTTCATCTGAGACGGCTAACCAAATGCTGAGAATATTGAGATCCCTTTCTCCTACTCTTAAGGAGGCCTGGAATCTCATGGTGCCCAGCCTCTCTACTTGCTAGAAAGTGACAAAGCACAGGCTACCAAAAAGATTCTGTCCAGATGCCAGGACCATATCAGAACACAAGGTCACTTATAGCTGCCTCTTCTCCCGTTTATATCAGCCCAGAGGACAATCCATTCTCCTTCCTTTGGAGGACACAGTAAAGGCTAACTCTTGGAAGTCCCAGGTAAGTGCCACTTTATCCATTAGGTAGATCAGAACTTAGGAGAGCTAATCAGTCTTTGTCTTTCATTTTGTGTTTACCTCCCCAGGTAAATTGAGGTAGAAAAATCTGTTATTTACAGGGGAGATAACAGGAAAGCTCTAAAAGGTCTTTGATTCTTTGATTCAAGAGCACAGATCCTGAAGTGACTGAGATGTCAGCAAATGGTATGTTTGCATACCAATTAATCTCCAAAAATTTAAAAGTTCCTGATATTCTGATCATTTAAAAATATATTACTTTAGAGATTTCTGTTAAGTGTTGGTGTTGAAATCTGTTACTTATTCTAAAAATGCTGGGTCATATAATCTCTCAGATTACTTTCCCAAATATCTCATGCAACTAAGAAAACCACTGTAAAATAAATGTCAGAGGGTTTTCTTTTTAAAGAACAAAATTACAATAATAATAATTTGTTCTAATCTAAATGACAGCAGTCTCTGAGCACTGAGGCTGCTTGTTTTATCACTGGGTGGCCACATTTACATGACTTTTTGTCAGAAATCTTTTCATAACCAGACATTAGGCCCAATTTGGGGTGATTTGAAAGACAGGCTGGCTTGGGAAGAAGCATGCTAAAGTTAGTAGTGAGGTTTTATCAGGGTTCCTTAGTCCACATTATTCCTCAACTGCCACAAGTACAAGTCTGAAGTAATAATAAACAATTTCTTACTTTAGGGCAAAGTAACTCCTGGGAAATTCATTCATTTAGTCTATATTCAAAGAAAATCTATATTCATTGTACTGAATCAGACTTGATTGCTGCCTTATAATATATAATTTAGTGGGAGACTATTATACACTAGACTGTATGCTCCAAGGTCAGGTTTGGGGTCTGTTTCAAGTACCACTTTATACCCAAGTACAGCAGTGTCTGTCTCATGATAGGTACTCAATAAATATTGGTTGGATGTATAAATGTATGAGCAGATATATACATGATGTTCCTTTTCGAATATGTGTGTACTACATTCTTTGACAAACACATTGTTTGTTGATTACAGTTGCATAAACATTTCAGTATCAGCCATTGATAACTCAGATTTTAGTAGGTCCTGTGGAAACAGTTGATTTTAATTTTTACTTCTTTTTTTTTTTTTTGAAGATTTTATTTATTTATTTGAGAGAGAGAGAGAATGAGAGACAGAGAGCACGAGAGGGAAGAGGGTCAGAGGGAGAAGCAGACCCCCCGCTGAGCAGGGAGCCCAACGTGGGACTCGATCCTGGGACTCCAGGACCATGACCCGAGCCGAAGGCAGTCGCTTAACCAACTGAGCCACCCAGGCGCCCTTTAATTTTTACTTCTTGTAATCAGTCTGTGGCCTTGAGGTTAATAGCACTGGCTGGGGAAAAAGGAAGAATGTAAGAAAGAGGGATATTTAAGTCACCATCCTGAAGTTGTATTTAGAGGTTTTACTTCAAATGGGCTATTCTGAAGACAAGTACAAAGTATGTGTGTATTCTTTTTTTCTTGGCAAATGCTAATTCAAAAATAGGAAGCAAAGCTATGTTACCACGTTATTTGAGATATCCTTTGTCCTAAATTTTTTTCTCCTTATCCTAAAGTTTTTCCGTTTCTTTTTTCAAACTTAAAAGAACATAGTTGCCAATTATGGCATTATAATACATAAGTAGAAAGGAAGAAAGATATGATAAGGATCTTAGGAATAAGAAAATCCAAGTATTGTTTGGATTCTAAACACTGTCTTTGTGGCCTTGGTTACGTTTGGACTTAACTTTTTCATCTGTAAAATAGAGGGAGTTGAGTTAAATTATTTCTAAAACATCCTCCAGTTTGAATTTTCTGTGATTTCATCTGACAAGCAAACTCTCCCCTTTGCCATCCTTGTTGTATACGGAATGCTCAATTTTTTCCAGTTTGTTTTTTTAAATCACTTACCACAGATGCTTAAAATAAAAAGCTCTCTATATAGAATGCCTGCCCTTTTTTTTCTCCAAGTAGTCATGGCACCACTTAAAAATTATAAAATATATCTAAATAAAGATATAAAGAAAATAAATACCACTCTATAACCCCACTATTGAGTTATAATCTTCTATTACTTCAGTGCCCATATTTTTATGCATATTTATTTAAAAAATAAAATTGTGATCATGTTGTACTTAGTGTTTTGAAACCTGAATTCTTTACCTAATAATACACCATAAAGATTTCCTCACATTCTTCTAAAGCATAATACTTCTTCATGCTGCATTTGCAATCCACTATTAAATACTACAATTTAACTCATCTATTGTTAGACATCTAGGTTATTTATAATCTGTGTGATAAATAACATTGTAGTGAACAAATTTTTACAAGGGTAAGTGGTTATTTCCTAAGAACAATTTTTTATAACTAGAGATATTCCTCCTAGTAATTTATGCGTGCTCCAGATACCCTGGAGGTTATAAAACAGGTTTTATAATTTACAGAAAAACCCTTGAGGTCGTAGGCTTTACAATTCAATATCCATATCTGATTGTCAATATCCATATCTGATTATTACTGAATATTTTTGTTTTGTTTTGGTCATTTGCAGTTCTTTTTTTTTTGGTTGTCTACTCCATTACTTTGTTCATTTTTCTACTTGTTCACTTTTTTTTGAGACACCTCAAATTCCTCATTATTTTTTATGTTGCCCTGCAGATTCAGGGAGATTCAAAGTTGTTTTTGTTTTTTGTTTTTAAGATTTTATTCATTTATTTGACAGAAAGAGACACAGCGAGAGAGGGAACACAAGCAGGGGGAGTGGGAGAGGGAGAAGCAGGCTTCCCGCCGAGTAGGGAGCCTGATGCGGGGCTCGATCCCAGGACCCCAGGATCATGACCTGAGCCGAAGCCAGACGCCCAACGACCAAGCCACCCAGGCGCCCCTCAAAGTTGTTTTTGGAGATCATAATCGCCCTAATTATGGTCCCAGACCAAAACTTCAATTAATATCTTTTTTTTTTTTTACCGTTTTCCTCTGGCCTGTCCACAAATCACTTTATGATTTCATTTTGCTTTTTAAATCTCAAGCCTATCAGTCATTTTAGGGCTCTATTCTGGAGCACCTTTTCCAACAACATTTTAATAATGAAGTATTTTGAATAAAATACTAAGACTTCATTAATTTTATGCATTGAACATTAATAAATCTTTTTTTTCTTAAGATTTTATTTATTTATTTATTTGAGAGAGAGAGAGAGAGAAACAGCATGAGAGGGGAGAGGGTCAGAGGGAGAAGCAGGCTCCCCGCTGAGCCGGGAGCCCGATCTGGGACTCGATCCCAGGACCCCGGGACCATGACCTGAGCCGAAGGCAGTCGCTTAACCAACTGAGCCACCCAGGCGCCCTGAACATTAATAAATCTTAAACACTGGTAGGCCAATATTGGATAAACTGGCAGAAAGTTAGTGCATTGCAGGTATTTTATTTTATTTTATTTATTTTAAAGATTTTATTTATTTATTTGACAGAGAGAGACAGAGCGAGAGAGGGAACACAAGCAGGGGGAGTGGGAGAGGGAGAAGCAGGCTCCCGGCCGAGCAGGGAGCCCGATGCGGGGCTTGATCCCAGGACCCTGGGATCATGACCTGAGCCAAAGGCAGACGCTTAACGACCGAGCCACCCAGGCGACCCTGCAGGTATTTGATTTTAAATGTACAACTTATTACAAAATATGTATCAAAATAATGGCAGCAAAAGATTTAAATTCAGGTATGTACTTATAATTCATCACATTCTGTGGGGGGACTAGCTAGGTAAGTAAACAGGCAAACACCTTGGAAGTGGCTACCTTCACCAGAACTTTAAAAAAAACACAAAACAGTAGCCTTCAGTGATCTTAACAAATGTGGTGCTCTTTAGAGCCTTTAGAAGAAATACTAAGCTAGAGACACTGGAAAGACACAGAAACCCCTTGCTGGGCTCTGACTTACTGGCTGAGCAGGTTATTGTTGATAGTTGATCATTCAAAAGAACAAATTATAACTCACTGGCCATGTACAGAATAACAAAGCACATCTTCACATAACTTACTGTCCTTTACCTTTTTCTGAGCCTGTTATCTATTCTTTTCTCAATATATATAATTCTTCTTAAATTTCTGTTTTGGGTTGTTTCATGTGTATAACTGTTTTTAGAATTTGTTTTTTTAGAAAAGACAAAGCTTTGTGATAACTTTTTGATTTGTTATAAACACTGTCCTTATTGACTTCAAGGATATCACTTTAAGGTCTTTTCTGGGGCATCCTGTTTTTTAACAATTTAATATTGAAATGTCTTGGTTATGATACTGAAATTAATCTAATGTACCAAAAGAACAATAACGCTTAGAACCTGTTAAGTGAAAAAAGAGGGACAGAATAGTATATGCCGTATACCATTATATATTTAAAAAGTGTGTATTTTTATATACATAGAATATGTGCAGGATACAAAATAACAAAATGTTACTATTAATATTGGCTTACTCTGAGGAGGTGTGATGAATGGCTGGGTAACAGGGGTGCAAGATTTCCTTTTCACTGTATATTCCTTGAACCTTAAAAATTTTGTTCCATGTACAGGAATTAACAATTTAAAAATAGAATTTAGTTATAAAAATCTTATTACATATAGTAGGCATTCATAAACATGGAATGAAAGAATAAATGAATAAATGAATTAAGTAAAATGAATCAATGTCTTAAACTTACACTAAAGCCTTGTGGTGTTATGTGCCCAGATTGCAGCAAACTTTAAGGCTGTAAATGGTCAATATCTGTAAATCTTCAGAAATGGCAGAATTGTGACATTGCCAAGAAAAGAGCTTTGGTTGATAGAACAGCATTTTTATAAGTGGTTCTAGGCTAGTCCTTTAAAAATTCCTAAGTAATAAAGCCAGATTATCCTCCATCCCCCAAATCTGTGAAAGAATTACCACTCATTGGCAAAAACACCTCTTATGGTCTAGAAGAAAATGCAGTAACTCTATTGTTAATAAGTCAGGTCCCAAGCTTGTCTAGTGGCAGTTTTATCAACCTTCCACTCACTGCTTAACAGTGAAATTTCATAATTGCATGAGACTAAATGGCTATTTATTTATTTTGGAGGGGGGAGAAGGGGAAGATGGAGAGGGAGAATCTTAAGCAGGCTCCACGCCCAGCACAGAGCCTGACACAGGGGCCGATCACATGACCCGCAAGACCACGACCTGAGCCAAAAATCAAGAGTTGGAGGCTTAACAGACTGAGCCACCCAGGTACCCTTACTAAATGGCTTTTTATTTTTTTCTTTATTTTTTTATTTATTTATTAGAGAGAGAGAGAGAGGGAGAGAGCAAGAGCAGGGGGAGGGAGAAGCAGACTCCCCACTGAGCAGGGAGCCCAAAGTGGGCCTAGATCCCAGGACACTGGGATCATGACCTGAGCCAAAGGCAGATGGTCAGCCAAGTGAGCCACCCAGGTGCCCCTAAATGGCTTTTAAAAACAGAAATAGACTGAATTGGGGAAAAAACTATTGTTACTTTGTTATATTTCTAAATGGAACAATCCATTACTCTTTATTACAAGGAAGTTTCATATACAGATGGTCCCCAACTTAGGATGGTTCGACTCACACTTCTTTGACTTTACATGGTGTAAAAGCGATACATTCAGTAGAAACAATACTTTAAATTTTGATCTTTTCCACGACTAGTGATATGTATCCAGTATGCAGTATGATCCTCTCTCATGATGCTGCGCATGAGATATGCAACACTTTATTATAAAATAGACTTGTGCTAGATGATTTTGTCCAACTGTAGGCTAAGATAAGCGTTCTGAGCCCGCTTAAGGTAGGTCAGAGGTATTAAATGCATTTTTTATTTACAATATTTTCAACTTACAATAGGTTTATTGGCATGTAACCTCATCATAAGTCCAGGAAGATCTGTATCTCCCTACATTTGCTGAGGAAGCTGGTCCTGATATTTTTCTGAAAAATAATAAAAGGTAGGAAAGACTTCAAATTAATATGTTTATTGTATCTCTTAACTTCAGTGAAGGTAATCAAGAGTTTACACTAAGTGCAAAGTTACTTTGGCTTTGTTTACTGCCTTATATGCTAAGATAAGCAGACCAGCAACCTACTGTGTATTTAGGTCAAACCTTACGGGGGACAAGCATGGATCTAAAAAGTGACAGTTTCTTGGAATCAAAATGAAAAAGGGATGACAGTGGAATTCTAGCTATTCTTGTTGGGGAGATGAAGGCTGAATTGTGGAATTCACTATAGCACACAGATTCTTAAAGAGTTTTGCCAAAAAAATAAAGACAACTGGATAAAAGTGGTTTTACGTTGAGCAACTCTATGTAAAATGCTTACAACAGTGTCTGGCACCATAGATTGGCTTTGTAAATGTTAACTGCTATTTATCATCATCATTATTATAATGATACTTACCACTTCAAAACAGTCAAAAGGTTTTATTAGCCATGCTGTACCTTTATATAAAGCAATCTGTAGGATACCAAGAGAAGAAATAGTCCCTGTTTGTAAGAAGTTTATAGTGATACATTTTGAAGGAATAGAAAGTTAAATTGTTAAAGAAAAAAACGTTTAGTTTCTTTGAGGCAGCATCTTTTGCTAATTTAGCTGGAGTCCTGCATCAAAGGCTGAGAAAAGTTCATAGCTCCTTCTTTCCCAAACAAGTTAAAAACAGAGATCACTAATATTTAAAATAAACAGAAACAAATTACAGTAGTAATTTATTGCTTTTCAACAATTCCAGTGTCATAAAATCTATCTAAACCAAACTCCATATAGGTCTTGAATACAAGAATCAAAATTCTCAGGGAAGTAAGGCACTTAAAGTGGGAGTCTATAATCTTTTTTTTTTTTTTTTCCCCCTGACAAGGGTAGAATGCCAAGAGGAAAAGGCCAGGAGGAAGACTGCCTAGAGACCTGGGTACATGGAACTGTCCTTAGTCTTCATGTATGTATCCTTCCATTTTTGAACACCTTTATTTTTGGATACCTTCCAGTCTATGAAAAGAAAGGGGAAGAAAAAAACAGAAAAAAGAAAAGAAAGGAAAAGAAAAGAAAAGGAAGAGGAATAAAAAGGAACTGTACTACAGCTGTACTGGATAATCGAAAGGTAGGAAATGTTCTGCAGTGAGTTAAAACTGTCTTGCAATCTCTCTGAAAAGGAGTAGGCAAAAATCTTTTTGAAAAGAAAGCCTTAATTTCTAGTAGAGACTGTCCTGGAAAGGTTAACTTCCCAAATTGACAGGAAGGCGCACCAAACCCTAACACATGATTTAAACTTCCCTCCGACATACAGTAGAAAATATATCCTTGAGGCATTAGGCCTTTCTTATCTACCTTAAAATATACCCTGTCCCTCACACACCCCAGCTTTCTCTTCTCAGGTGGAAATTAAGGAGAAATTTAATTTGCCTTGCTAACCTGAGGAAAAGTTTTCTACATGGAGAATGTATAAATTAGATCACAACATGTTTATACGGCTATCCGATACTGTTAAGATAATTCCTAAATTCTGCAGCTTTTGTGTTAATAGTGGACAATACATGAGGGCTTTGGAATACCTGAATTTTAAAATATAAAGACTGCAGGGCGCCTGGGTGGCTCAGTTGGTTAAGCGACTGCCTTCGGCTCAGGTCATGATCCTGGAGTCCCTGGATCGAGTCCCGCATCGGGCTCCCTGCTCGGCAGGGAGTCTGCTTCTCCCTCTGACCCTCCCCCCTCTCATGTGCTCTCTCTCTCATTCTCTCTCTGTCAAATAAATAAATAAAATCTTTAAAAAATAAAATAAAATAAAATATAAAGACTGCATACATGTTTGCCTGAGGTCCTTAATACTTGAGAGGATCCACTAAGAGCCCTTCCCACAGATTGGTAAGACTTATGAATATGTTTAAAAAAATTAAAAGAGATCTAGGTCTTCTAGAGGAGATAGAGCAAGACATGGAGTTTAATTCTCAAACCAATGCTTTTCCCAAAATAATCATGTACCCCCATAAAGGAAATAGGAAATGAAACATTACATTCAATTTGGATGAGGAGGTGGCCTTCCTAAGCAATTTATTCAAGTATAAACAATAATTATGCAGAAAGAATCTGGTTATAAATATAATTATGAAACCTTATTAATTCACATTAATCAGTGGGGAATATAAATTGCATTATGAAGAGGTTTGAATTATATAATAGAATTACCAAAACTACTCCCTTGTTAGTCTATCTGCCTCTCTTTCATCTCCAGGTTGTCCTGTACACAGCTTACTAGGTAGAAAGAAGAAGTGTTTTCTATGAAGAAGAAACAGTATGTACAAAGGCTGAATGGTCAGGGTTAGGAATTTGAAACAACCCTGCATATTCTGCCTCTTATTATCCTCCTCATCACTATCCTTCCCTATGACCTGAGGATTTTGAACAAAATAAAATGAAAATAGCCTAGCCTTTAGCACAGGCTGAGTTAAGCAGACCTAGGTTTAAATCTCAGCTTTAAAGGACTTATAAGCTAAAAATAGCTTAGCGACGTATCTATAAGTTTGGGGAGATGGGATGGGATTTCCCTAGGTTCTTGGTAGAAAAACCTTTGTTTAGGTGCATGGTTGCAGTGATGAAGAGTTCTCCCCCAATAACTCTTGGAATCCATCTCTCTCTCATTCCACTGGATTCTGTAAGTGGGCTTGGTTGCCAACACAGCCTGAATCATGTACTCCCATGTTATGGTTGAAGCACATCTTGGCTGTTTCATGCATAATGTGGTCTCACACCTGGGTTGGTCAAAGGAATGACTAGTGGACCACAGGGGTTATACAAGATGGAGTTAGAAAGCTTCCAGATTGGGGCGCCTGGGTGGCTCAGTTGGTTAAGTGACTGCCTTCGGCTCAGGTCATGATCTTAGGGTCCTGGGATCGAGCCCTGCATTGGGCTCCTTGCTCAGGGGAAAGCCTGCTTCTCCCTCTCCCTGCTACTCCGCCTGCTTGTGCTCTCTCTCTGTCAAATAAATAAATAAAAAATCTTAAAAAAAAAAAAAAAGCCTTCCAGATTAACTTTTCATTGGAAACAGGAGCAAAACCCCCTGTTTTTCTAGCCTGTCTGGGCCTGATAGAACATGAGATGAAGGCAGTGTATGTAGTTCTCTACTTGGATGGCTACCCTGATGAGTGTTACCTGTTTGCAATTTATGTCTTTGTGCCTCTCACTAACTTCCGTGGCATTTAAGTTTTCGATTCTGGTTCCCACTGATGTGGCTAAGGCGAGTATACATAAGACGACATAATGAGGTGTGTGTGCATGGTGGGGATGAGGGAGTGGTAAAAACGATGACTGCCTCAGAATAGTGTATTCTGAGCTTGGTGAGATTTACTCTACTTCTGGCCCTGAGGTACTGAGTAGACTAGCAGTCCTGGAGGTTGGTAGCATAGTATAAAGGGTATTCCCCTACTACAAGATTTTCCAGTTTCTTTCCTGCTACCAGATTGGAGGTGGTAAACAGGGGAGGGTATATTTGTAAACCTAGAAGACTTAAAGAGGGCCCTGCCAAAGCAGGATAGAGTTAAAGCCCTCAGTCTGAGACCATGAGTTTGAAGACACGAGAGAGAAAAGAACTTGTCTATAAGCAGTTAGCTTGGAATCTGAAGCTGAAGGCTGTCCATTTCAAAGGATGTAGTGGGCCGTTTCAGTCACTGTGGCCATGATGACCAAAATGGAACCATGGGCCTGAGATGAGAAAATTGTGGAAATTGTCAGGAAGTCCACTGGGTCTCTTAAATGTGAATCCTGATCTGCCAAAGGTGACATTAAAAGGAGAATCTCCATAGAAGGAGGAGACTGCCAAATGTTGTTACTAAGACTCTTGTTCTGACATTAAACTTTCCCTTGGGCATGTTACATAAATTATCACCAACACCATGAAGAAGACTGGGGGTGGGTAGCACTTCCCTTTTGGCCTGCCCTTTTTTTTTTTTTTAAAGATTTTATTATTTTGAGAGAGAGAGAATGGGTGCCCGAGATTGGGGGGGGAGGGGCAAAGGGAGAGAATCTTCAAGCAGACTCCACGCTCAGTGCTGAGGCCCACGTAGGGCTGAATCTCACAACCCTGAGATCATGACCTGAGATGAAATCAAGAGTCAGATGCCTAACCAACTGAGCCACCCAGGTACCCTCCCTTTTTGCCTGCTTCTTGAATAGCGCAGCAGAGCCCAAGCTGGAACAAACTAGGTGCTGCAATATATATTTTCCCCCCCTCCCTAACTGCCTGTCCATTCCTCATTCTCTAACCCCCACACAATTTTCTGTCACTGTTGTTTTCCCCTTTATGCTGATTAAAAATAAAGTATTAGGAATTTAAAGAATTCTCTTTTCTTTTGTATTACTGAATAATGTATGATGTAGAAATGTCAAGCAAACATGTACTGTAGTTAGTGCTATAAAGGGAAGGGCTTCATGAAGCACATTTGAAACATCTGAACTCTGAGGCCTAGAAGGGTATTTTCACATACTGCTCCACTCCCTATTATCTTATACCGGGCTGATTAACTTTTCCTAGTCCTTGAAGACTTCCCAGTTTGAACCTGTGATTCAGATTAAACTTGACTAAAATTCAGGGATAAGCAGAATAATGGACCAATAAACAGACTTACAAAACATGAGTATTTACCTTCCCTTTTGGGTCTCTAGGAAAGCCTCTTGGCCTGGCTCCTACTAGGCAACTCTGTGGCAAAGGCCATTTCCCTCATATCAGTAAGGAGGGCCCTCAACATTTTTTAACTCCTCTAAGTTCAAACCCTGAAAAGGTAAATCCACAAGTGCCCCTTCTACCTGTTCTATGTTCCAAGTTTTTTTGTGTGTGTGAGGACCTTCTTCCTCTATGATTGGTTGATAATGAGAATGTCTTATTTAAGGAAACCATTCCACCCTACTCAAAGGGGGTATAACCTTATTCTATTGCTGTAAAAGTAATCCTATCAGAGTACAACAGGCATAACATCTGAACGAATGGTTTGTATAAAAGGTAAGCTGGGGGGGGGAGGAGGCTTCACTCTTATTAATACACAGCTCAAAAGTGGGGTTGGTAGCCCCTGGACCTCACTTGGGTACAGGCGTCATAGATATTGTACGGCATGGGGCACTGTGGCAGATTCACAGTTCTCACAAGTCACCACAGATTGAGTTCATGCTTTATTTCAGCCTCTCTTGTTCACCAGTGCGGCAGCCTCAAGGTCCAGTTAGAACACCCAGGTCTGGCTACCCAGGCAGGGGGATACATAAAGCTAGTCATTATGACCTAAGAGGCCTCCTTCATTGCATGCACCACTCTTCTGAGTCACATCAGGCTTGAGGTACAGCTGTTCTGGAGTTCCAACTGCCTGTTGCTGCTGCTGAGTAGGGGCTATAGGGTCCATGTTCTCACAATGAAAGATCTCCCAGCACGGAATATGGGCGCCAGGACACCCAGAACTTCCTGGAATACAGGTGATCTTAAAATGAAGTTTAAAAAACATGTCTCAATACCTCCACCCCCAACTTGGTGCCTAGAAGTGCCTTATGAACACAAGAAGTGAGCACAACTATCCCAAATTCAGATAAGCAGGGAGTAGTTCCCCGCAGTGCATTTTCTGGTTTCGAAGGCAGATTTCGTGGCCAACAGCTTTTGTCAGGATTGTTTAGCCCTACGAGGGATATAAGGAAACTAGAACAGGATTTTCCTAAGTCAAGATGGCCTTCAAACTCTAGGGATTAATCTCCTATGGTATTAATAGTTATAAATGACAATTTCTGCTCATGTATTTTTTGTGAGAACGAAATGATAAATACTTCCTGATGATTCCAGAAAATATTGATTATGTGACTTTAAGCAAGTTACTTAACCTTTTGTATCTGTCTGTAAACTGGGGATTATAACAGTACTTAGTTCATAGCATTTTTATGAGTAGTACATGAGTTAATATGTGTAAAGTGCTTAGATCAATGCCTGACATATAGTAAGCACTCCCTAAATCCTAGCTATCATCAATTTATCATTATTATTTCCAATCTCCACCCCATCTGCCTAGAATACTAAAGATGGGAAAGAAGGGAGGGAAGGAAGGAGGGAGAAAAAGTAAAAGGAAGGGAGGAGCTTAGGGTTAGCCAGGGTGAAGGAGGTTAGACAGGTCTGGCAAATATGTAGAACCATGCCTAGAAGGAATGCTTGCCAGGAAAGAACCTAATTAATGATATGGGTTAAAAAGAGCAGACGCCAAAACTGTCTCTGTGCTGGCAGAAATAAGAAGCAGGACACAAGCTTTATCAGACCAGGAAGGGAGTGAGCGTATGGGAACTGTACTGCCATATACAAACAGAGCCTCAGGCAGTTTGGTTGAAACAAACTGAATGAGAGGATAAACAGGTCAAAAGGAATACTCTTGGTCCTTGTTACCCATATGTATTGTTTTGTGACCTTTAAAGTCTTTAAGTCTTCTAAGACTTTAAAGTCTTTAAGCATTAGCGTGAGTTTATCATAATTTTTTAGGTCCCCCCAAATTTTGGGGTTTAATCTCAATTTCAGACAATTATTAAAAAACAATATAAATGTCCCTTACTATCAAAGCCATTGCAAATATTAAAAAACACAGTAAACAATTAGCACACGTATAATTACAA
Organism: Phoca vitulina; assembly: GCF_004348235.1. Classification (NCBI taxonomy): domain Eukaryota; kingdom Metazoa; phylum Chordata; class Mammalia; order Carnivora; family Phocidae; genus Phoca; species Phoca vitulina. The sequence goes on from NW_022589705.1 coordinate 7,811,896, forward strand.
TTAGTACACGTGTAATTACAATTAGTACATGTGTGCTAGTAAATGTAGAACAGTATGATTCCTTGAAAAACACGTATTTATTCACAAAAAAATTCTCAAAGACTCAAAGAAGTAGAAAAGCAAATCTTTGGCCACCAAAACTACCAAACACACAAAAAGTCAGTAGTTGGATATAATCATTTTTGACTAATCTGTCACGTTGAGGAAATTTTTATTGAGAGCAATTTTGTTTTCTACCAAATTGCTGAGGCACTCTTCATATGTGGCAGTTTGTTTTGACTGTTTTAACCAAATCATCTCTTGCCAGCAGAGAGCCAAAGAAGCCAACTGATTAGGATGCCAAACTGCAGGCTGGTGAGATAAGTGAAGGGTCAAAACAGAGCGAGAAGTGCCAAGGAAAAATGGGGAGAGCTCAGGGCAAGGCTTGAAACACATACATCTCACCAACACTGAGTCAGTCTTCCTTCAAAGGGTAGCAAATTCATCTTAGATCCAGACTTGGCCCTTAGGATGAAGCAGGACTACACTGACATATAACATAAAATTAGAGAAGATGTTCTGAACGAAAGAGTTCTCTATTATTATTTTTAAAGATATTATTTTTTTTTTAAGATTATTTCTTTGAGAGAGAGAGCGCATGCACGCACACAAGCAGGAGAGCGAGGGAGAATCTCAAGCAGATTCCATGCTGAGCGCAGAGCTGACGCAGGGATCGATCTCTCATGACCCGAGCCAAATCCAAGAGTCGGACACTTAACTGACTGCACCACCCAGGCACCCCAGGATTTTATTTTTAAGTAATCTCTATGCCCAACATGAGGCCCAAACTCACAACCCAGAGATCAAGAGTCACATGCTCCACCAACTGAGCCAGCCAGGTGCCCCAAGAGTTCTCTACTTTAAAGAATGTTTTTTAGCGGGGCGCCTGGGTGGCTCAGTCGTTAAGCGTCTGCCTTCGGCTCAGGTCATGATCCCAGGGTCCTGGGATCGAGCCCCGCATTGGGCTCCCTGCTCGGCCAGGAGCCTGCTTCTCCCTCTCCCACTCCCCCTGCTTGTGTTCCCTCTCTAGCTGTCTCTCTCTCTCTGTCAAATAAATAAAATAAAATCTTTAAAAAAAAAAAAAAAAAAGAATGTTTTTTAGCATTGACATTATCTTCTTTATGCTAGGTATTTGCTTAGCAGACTTTTTTTCATACATGGTACAAAAGCAAATTTCAAATTTCATTTTCCATATTCCCCTTTGACTTCTTATAAATTGTAAGTGGGGAAGTATTCTTAATCAATAATCAATAAAGTATTATTGTGTTTTTAAAAAACCCCTTCCTGCTTTGTTTGGTGTTAGTGAAATGACGATAATAGCATCTTCCACCACAGAAATGATGGAATAATTAAGGGAATGTAAGTGAAGTATTTGAATTCCAGAGAAAATACACTCTAATTTTATTATTTTCCTTTTCTAGGTAAATGGGTAACTTACTCAGCTTAAATAGTAACTAATTATGAATTTTCAAACTTGTTGCATTTGTATTTCTCATCCCATTACTAATTTCTGAGGTTAAAACTCTTACCTTAAAACCTTCAGAAGTTTTGCTCACTTAACAAGCTTGCCAACAGCAGATTACCCATGCATCATCCAGTCTATCAGCCTTTAAAACAGGAAAGTGAATTTGGGGAATTCCATGCTAAAGCCGAAAGCCACTAAAGAACATCATGCCTTTTCTGGTTTTGATGTAATGATTTTGAAAGACTCCATGATGAAATGCTTTTATGTTTTTGTTTTTTTAAAAGATTTTATTTATTTATTTGACAGAGAGACAGCGAGAGAGGGAACACAAGCAGGGGGAGTGGGAGAGGGAGAGGCAGGCTTCCTGCTGAGCAGGGAGCCCGATGTAGGGCTCGATCCCAGGATCCTGGGATGACCTGAGCCGAAGGCAGACGTTCAACCGACTGAGCCACCTAGGCACCCCTAAAATGCTTTTATCTTAAAAACCGTGCTTAGGGAGTGCCTGGGTGGCTCACTCTGCTGAGCGACCAACTCTTGATTTCGCCTCAGGTCATGATCTCAGTGTCCTGGGATCCAGCCTGTGTCCCTCATCGCAGAGCCAGCTTGTCCCTCTCCCTCTGTTCTTCCCCTCCTCACCCTTGCTGGCACCTGCGCTCTTTCTCTTTCCCAAAAAATAAATAAATAAATAAATAAATAAATAAATAAATAAAATAAAATCTTAAGAAAAAAAAGACAGCCTTTCAAAAACAAACAAACAACCCCCAAAAAAACAAACAAAAAAACCACAACTTGGTACCGTAGAAGAACCTAGAGGCTGGAGATCTGGTTCTTCTGGTCATGCCATTTATTAGATGAGTAGCCTTAGAAAAGTTAGCTTCTCTGGGCCTTAATTTCTATTCTGTAAAACCTCCTCTCAGCTCTAAATTTCTGATCCTGTGCTTACTAGTTTATTTCTTCAGTGTCTCATGGATTAATCAGGAAGAAATCTAGAGAAAAGCAAGAATTTTACCTGTATCATTTCATCAGTTTTGCCAGCTCACCCATCCTATTTCTACTTTTAAGCTGAGAACCTTTCCCTTGCTTGTGATCTCTCCCTCTTATGCACTTTATGAACAAATTATAATATTAATCACAAACACCTGTAGAGTGCTTTCCAAGTTTTATCAACCCCTTCTGCAAATACTCTGATTATTATCACAACACATCAGGCTGGTATGTATTATCTTCAGTTTACCTGGCTGGCCCAGAAGAGTTCAATGAATTAATTGTCCAAAGTAACACAGATGATAAGTTATGGGAACAAGCCTTCTGATTCCAAAGTCTATACTCTTTTCACAACACTACAGTTCCTGCTAGGAGCAGATCCAGATTTTGTGGAGCCTGAGGTGTATACAATTTTGGTGGACATTTTCAAGAAAAGGAATACAAAATTACCATAAAGCACTAACATGATCCCGTGAACACATTGTTAGGGCCCCTCTCAGGGCCCTGGAAGGGGTCTATTCAAGTGCTTTTAGAATTATCTTTAGGATTCAGATTCATGGTTTTCCATGGTTATACAATTATTTAATGCTCACTATATGCCAGACACTTAAGTAAAATACTATTTTTATTACCATAAAAACCCTATGAGGTAGGTACTATCCCCATTTTACAGAGCAGAGAATGAGGCTTGGAGAGCAAAATAATTTGCCTAGGGATACAGAGCTTTTAAGTGCAAAGTATCAAAATTGGAACTGAGACCTGGCTCCTGGGTTGGTATTATAAACCTACCCCACACTGTTCCTACATAAGCCTTCTTTTCGGGTTTCCTGAGAATCAACTTATTCTACCACTTCCCACTACATTCTATAGTTCTGGACCTGAGAAGCTCATGTCTGAACCAGTCCCATTTTTCTCCCTAACTCAGTTCTCCTACCATCTACCATGAAAGCTGCTACCACCCTAACAATCCTAAAGCCCTGCGGTTCTAAATCCTGGCCACTGGGGTGGCCTGAATTGCCTTAATTCTCTGCATTTTATCAGAAGTGAAAAGCAGTTACTGCTCATATGCGGTGCTTGGCCATAGATTCTATACTGTCTTCTGAGGTGTTGAACTATCACTGAAAACTTTGTGTGAAACAGAGGCAGAGTGGGTGAAGGGAAAGCAACATTTACATCTCAGAACCTGATCCCTCAGTCCCCACTCCTCAATCTTAGTTCTTCATTTGCAAGACAAAATCTTAAGGCCAACCTCACAAGGCTGTGAGAATTAAGGGCAGAGAGGGCAGGGTTGGGGCCAACAGCAAGTGGTCATCAAATATTGGTTGATTTCTTCTGCCTGACTCAACCCTCCAAAGAACTTGTAAACTCATTGAAGGTAGGGGCCTTCATACATTTTTGGTATTTCCCAAAAGCTAACATAAGAGACACCTCATGATTATTCAAGCTGATCACTTAAAATGATACACTTCCAGTGTCTGGACTTGCTCAAGAATTTACAATGGCTCTTAGAACAAAATCAGACTCTGGAGTCTGACTTTGGATGTTGGTCACTTACTCTGTGACCTCTGGAAAGTTACCTAACCTCTCTGAGCCTCAAGCCCCTTATTTGTAAAATGTTAATAATAGTTACCTACCTCATAAGGTTATGAGGATAATTCAGGTGAACTGCTAAGTATATAATCAGTCCCTCAGAACTGCTAGCTCTAATTATATCCTGTCCCGAACATTCAGTGTCCAGAAAAACCTGGCCTCTGCATTCTCGTTTCTCCATGTTTCCAACATACACACCTCCCTAGGGACCAGTCTCACCACCCTCTGACCTGCTCTTCTTTCCCGCCTTCTGTGTTTAACACTCAGCATTCATCAAATGCCACAGGGGAGGCTCTGTATTAAGAAAGTTCCATCACGTCTCTCATCAAAAGCACCAAAAGTGCTCAGGAGGTTGGTTCTACTACTGTTGCCATTTTAGAGAACAGGAAACAGGCCCTGAGGGTTTGAGTGACTTCCCCGAGTTCACCGAACTCTGCGGAGGCCACAGCCCGCGCTCTCACCGCCCGCCCCTTCGGCCTCTTCCCGGGCCCGAGGTGGCCCCACGTCCATTCACACCCTGCCCAGTCCCTCCTCTTCCAGTCGCTTCCCTGCTCCTCCGCGCGCCCGTCGCCCCCCACACCTGAGTCAGGCCCCCGGGGGTACGCCCCATCCGTCCTTGGCGGCTTTTCCCTTTTCTCTGCCAGAGACTGAGGGGGAGGCTGGCGCCGATGTCCCGCACGCGTGTAGGTCACCGCGAACTCCTTGGACTGGGGACCCGAGGGGCGAGCTCCGCAGAAGAGCACAGCAGCGGTGTGGCCGCCGCATAGCGGGGGCGCGGAGCGCGGGTCGTGCCGGGCCGCCGGTCACGTGGCGGGGAGGGGGCGCCGGCGCGCGCCAGGGCGCGGGCGGGCGCGCGCGCCTGAGAGCGTGTGGAGGCGCGAGTCGCGGTTCGGGCGTATGTATGGGGGGGGAGGGGGCGGCGGCCGGGAGGGCCGACTCCGCCCCATGTGCGCATGCTCCGGCCCCGGAGGATTATAAGGCAGCCCCGCGGGCCCGACCCGACAAAGTGCTGGCGAGCTGGGACGTGACCTGCCGGCCGCGTGTGTGCCCGAGAGAGCGAACGAGGTAGCTGGCGAAGGACGCGACCGGGACCCTGGGCCCTGCGGGACTCCAGCTGTGTCACGTACACGCTTGGCGGCGCGAACCGCGCATAACGGTTAGTTGGGTAACGGCCGGCGGCGGCGCTGGGCGCGGACCCCCGGTGCCCCTGCCTCCCTGGTGGGTGGGAGGGAGCCTCGGGGGGGCGCAGACCTGGGTCTCGCGGGAGGGAGGCGGCCGCTTAGCCCCGGAGCGTGGCGTTGGGGAAGGAGACCTTGAGGCGATGGGGACAGCGCCTCGCCCCGCCGAGCTGCGGCCCCGTAGTCAGGTGCGGGCCACCGGCCTGGCCGGGGAGTTGGGTTTGGGTGCCGGTGACCTTGCGCAAGTAGCTTTTCCCCTAGCGTTCAGGAGTCTCCTCAAGAGATGCTTTTGATTTGGAAAAGGGACGACGTGGGGCTGGTTCACGTGGTGCCTCCCCGCTCTCCTGGCCGCGTTCTGCTCCGAGGGAAGGGACTCGGGGCGGGAGTTATTTTGGACTCGTGGCATGCCCGCCCCAGCCTCGGCCAGCCAATCCTTGCCCCACCTGGTGACTTGCGAGAGTGGTTTGGGGAGCCGCAGCCCCCGCAGCCAAGACGTGACTGCAGGGTTCGCGCGGACTTTGCGGAGGGAGCAGTGCAGCTGGCCGACTCCGGGACTGGTGCTGACGGGGACTCTTTGTCATTCAACCTGTGGCTGCCGAACGTCGACTGCAGCGCCCTCGCGCTCCTGGTCTTGAAGGTGGCCCTGTGGGGAGGAATCTGAAGGATAGCGTTACACTTGGTCAGATGCACTCGTTTTGTTCCAAGTACATCCTTTTTTTCCACATGCGTTTTAAGCATTTCATGTCTTTGTCACGACTTATTTGGTGTGACAAGCAGCGGCCCAAACTACTTTGTAATTATTTGCGACCAAGAAACAAACGGATTTCTACTTGAGCCGGGTTTCCAGCGTTTGCTGACGAACTAGGCGCCTGAAAGCAGTAGAATGTTTACAGAGCTACTCTTTACCATAACTAGTTTTGAAATGGGTTTTTTTTTCAAAAGTTATTCCGGTTTCGAAATAAAATGCGTGCACGTCAGTGCCCTGATAAAACAAATGTGGGCTTAGTAACTAGTGGAATGTCGTGATAGGGTGAACTCTGAATTGTGTGAGAGTTTGGAAGAGTATGACTAAGAATTAGGCATTAATAAACAATGTCAATGTCGTTTACCAGAACTGTGAGTGAAATAGAGACTATGTATCTTCAGCTTTTTAGTTTGGCATTAAGTAGTACCCATAAGTCCAAGTCTTATGCCCTGGAGTACAACTTTGCCTTCAAATTGCCATAGAAAATATCAGGAATTCATGACATCTAGCCTTTAATATAGGTAATGGGTAAGTATTATTTAAAAGTTTAACATACTTGAGTAGTTTAGGGTTTAGATAAATGCTGTTCTTTAATCATACTGCAGTGACTCTTGTTAAATATGCAAGTTAATGGTCTGGAAAGCATTTTGTGAGATTTTTATAGCTGAATAGGTTTAAAGGTTTGGTTGCAAGCTTAACGATAATAGGCTATAACATCCCTAAACAGATAAAAAAAGGATAATAAGGTCATAGGATGAAACCATTTGATAGTGTTCCAATAGTTTACATGTCTTTTTATCTTCTAAATATTAATGCATATAATATTAACCCTGGAAAAGATCTTAATGACCAGCTAGTCAGATTCCCTTATTTTACAGATTAGGAAATTGAAGTTGGAGAAGTTAAGTGACTTAACATCTTAGGTGTGAAAACTTGTTGATGTTTTTGTGGGAATTAATGTGTCTTTTGACTCCCATTTAATCAGATTGGCACTCTTGAGCTTTCTGTAAAGTTGTTAATATGGATATAAATTTATACTAAAATAGATATTTTGAGCAACTGTTTCCCAATTTATGTCCTTCATTCCCATTGTGTTTTCAATCCACTTTATAATGCATCCCTGTATATAGGATTTAGGTCCCTGTAAATGTCTATATGGCCAGTCTGTTTTTGTTGCAGATGAAGACTAGGAAGATGGAACTTGGATGTGAGAATAACAGACCAGAGAGTTGTGAATATTTTTGTATTCAGCAATTTGTTATTAGCTATTAGGCACTATGAGAGACTTAGGATTTGACAATGAACAATTTCTGGCCCTATCCCTCCTGGAGTTTGTAGTTTAACTGGAGAGCAGATAGGTAACAGTGATTACCACAAGTACTCTTTATAAACATATATTGAGTGTTATGATAGAGGAAGTACAGGTTCCTGTGGAACGAAATAGTGTATTCTGTACTTATGAGAAGATACCCAACCTAGTATAGAAGCAGTCTGAGTACACCTCTCTGAGGAATGCTATTTAACTTTTTAGACTTGAAGGTTAGGAGCTAACTAGGCTGGGAAGTGATGGTGGAAAGAGCATTCCAATCATGAATGCTGAAGCTACAGTCAGAGTACAGGGTACATTGGAAAAACTGCAAGAATTTACCAAAGCTAAAGCATAAGAGGGAGCAGGGAAATTAGGGAGAGATGGAAGTTGGAGAGGTAGATAATATCAGATAATGGAAGGCCTTATAAGTCATTTTAAAGAATTAGGGAAGGGACTAGGTTAAAAATTTAAGGAAGCACTCTTGCATTGAAGCTAATCAAAGGCGGTTTAGGGTGGGTTTTTTTTTTAAAGATTTTATTTATTTGACAGAGAGAGACAGCGAGAGAGGGAACACAAGCAGGGGGAGTGGGAGAGGGAGAAGCAGGCTCTCTGCCAAGCAGGGAGCCAGATGTGGGGGCTCGATGCGGGGCTCGATCCCAGGACCCTGGGATCATGATCTGAGCTGAAGGCAGACGCTTAATGACTGAACCACCCAGGCGCCCCGGTTTAAGGGTTTTAAGTGGAGTTGAGGATCATATTTTGCATTTTAGGAACCTCACTCTGCATACAATGTGGGAAACAGGCTGAAGGAAGTCTGTTGGGAGTGTGTGAGACCACAGTGATGGACAGTAGTGGTAGGAGGGAAGAGGGGGGGAGCACACAGGATTCAGTGGCGGACCAGATGTGGGAAACTGGGGCAGCCAGAGTTAACAGTATCTCAGAGGTTTCTAGCTTGACCAAATATGATTTTGTGGGTTTATCAGATGGTATTTGTCTCCATTTAACCAGTGGGGGCAATTAAGACATTGTGTGACTAGCCCAGGGCTGCTCAGGTTGTAAGTCTGGGAAATAAAACAAATCCATTCCTGTCCTCTTTGTAGTTCTATTGGTGTGATTGATAGTGATTTTTTTAATTTATTTTCCTCTAAACAAACTACAATCGAAAAATTTCAAACAAAATTGAGAGCCAGTGTTTCATCTATACCCTTTCCTACTCCCCCACAACTGCTACTGGATTATTCTGAAGCAAGTCGTATGTACATAATTACTCCGTCTACGAATATTTCAGTATATCTCTAAAAGATATGATTCAAAAAATCATAACCACATACTATTATCTCACCTGTAAAAATGAACATAACCAAATAACCAGGCAGTATTCAAATTTTCCTCAGTTGGCGTTCTTTTGTTTTTTAAGTGAGCTCTACATCCAACGTGGGGCTTGAGCTCAAGACCCCGAGATCAAGAGTCACATGCTCTATTGACTGAGCCAGCCAGGCGTCGTATCCCTAAGCTTTTTCTTTTTAATTTTTTAAGATCTATATATTTATTTGAGAGAGAGAAAGCATGGTTTGGAGGAACAGAGGGAGAAGTCAGGCAGACTCCATGCTGAGTGCGGACGGAGCCTGAAGTGGGACTCCATCTTATTACCCTGATATGGCGACCTGAGCCAAAACCAAGAGTTGGATGCTCAACCGACTGTGCCACCCAGGCACTACCACCCACCCCCCCAAGTTGCTTTTAAATAATTGGTTTGTTTGATTTGGGATCCAAACACAGTCACATATTACATTTGGTTCATAGATCTTTTAATCTACAGTTTCCCCCTTTCTCATACCTCATAATTTATTTGCTGAAGGAACCAGGTTATTTTTCCTGAAGTTTCCCTCATTCTGGATTTTGTTGAATATATCCCTCTGGAATAGTTTTAACATGTTTTAGTTCAACATGTCCTTTGATCCTGTAAGTTGGTAGCTAGGTTGAAGACTTCAAGCATGCTTAGATCAGTTCAGGTTTGATTTCTGAGAGTAGGGACAGTGTGGGGGAGAGGACAAAATATAATTCCTAGGTGATGACGTATATTTCCATCAGGAGGCCTATGTTTGGTTATCACTGACTCTGCTATATTAATGGCATGGTTCCATTTTCTCATTAGTGGTTTGCAAATGGCCTTTAATTCTCTAACATTCCTTTTGGGTTTTTTTGGTTTTTTTTTTTTAAGATTTATTTAGAGCACCTGCGTGGCTCAGTCTTTTAAGCGTCTGCCTTCGGCTCAGGTCATGATCCCAAGGTCCTGGCATCGAGTCCTGCATCAGGCTCCCTGCTCAGCGGGGAGCCTGCTTCTCCCTCTGCCTGCCACTCCCCCTGCTTGTGTTCTCTCTCTCTCTAATAAAATCTTTAAGAAAGAAAGATTTTATTTATTTATTTGAGAGAGAGTGCGGGGGAGGAGCAGAGGGAGAGGGAGAAGCAAGCTCCACACTGAGCAGGGTGCCTGATGCGGGACTTGATGCCAGGACTCTGGGATCATGACCTGAGCCAAAGGCAGGCGCTTAACAGATTGAGCCACCCAGGCGTCCCTCTCTTAACATTCCTTCTTAATTGATTAACTAGAATACCTCTATAGAGAGAAGTAGGGTTTTTTTCCCCAGTTTATTTTGAGATATAATTGACATCACTATATAAGTTTAAGTTATACAGCATAATGGCTTGACTAGCATATATTGTGAAATGATTGCCACAATAAGTTTAGTTAGCATCCATCATCAACTCATTAGATAAAGAGCAAAAAAATTTTTTTTCCTTCTGAAGAGGACTCAGAATTTACTCTCTTAACCTTCATATATATCATATATCAGTGTTAACTATAGTCATCATGTTGTACCTCACATCGCTGGTACTTATCTTATAATTGGAAGTTTGTACCTTTTGACCACCTTCTTCTAAGTGGTTTTTGAATAGAAAGAGCAAGTTAAAGTTTGTGTGTTTTAATACAATGTCATATATGATTGAGAGACTATCTTTTTGAGAAATGTATTTAAATGTATCAAGGTACATCCTCTTTAAAAGCCAGTATTTTGTTAAAATGTTTTTAGCACTTGATATTAATATTTCAAATGGTTTTTTAGTATTTGGAATATTTAGAATTTCTATTCTTACATTGATAGGGTTTCTTTTGGTCTTCTCTGCTCTTTTTTGAAGAGCTTATTTGTTCCCATAGCTTTTGGGGAATTTCTGGTAGAATCACTACCAAATCTAAATCTCAAGCTGTAACCAGAATACAGATTTTAAATTCCTTAAGTACAGATATTGATTACTATTATCAGTGATCTGCTTTTCTAATTATCTCCTGGGCATTTCAAACTTAAAATGTTGCCTAAGGTTCATTATTTCTGCCTGTTTTCAACTTCCCTTCATTCCCAAACCTTGTCTTTCCTTCTGACTACATTCTTTCAAGTAGTTAGGCTTAAAACCTCTGAGTCAGTCATCTAAATACTTCCCTAATGGGGGCCCCTGCCCTCCCAAATGCAATTATGTGCCAAACGCTTCTCTTCTTTATTATCTCTTGTGTCCATTCTCTCCCCCCAACCCCACCCCACTTTTCATTTTATCATTACTCCCTAGTTTCAGCTGTTGCCATGATTGTTGCAGTGGTGGCCTTGTACCATCATTGCCATTCCCCTTTTCCAATCTGTTCTGTAATGTGCCACCAGTTCTGATCATGTCATTTCTCTAATCAAAATCTTCTCATGGCTTTCTAGTGCCTACCAAATTTAGTATTTGTCTGGATAGATTTTAGTCTTCAATATATGACTCCAGGTTACCCTTCTGAGTTGTATGTTATTCTTCCTTTAACTTGCACTGACAAACTGAAATTTTTCTCCATGCTTTTTTCCCTGTAATTTTTTTTTTTCTCTTTTCCTGGTCCTAGGATCCATTTTATAATGGATCTGTATGCCAAGATTAGTATAGTTGAGATGTTTGAGCCCTCAACATCCTATAAAGAATGATCTTAAGGAAATGGTGATTTCTCTTCTGGGGTCACGGTACACAAAATGACAGCATGAGCTCACATCTACCAACAGGGAGACTTGGCTGCAAGGGCTAAGCTATTGAGGAGTACAACTGACCATTTATGCAGAAGAAGCAGGATCCAGCTCTGTTGGCTGTCCATACAATTCCGTTACTACTCACAGCTCATAATACTGTTGAATCTAATCTGATTTGATTACAATGACTTAGCCTTCATATAAAAGAGAAATTCCTCAAAATGTACAAGCATTGTAAGCTGCATATTTGATCATTTGTTGAAAAATATTTCTTCCCTTTGATTTTGCTCTTACTGTGTATATCACCGAAGATTATTGAGTGAATGAAAGCTTGATAATGCGCTCTGGTGTGTTAAACTGTTTTGGATAGTAAAGGGGCTTTTTTTTTTTTTAATTAAGTTTTTATTTTAAATCTAATACATTTAACATACAGCGTTATATTAGTTTCAGAAATACAATATAGTGATTGAACAATTCTGTACATTACTCAGTGTTCATCATGGTAAGTGTACTTGTAACAAGGCTTTTTAAAATTGCCTTATATAGTTTTGAGACTCAAAGCTTTTACTTGATTAACTTTCTCTTCTATTCCCCTATCAGGGGTTTTTAACCTGTGATCTGCAGATTGGTCTTCCATGGTGGATGGAATTCAGGGAGTCTCTGAACTTGCTGGAGAAAAAAAAAATTACATCTTTTCATTAACTTCTACATAAAATTTAAGATTTATTTCAACTATGAGTGTAGGCAACAAACCATAAGTAGTTTTAGCAGTACCTGTGACTTTGTCATCAATAGAAATCACATATTTTCATATAATATGGTGGTTGCAGCCATCTTGAAATTGTTTAAATTCATCATTACTTCAAAATTACTGTGGTTATTAGACCTGCTACTAGATCTTATCTGATTTCTTATTTTTAAAAGCACATATCAATTAAAAAGCACATATCAATTAAAAATATAGTTTGACAATTATGTTTGTATTTTATGCATTTAGAAACATCATTCTGACAAGAATAATGACAGGTTTTACCAAACTGTCAAAGGAATCTGTGGCACCAAAGAGGCTAAGAACTTCTGCTCCTAACTCCTCCTAACTCTTACATGTCTGTTCTGATATAAAATGGTTAGCCAGAAGCTGTGATGAAATATAGCCTTCAAATCATGGTGTCACAGATTTATGTAAATTATTTGGCCATTGACTTTTGTGTACTACGTCATAAATTTTGACCTCACAAATGATAGGGAACAAAGTGCTTGTGTGCATTTTCTAAGGTCTAGTGAGATGATTTCTATAAAATTGGGCGGAATAATTTTCCTTTGTATTCAGGAAGTATAGGTTTATATAACTTAAAATTACATTTCTAAAATTCTGTGTTTCTTTTTTAATTTTTAAAAAATTTTAAAAAAAATTTTTTAAGTAAGCTCTACACCCAACATGGGGCTTGAACTCACAACTCCAAGACCAAGAGTTGCGCGGTCCACTGACTGAGCTAGCCATGTGCCCCCAAAATTCTCTTAAATGCCATAAGTTAAATGGAATAGGGGGTGTCTTTATTGACTTGGGGGACTTTCTTGCCCTCTCTTGGATATATCAGCAAAAGTGCTTCAAATCTTATCTTCACAAGTTTACTCTATTAGATGCAGGCTTTTATTTTGCTCAGCTAAGTGAATCCCTAATGGGGTCAGTGGAATTCAGGTTTGAAATACCTCCTCTGGAGATTAGAAATACACATCCTTGGGGTGCCTGGCTGGCTCTTTCAGAAGAGTGTGCGAGTCTTGATCATGTGTGAATTTGAGCCCCATGTTGGGTGTAGAGATTACTTAAATAAAAATGAAAGAGGGGCGCCTGGGTGGCTCAGTTGTTCAGCGTCTGCCTTCGGCTCAGGTCATGATCCCAGGGTCCTGGGATCGAGCCCCACATTGGGCTCCCTGCTCAGCGGGAAGCCTGCTTCTCCCTCTTCCTCTCCCTCTCCCCCTGCTTGTGTTCCCTCTCTCACTGTGTCTCTCTCTGTCAAATAAATAAATAAAATCTTAAAAAAAAAAAAAGAAAGACATCCTTTTTTTTTTTTTAAAGATTTTATTTATTTACTTTGAGAGAGAGGGAGTGTGAGAGAGAGAGAGCATGAGGGGAGGGGCAGAGGGAGAGGGAGAAGCAGGCTCCCCGCTGAGCAGGGAGCCTGACACGGGACTCGATCCCAAGACCCTGGGATCATAACCTGAGCCAAAGGCAGACACTTAACCGACTGAGCCCCCCAGGTGCACAAGACACATCCTTTCTATTGTGATTGTGTAATGATGTTGTTTGTATTTACTCTGTCACCTAGAATACTACTTGATGGAGTTAGTAGAGGGAAAACGAATGGTTTAACAATTACTGTAGTTTCCAGGAAAATACTCATTTGAAATTGTATATTTCTAATAAAGGAACTGATAATTATCTTAAAAGACAATACAGTATTGTCAGCAATTAAGAAGGCTATTTAAGTTTGTTTTTTTTTTTTTAAGATTTTATTTATTTGTCAGAGAGAGAGAGAGAGAGACAAGCAGGGGAAGTGGCAGGCAGAGGGAGAAGCAGGCTCCCCGCTGAGCAGGGAGCCCAATGTGGGACTCGATCCCAGGACCCTGGCATCATGACCTGAGCTGAAGGCAGATACTTAACCAACTGAGCCACCCAGGCATCCCATATTTAAGTTTAACTGTAGTATATTTTGAGGTAATAATGCTGACTTCTTTTTGCTACATCTTTAGTGTCTGTGAACATCTTCTAAAAAAGTTTTGCATGTTCATAATAGACAAACTATGGAAAGAGCCCAGATGTCCATCGACAGATGAATGGATAAAGAAGATGTGGTATATATATATACACAATGGAATATTATTCAGCCATCAAAAAATAAAACAAGATGAAATCAGAGAGGGAGACAAACCATAAGAGACTCTTAACCATAGGAAACAAACTGAGGGTTGTTGGAGGGGAAGAGGGAATGGGTTAACAGGGTGATGGGCATTAAGGAGGGTATGTGATGTAATGAGCACTAGATGTTATATAAGACTGATGAATCACTGAACTCTACCTATGAAACTGATAATACACTATATGTTAATTGAATTTAAATAAAATAAAATTTAAAAAACTTTGCAAGTATACATTTGAGAATGGTAGGTAATGATTTAATGCCAGACAAACAGTACTCAATTTTAATACTCTTCTGTGGTTTGTTTGTTAACTGATGAAACAAACAAGAAAACAAAACAACTTATTTTTTTGAGATAATGAGGGTCAAAGGTAGCATAATAATGAAGTTCAGACTCATTCAAGGGATGTTTATTAAAGAATTACCATGTGTACAAGAAGTTACTAGAAAGGGATGAAGGAATATATATTTTAAAATATGGTTTGAGAACATTCAGAACGAGAATAAAGCTTTGAAATGAAATGTTAGTATATTACTACATTGTCTCTAGTCCTGAAAACTTAAGATATGTTTACGTGACAGTAAGTATAGTGTTAATTATTTCTGTTAGTGAATAGTTAAACTCAGCCTTTTGCAAGAAAAAGAAAAGGTTTCTTTGTTATCTTTCAATGAATTGTAATCCAGTTATGCTCCCCATTAGGGTTCAGAATACTGGAAGTGAAGTAGATTCTAGCAGAAATACCACCTACTATATTCAAATACTCATGTATATTCAAAGTAATATAAATGACACAACCCTAACAACACATCTGTTTGTAATTTTAATCTAACCAGTACATTTTTTTAGATTCTGGAACAAGACAGGTCTTACATTAATAAATTAAAATGGCCCACTTAGATCTTGATTTGGTGAATGTATTTTCAGATTGCTGAAGAAAAACAGAACATATACAGGTATTCCAGAATATAACCTGGAATTCTGCCAAGCAGAAGCTGCCATTGAAGGATAAAGCCTCCCAACTTCCCCTTCTTTGCTACTACTCACATTCTTTATTTTATAAAATGTGAAATGGGTTTATATTTGGAAACTCTTGCCCAAGCAAGAAATAAATTAGCATGTGAAAGGGAACAGGACTTGGCCTAAACATGGACAATAGCCAATTTTTCAGTCTGTGAGAAGCAGGCAAAAATGAAGCATTACAGAAGGCACGATCTGCTGGTATAGTAATAACTCAGAAAGTGAGACTGATTAGATTAAGTTCAATGTGCCAAAAGTTGTCTTCAGTGATTTTTTTTCTTTATTTAAAAGCAAACAAGGGGTGCCTGGGTGGCTCAGTCAGTTAAGTGTCCAACTCCTGATTTTGGCTTAGGTCATGATTTCAGGGTTGTGAGATCAAGCCCCAAGTCAGGCTCAGTAGTGGGGTGGAGCCTGTTTAAGATTTCTGTCTCCCTTTCCCCCCTGCTCTCATGCCCACTCTCTTTCTAAAAAAAAAATAAATAAATACAAAATAGCAAATAAAAACAAACTTTTCTGTTTCTTTGACTATATAGGGCACTAGATCCAGAAAGCATAACATCATATCACTGGAGGGCTTTTCCTGGTTGCATATTTTTCTCTGCTTCTCAAAAACTGGGGAAATCAGATTCCTTGAAGTTCATCTAATGCTAACTCTTGGAGGTTAAATTTTTTTTTTTTAAAGATTTTATTTATTCATGAGAAACACAGAGAGAGAGAGGCAGAGGCAGAGGGAGAAGCAGGCTCCCCAAGGAGCAGGGAGCCTGATGCGGGACTCGATCCCAGGACCCCGGGATCATGACCTGAGCTGAAGGCAGATGCCTAACCATCTGAGCCACCCAGGTGCCCAGGAGGTTAAATTTTTCAAAAGTAGTAAGAGTAGTCTCTGTCCTTAATTCATGATCTAAAAGTACACACCTAAACTAATTAGGGAAATACTTTTTTTTTTTTTTAAAGATTTTTATTTATTTATTTGACAGAGAGAGACACAGTGAGAGAGGGAACACAAGCAGGGGGAGTGGGAGAGAGAGAAGCAGGCTCCCTGGGAGCCCGATGCGGGGCTCGATCCCAGGACCCTGGGATCATCACCTGAGCCGAAGGCAGACTCTTAACGACTGAGCCACCCAGGGGCCCCAGGAAATAGTTACTTATAAAAGAAAGAAGTAGACATACAGTTTAGTATCTTAGAGTTTTCAGAACACTACCTAAGAAGCACTAAGATGTCATGGAGGAAATTAACTCCATGTGGCATGATGTATTCAGAAAAACAAAGATTTTGGTGGGCTAGAGTAGATTTTTAGTATTAGATAAAATTAGAATTATGGAAATTATCAGTAAATGAAAATTTCATTTTTATAAATTACTAAATGCTTTTATCACATCAATATGTGAATTTGGAATAAAACTATACTATCTTTTTGCCTTTGTTTCTGATATGGTCTTTAAGACTAAGGTCTCCTAAAGCAGTGGTGCCTCTTGAATTATCCTTTTCTTCCTAGGGAATCATGCAGTTGACTTTCTCTTCCCTTTGCTCATTCACAACTGAGATTTTTTTTTTTTTTAAGATTTTATTTATTTATTTGAGAGACAGAGCGAGAGAGCACAAGCAAGGGGAGCGGCAGAGGGAAGGGGGAGAAGCAGGCCCCCCCGCCAGGCAGGGAGCCCAATGTGGGGCTCCATCACAGGACCTTGGGATCATGACCTGGGCCGAACGAAGGCAGACGCTTAACAGGCTGAGCCACCAAGGTGCCCCTCACAACTGAGATTAACTGAAGTGTGATTCCATCATGAATTCTTAAATACATACTTCAAAAGTCCCTTACTTTTCCCTCCTCTACTTCCAACTCTTCCATAGTAGCATTACCAGAATATCTCTTCTTTTTCCCTTTTCTTCTTTCCTCTCTGGTTTATGAGATAAAAAAGCTTCAATCTTTGCTAATAAGTGTGATAAGTGCTAATGATACAACAGTATGAAGGAAAAGGAAACTTGTAAGTATACATTTTAATTGTGACTGATACAATAAAGAATTGGTTCTATGAACTATGCTTAAGCTTTGAAATATCCATAGAAGTTTTTTTCTAATTTCCGGACATCCTCATCTGCCTCCTTATCCTGCAAATAAGCCCCACTATTAAAGAGAACTAAACTAACTTGATTTCATGGGTTTTGTCTTAGTTTATTATACTGTTATTTTCTAATGTATATTAAAACATACATTAATTTCTTTGTGGCGTGACTTTGAGGGGTAGCCTAGGTAGCTAACCATAGTGAAGTGGGAAAGTTCTCTGAAGTTAGGGGCTTGCAGTAAAAAGTAAAAATGAATTTACCACTTCATTTGAGTAGGTGTCCAACTTTGGCCCAGGAATCTTAATTCTGAGCCCTGAGTAACCCACAGACCTGTAATATTGAAGAGTTACCTGTTTTTTAACTCATCTAATGTTAAATAATCCATGAACTTTAAATGTAGAAAAAAATGAAGATGTCAGGTATTGTCTGTCTTAAACCTTACCATAAAGTAGAAAGCCACTATTCAGAAATAATACTATAGATCTGGACACATCCCGAAAAATATTTCTGATACTAAATGGAAAAAGCAGGCTGTAAAGCAGCATGAAATATAACCCCATGTTTATATTACATATATGCTTATGTATCACTATCCTAGAAGTTTAAGAGAATCTTCATCAAAATGTGAATAAGTGATAGGAGGATGGTAAATGACAGGCAAGAATCATCTTTTAAAGATTTTTTTATTTATTTGAGAGAGAGAGAGCATGCAATTGGGTGGCTGGGGGAGTAGGAGGGAGGGGGAGAGAGAAAAAATCCTCAAGCAGACTCCCTACTGAGTGCAAAGCCCGATGTGGGGCTTGATCCCTGAGATCATGACCTGAGCTGAAACCAAGAGTCAGGTGCTTAACAGACTGAGCCACCCAGGTGCCCCCGGGCAGACTTTATTTTCTATTTATATAGGTATATCCTCTAATTTCTCTATAATGAGTATGTATAACTTGTCATCTTTTATTACTTTGCTACTTTGTGTTTTTTTATTATAAGGTAATATATTTATTATATATATTATATATATATAATTATAAAGTAATGTTGGTTGGAACAAATCAAACAACACAGTATATGGAAAGAGGATTATTATCTACCCCTCACAACCTCCAACCAGTATAAAGTTTCAGATACATTACCTTTTTTTTTTTTCCTTTCTTCCCTAGAATCTAAACTCCATGAGGGCAGGGACTATGTCTGTTTAGTTTACTACTTTCGCTCCAAGCACTCAAATTTTATTAAATGAATGGCAAAAAAGTTTGGTGTATAACCTGATATAATTTTTTTAAATGATTATATAGTCCTATTATGTTTAAGTTTAAAAATCTGAATTGCAAAAACATTCATGAAATTTAGGACATTGATAATTGATCCTCTTTAGGATCATAACACTAAAATCCTGCTTTTGTATGAATCTTTATTAACAAGGTATGCCCCTTCATTGGCACGAATAGAAACTAACCCTTGTTCTTTGGGATTGTAGTGTTTATAAAGAAAGTTACACCACAGTTTGTGCTTGGGTAGTGGAAAGGAAGGGTGAAATACCCAAGGAATGCAGTATGGCTCTTAGGAAGTTGTTAAATACAAGAATAAAGAATTAATCTGCTACTATAAGACTATTACTGGGGGCACCTGGGTGGCTCAGTCTTTTAAGCAGCTGACTGTTGGTTTTGGCTCAGGTCATGGTCTCAGGATGCTGAGATCGAGCCCTGCATCAGGCTCTGCAGGGGTCTGCTTGAGATTCTCTGCCTCTCCCTTTCCCTTTACCCCCTCCCTTGGCTCGCATGCCCTCTCTCTCTCTAAAATAAATATTTTTTTAAAAAAGACTTCAAGTTTTTATTATAGTTCTAGTAGTTAACATACAGTGTTTTATTAGTTTCAGGTGTACAGTATAGTAATTCAGCACTTCCATACTTCACCCTGTATCATCACCTCATCACAAGTGCCCTCCTCAATCCCTATCACCTATTTCACCCATCCCCCCCCCCACCTCCCCTCTGGTAACCAACAGTTTATTCTAATTGTCTGTTTCTTGATTTGTCTCTCTCTCTCTCCCTCTTATTTTTTATTTTTTTAAAGATTTTATTTATTTATTTGACAGAGACACAGCAAGAGAGGGAACACAAGAAGGGGGAGTGGGAGAGAGAGAAGCAGGCTTCCTGCAGAGCAGGGAGCCCAATGTAGGGCTCGATCCCAGGACTCTGGGATCGTGACCCGAGCCGAAGGCAGACGCCTAATGACTGAGCCACCCAAGCGCCCTCCCTCTTATTTTTTAACTTTCGCTTGCTTGTTCCTTAAATTCCACACATGAGTGAAATCATATGCTATTTTTCTCTGACTTATTTCCCTAAGCATTATACTCTTAACTCCATCCATATCCTTGTAAATGGCGAGATTTCATTCTTTTTATGACTGTATGCCATTGTATGTATATACATTACCTCTTTATCCGTTCATCAATCGATGGACACTTGGGTTGCTTCCATATCTTGGCTATTATAAGTAATGCTGCAATAAACATAGGGGTGCATGTATCCCTTTGAATTAGTGTTCTTGTATTTTTTGGGTAAATACCCAGAAGTACGATTGCTGGATTGTGAGTTAGTTCTATTTTTAACTTTTTGAGGAACCTCCGTACTATTTTCCACAGTGGCTGCACCAGTTTGCATTCCCACCAACAGTGCATGAGGGCCCCTTTTTCTCCACATCCTCACCAACACCTTTTGTTTCTTAAGTTACTGATTTTAGCCATTCTGAGAAGTGTGAGGTGATACCTCGTTGTAGTTTTAATTTACATTTCCCTGATTATGAGTGATGTTGAGCATCATCTCATGTGTCTGTTGGCCATCTATAGGTCTTCCTTGAGGAAATGTCTGTTCATGTCTTCTGCCTATTTTTAATTGGATTGTTATTTTTTTGGGTGTTGAGTTTTATAAGTTCTTTATAGATTTTGGATACTAACCCTTTATTGGATATGTCATTTGCAAATATCTTCTCCCATTCTTTAGGTTGTCTTTCCGTTTTGTTGATTGTTTCTTTTCACTGCACAGAAGCTTTTTATTTTGATGTAGTCCCGATAGTTTATTTTTGCTTTTGTTTCCCTTACGTCAGGAGACATACCTGGAAAGAAGTTGTTATGGCCAATGTCAAAGAAGTTACTGCCGGTTTTGTTTCCTAGGATTTTTATGGTTTCAGGTCTCACATTTAGATCTTTAATCCATTTTGAATTTACTTTTGTGTATATTGTAAAAAGTGTCCAGTTTCATTCGTTTGCATGTAGCTATCCAGTTTTCCCAACACCATTTGTTGAAGAGACTATATTTTTGCCATTGGATATTCTTTGTTGAAGATTAATTGACCATATAATTGTGGGTTTATTTCTGGATTTTCTATTCTGTTCCATTGATCTGTGTTTCTATTTTTGTGCCAATACCATTAATGTTTTGATTACTACAGCTTTGTGATTTAACTTGAAATGTGGAATTTTGATCCCTTTAGTTTTTCTTTTCTTTTTCACGATTGCTTTGGCTATTTCTGGTTCCATACAAACTGTAGGATTGCTTGTTCTACTTCTGTGAAAAATGCTATTGGTATTTTGATAGGGATTGCATTAAAAGTGTGGATTGCTTTGGGTAGCATAGACATTTTAACAGTATTTGTTCTTCCAATCCATGAGCATGGAATGTCTTTTCATTTCTTTGTGTTATAAGACTATTACTTTTCATCCTGGATGGTATTTAATAGCTAATGAGCGTCACTTTTTTCTTCTTGAAGTAGTAATTCACTAGGAGCAATGTTAAACTGAAGATTTATTGTTCTTCATACTATGTCCCCTTAGAAGTCTACTTACTCGGGGCGCCTGGGTGGCTCAGTTGGTTGGGCGACTGCCTTCGGCTCGGGTCATGATCCTGGAGTCCCGGGATCGGGTCCCGCATCGGGCTCCCTGCTCGGCGGAGAGTCTGCTTCTCCCTCTGACCCTCCCCCCTCTCGTGCTCTCTCTCTCTATCTCATTCTCTCTCTCAAATAAATAAATAAAATATTTAAAAAAAAAAAGAAGTCTACTTACTCTTAGGAAATTGGGAGCCAGAACCCTAGTAATAAAAGATGCTAAGTTGGGTCTCATGCTTTGCTATTTGTCAGCTGTAGTAGAAATAGTTGCTAGTATCTTGAAACCTTTTTATAATAAACATTTTAACAAGTTCATAACTTTTCATGCAATCTTGAGGTTTATATTAAATTATTAAAGAGAGATTTTTTTTAAGATTGTTTATTTATTTATTTATTTGAAAGAAAGCGGGAGAGTGCACGTGCAGAGCTGAGTGAGAACCTGAGTAGGGGGAGGGGCAGAGGGAGAGGGAGAAGCAGGCTCCCTGCTGAGCAGGGAGCCCGATATGGGGCTCTATCCCAGGACCCTGCGATCATGACCTGAGCTGAAAGCAGATGCTTAACTGATTGAGCCACTCATGTGCCCCAAAGGGAGAGGTATTTTTATTGGAATTAGTTTGATTATACTTATAGTTTGCAAATCAGACTTTAAAAGTAAGTAGAAGTTTCTCTTCTCCTAATTTTGAAAACTGATTCTCAATTTAAAATGCATATTAATATATATCAATATTATCTATTCTGTAAGTCTACAAGTAGATTACTTACTTTTGAAAGAAATTGCACTGTTACGGCGAGAAGAGAAATAAAGTACTAAGATTAACCCTCAATAGGGAAACCAGAACCTGAATCGAGAGTTTCTACACATATCAGGGACCATACTTCTTTACCCCACCCACTTGCCTAAAATTATGCTTATTTGGTTGAATGGATGCCAGAAATCATTGTCTTACAAGGAGAATTAAAGAGTGTTACAGATTCAGATTATTGAGTATGATATTGGCTGAGATTGACAAAAGAGAATTAAATAAGTAAATATGTGTACATACATATGTATACACACACGTACATATATGTATATTCACTACCTTTAAGCTTGCACATTACTTTGTTCATTTGCAGATACGATCAACTTCATCAGTTCTCTGTAGTACTTAAAAAGCTTTAAATCCTCTATTTTTCAATTTTTTAAGATTTTATTTTTATTAATAAATAAAAATTTTTTAAATAAGATTTTATTTAATTTGATAAGATTTTATTTAATTTTATTAATAAATAAAAATTTATTTTTATTTTGAGAGCAAGCAGGAGGAGGGGCAGAGGAAGAGGGAGAGAATCTCCTGCAGACTCCACCCTGAGGCAGAGCCTGATGCAGAGCTTGATCTCATGATTCTGATATCATGACCTGAGCCAAAATCAAGAATCCAACACCCAGCTGACTGGGCCACCCAGGCGCTCCTAATCCTTTTTTTTAAAACAACTACAAGAGATTAGGTTTGACATTTAAAAATTTGGGTTGTTATAGCAACATCATAGGGCTGTTATTAGAGCATTAAACAAAGTCAAGATAAATTAATTGGAAGTCTGCATCAGTGTAGTCCCAGTCAGGCAGAAATAAACAAAAATTGATTTTTCACTTCCTATTAAGTCTTGGGCATTCTGTAGTTTCTTATGGAATTTATTTTTTTACTTTTCATTTTTTTAAGTAGACTCCATGCCCGGTGTGGAGCCCAACGTGGGGCTTGAACTCACAACCCTGAGGTCAAGACCTGAGTGGAGAATGAAGAGTCACATGTTTAGGGGCCCCTAGGTGGCTCGGTCGTTAAGTGTTGACTCTTGATTTCAGCTTAGATCATGATCTCAGGATTGTTAGATTGAGCCCCATGTAGGGCTCAGCGGAGAATCTGCTTGAGATTCTCTCTCCCTCTGCCCCTTCTCCTGGCCACACACCTCTTCCTCTCCCTCCCTCTCTAAAATAAATAAATCTTAAAAAAAAAAAAGAGTCCTATGTTTAACTGACTGAGCCACCCAGGTGCCCCTCTTAGGGAATTTGTAGTTGAAGTTGCAAATAGCCAAAATTTCCCCATGTTTGTCATTCATTGAATAGCTTGCCTGGCTTTGTTGATGGTACAGCAAAAGTAGCTCTAATACTATAATAGTGATATATTGATCTAAAAGGTGGTATATATTAATTGCCAGGAAGCCTTGTAGGAAAACTTAAACCCATTTCATGAAATAAGCCAGGAATATTTATAATGCATGTCATTTGGTGGTGGCACTAAATTCTGTTCTCTGGAAGCCTTTCTCAATACTGGGTCTTATGTTCACATGTCTCTGTGTTATTGATAAATTTATATTTCTTCCTTTTCAAAAAATTTTAGCCTTGAGGTTTTGCTCAGCTAAGCAAAAGGTAGTTGACTAGTATTTAAGGAAGATCCATAGAAAGTTGTCATTCATCACATAGAAAAGTGTTAATGCTTGAACAATCTGTACATAAGACCGCAGCGGACAGAGAGGTGGCAGGAGGGCTGGAAATTAAGGGTATTGACTGTTTATGTTTGAGAAACCCTTGTCCCTTGATTTCTGACACACCCCTCAGTCTTATTTTAGGTGGTGAAAGGCCCTTAGTTCAAACAAACACCCTTCATTTCATCACATACCCTTTGGCACCTGATACATTTACTTGAAACAGCAGTTCTTTTCTAGACCACAGTAGAAATGAGGACAGTTACAAATGTTAGGTTTCATCTGTTTCATGGTGCTCTGGGTCCTGACAGGTATATATTGTGAGCTTTCTGTTGGGAAAACTTTGAACAAATTCCTGGTTTGGGTAGAAGATACTCTCCAAGAATACATATGGTATTTGGGACAACAAAAAGAAATGTGAGGAGGGGGCGCCTGGGTGGCACATTCGGTTGAGTATCTGACTCTTGGTTTCTGCCCAGGTGATGAACTCAGGGTCATGAGATCAAGCCCACCTCGACCATCGGCTCTGCACTCAGCACCGAGTGTGCTTAAGACTCTGTTTCCCTGTCCATCTCCCCTTCCTCCCACCCACGCACATGTGCACACGTGCTCGCTCTCTCCCTCTCTCAGATAAATCCTTAAAAAAAATGTGACGAGGATGACAGGGAATGCCTAATAAGCCAAAGAACTCTTAAAGGAAAGGAAATTATTATTTTGTTTTATAATAGAATTACCACATTTTTTTCCTTTTCAACTGACTAAATAAAAAGAGCAAAGATTTGACATCCTTATTCAAAGTTATTGTAATATGTGAGAGGTTATATATTTACAATTTTATCAAAGTATAAAATACATATATATAGTTCAAATAGACGTGACTTAACAATGAAAAATAGTCCATTCTGCATCATCTCCTACCACCCTTTCCTGTATACATGTACATCAGCTTTTTTCTGTAATTAATACATTCAAGTTATACATCATTATTTACTAAAGCACTTACAAAATACTGCCTAGCCCACAGAGATTCTGAATGCACCAAGATGATATACCATCTGAATAAGCCAAAAACCAATAGATATCAATTTAGTTACTTTTGCAATCAAGTAGAGTTAATGATTTGAAACAACAGCCATTCTCAAAGTGTGGTTTATGAGCCCCTCAAGGACCGCAAGATTCAGGGTTGGAATCCTTAGATTGCACATTGTAACTAATCATTAAGAGATGATAGGGGCACCTGGGTGGCTCAGTCGGTTAAGCGCCTGCCTTTGGCTCAGGTCATGATCCCGGGGTCCTGGGGTCAAACCCCATGTCGGGCTCCTGGCTCAGCGGGGAGCCTGCTTCTCCCTCTCCCCCTGCTGCTCCTCCTGCCTGTGCTCTCTCACTCTTTCTGTTAAATAAATAAATAAATATCTTTAAAAAAAGATGATAGGTAATAGTTTATCAAATTTTGGTGTAGTATCAAGGTAAAATATCCATAATTATCTGAAAAGACTATTAAAATACTCCCTGGTACAACTGTGTATCTGCTTAAGGTTGCTTTAGACCAAAAACTTTGAGATCTGTTATATTAAAAAAAGAAATCTATTTTATATCTATGGGTAGGATAGTCTGACCATGTAAATAGTAAAAAATCTAGAAATTATTAGTAATTAAAATATTGATATTTTTAGAGATTATAAATATGAGCTAAATATAAGTAAGATCTACAGTTAATTTTCATATATTATGAAGGACAAACCCAAAATCTTTAAGATTAACAATTAGCAAATTGTTAATTTCTCTTAAAGAATAGTGTATTTAACTCTTTATAACGCTGGTCAGATTTGCCCTCAATGGTAAGGGAGATACAAACATTTGGAAGTTTGCAGAGCCAGGTTTATATTTTTCTAGGTTCTTTATATTGAGTTTGATCAAAACCATGCATTTCATAACTGCTGAGTATTTGGCTAGTTAACAGTAGTATAGTTATATTTCTCCTTTCACTAGTGATTTATGTTTTTTTAATGTTTTGTTCACAGTCTTTTGTTTCTTTCTGTTCTGTTTCAAGTGGAAAAGAAGGTAAAAGAAGGTGAGGTTTCCTAGACCTTGAATCTTGGGATTTACCTTGACGCAGGTAGTTCTGTAAACCATGAAACTTGACTAGGGCCGGTAGTAAAGAGTAGTAGCTTAGCCACATTAACAGCAATAGCTTCAGTAAATCAGCCTTCTGGATTTTCCGTGTGAATGTTTCCATGTGAATTTGAAACCTAAAACTAGTCTACACTTAGTAACAAATTCTTTTAAGGTTATTGATTTTAGATACTTTCTGCCTCTTTTAAGTTCACAAACTGGCCATTGTCATTTTAGGAAATGACAGTGGCTTTGTTTTAAATGTTGATGGAGAAAGTGTAGGGAACATGATGAGTAGGAGTGGGGGCAGAGCATGGGGGGTATGTAGCACAACTTCATCTTTCCAGATTAGTTTACTTGCACAATTCCTGAGAGTCACGAGAAAAGGAAAAAAGGTCAGAAGGTGATTAGAGGAGAAATTAGGTGATTCTTGCACCATGGTCATTGTCAAGAAGTTAACGTTGTTTCCCATTGTCCTTTACAAGGCAAACTGGTGATGAACTTTCTCATCACTATATCACTTTTTTTTAATCTCCCCATCACTTTCAGGGAACTGCAAGAGAGTCATCAAATAATAACTAAGCTAATAGAAAAGCTACTGTGCACACTGTAAGGATTAAAATCTTAAACTTTAATCCCTTTTAGCCTCTGGACTTGAGTACTCCTTCTCAACGGGGCTCTGAATACTGTGTGAGGGAGCCTGTTCTCATAATTTACTTGTTGTATGAACCCTTTTGTTAATAGCTGAGATGTGGTCAGTTTAAAAGGAAATAATATATTTAGATAATGATAATACACATTTTTTTTTTACTGTGTACCATCAGAATTTTTTAAGTTAATAAGGAGAGCCACTTGTCAGATGGTAGCAGAATTGTGTTAGAAGTGTTGCTTTCAAAATTTGTATTCTCTTATACTTCTTGCTTCCTTCTGAATCTTTTTAAAGCTTCTTGAAGTTTTAAATCTAATTTTGACACTATGGAATAAGGTATTACTAACTTGATGAGGCAAGTCTTAGTGACTAAAGATTGTAACTGCTTTAACTAACCGGGACAAATCATAGCTGGCAGCTAAGCTCAAAGTTTAATCACGTCCAGCACGTATTAGCTGTTCGAGTCAGAGCTTGATGCATTAAATAACTCTGCCATCTGTGTGGATATCTCTCTATGTGTGTAAACAATCTGGGGCGAATTAATCTTTTTACTGTTCTTTGAAAAATTTCAAGTGCTTTTCTCTTTTTTCATACTTAGATGAAGGAAAAACTCGTAAAAGTAATGCCCGGAGCAGTTCTGTTTAACATAATTTTAGAATTGAGACTGTTTCTTTTAGCAGAACAAAGCAGTTACATAGCTTTTTATATTTATTCCGATAGAAATTTTAGGAAGCTTCAACTTGTAAATATCTTTATCCCTCCTGAATCATAGGTAGGTAAAATACCCTAGGACAAAGAACTTTAATCTTTAAACTGGGTTATATTTTTAAGGGAATTATTCTTCAGATTTTCAGATTCAAATGTACTCTGAACTAAAAATCATCTCTCCTGAAAATGGATGCCTGGGGTCTTCTCCTTTCTTTTCCAGTTTGTTCCTTCCTTTTTCAGTTTGTTTTCTCCAAGAGCCCTTAACCCCTTTATGAAAGAAAGGTATATCTCTCGCTTATCCTAATTCTGACTGTGGTTCATTGCCCCCATACTCAAAATCTCTGAGGCCCCCCAAACAAGAGAAAAGTGCAGAATGCGTTGTCCCACAGTGTCCCATGACAGAAATCCAAAGAGGGGTTAGGTGAGAAATATTGGGGGAGGCAGGACTTTATTCCTTCTGGACAACAAACTCCTTCTTTCTCTGTTTTCTAAGTTAGAATTAGATTTAAAAAGTGGGATAGTTACCACAAGGATGGTGTCAATACATTTATTTCAATTAAAATGAGGTGTGACTTTGTTTGACAGAAATCCGGCCAATTAGACTGTATGGTATTTTCTATAAATTGGGCTAAATTGTTAGCACCAAAGTTTTGACAAATATATTTAAAGCACGTAGAATACAACATATAATATGCCAGAAATTCTATTCTATGTAACTATTAAGCTTAATAACAAATTTTAAATGTAAAATTAATGTACAAGACAGTAAATATTTTTTTTTGTCTATACAAAACCCTGCACATGGAAGTTATAGCAGCTTTATTCATAATTGCCAAAACTTGGAAACAACCAAGATTCTTTCAGTAGGTGAACAGATAAATAAACTGTAGTACATGTAGACAGTGGAATGTTATTATATAGCACTAAAAAGAAATATGCTATGAAGCCATGAAAAGACCTAGAGGAAACTTAAATGCATATTACTAAGTGAAAGAAGCCAATTTGAAAAGGCTGTATACTGTATGATTCCAACCCTCTGGCATTCTGGAAAAGGCAAAACTATGAAGACAGTAAAAAGATCAGTGGTTGCTAGGGGTTAAAGAGGAGGAAGGGATGAATATTGGGAGCACAAAGGATTTTTAGAGCCATGAAACTACTTATTATGATACTATAATGGTGGATACATGTCATTATAAATTTGTCTACACGTAGAATGTGTAACACCAAGAGTGAACCTTAAGGCAAACTATGGAGTCGGGTAATGATGTGTCACATAATAATGTACATACTGACTAAAACAAGACTAGAGTTCCAAGGAAAAGAATATTATTTTAGGATGTTGACACTATTTTCAAATAGAGAACAAGCTAGGGATCCTCGGATAGGCCAAGTGCCTGAAATCAGGATAAGCCAGCAATTCTGGCTGTGCAAAAAGTATTCTTTGACAATGGAGAATTATGCTTCAGGAGATTAGGACCTATCTGCAACTCTAGGGAGGTTGTGACTCTCAGAAATGTCTCCTCATGCTGTCTAAACTTCTTCTGTAAAGGAGATGGATGGTATGTTCTCTGTTTCCCTGGGCACTTCACCTTTTCATCAGCCATGTTTGTCTGTTTCACCAATGAACAAGAATAGGTTGAGAATTATATTGTGACACAATTTCACCCATCCTAACAAGTTGATGAAAGGAAACTCCTGATAGGAACAAATTTATAATTGCTGTGGTGGCCTCCAATCTATATCTGATTACATCAACCTTGGCTAGTACTTCCTTTTGGGAAGTTCCAGTACCAGGAGGATTTGGAGGAGCTGCCCTCGCCTAACATTCTGGAACCACTTCTCCCAGACACTTCCGAAGGAGCACTACCAAGTGTGCCCACGGGATCAGTGCTGCTCTATTGTGTATTGCCAGTCCATGATGAGATAAGTACAGACATTAATGGTAAGCATTTAGAAACTTTTATAGCAATTTTTTTTCATTT
Organism: Phoca vitulina; assembly: GCF_004348235.1. Classification (NCBI taxonomy): domain Eukaryota; kingdom Metazoa; phylum Chordata; class Mammalia; order Carnivora; family Phocidae; genus Phoca; species Phoca vitulina. The sequence goes on from NW_022589705.1 coordinate 7,841,043, forward strand.
TTGTGTATACCCATTTTGTATATATTTGTATATAATAGTATCAATATATACTCTTTATAAAGACCCTGGTATACACATATATAGTTTTGCATGATTTAAAATTTTACATAAAACATACTGTGTATGTCTAAGGTGTATTTTGGAAATGAGGTTTAGCATCCATTACACATCCTCTTTTCTAGTGTACATTAATATGTTGCAGAGACTTTAAAGCTAAACTTCCATTTCTCAGGCTTCCTTGCAACTATATTCCTGAATTTGATTTAAATTCTGCCAGTCACATGTTTTCATATGACATTTTTTTAAAGATTTTATTTAGTCATTTGACAGAGACACAGTGAGAGAGGGAACACAAGCAGGGAGAGTGGGAGAGGGCGAAGCAGGCTTCCCACAGAGCAGGGAGCCCTATGTGGGGCTCGATCCCAGGACCCTGGGATCATGACCTGAGCTGAAGGCAGACGCTTAACGACTGAGCCACCCAGGCGCCCCTTCGTATGACATTTGTAAGGCAGAATTAGAACAGAGTTCTTGATGTCTACTCACTAGCTTTGAGATTTTAAGAAGCGGGGCATGTGGGATCCATCTTGATGATGTTGTCATGGGAGGCACATATGGTTCTGGAGCTAACTGCAGAAATTAACAACCTTTAATTGCAACTTCCTAATTTTGATGGTTACTTGATTTTGGCAGCTTTTTATATTGCTGGCTTCCTAATTGTGCCAATAGTGATACGATTATGGAGTCAGTGGCTTTCTGGTTATAGAAGGAGGAGCAACTCTCTTGGTGGTCCGAGTAGTGCTTTGGAAAGCTTCATGGATCCAAGGGAACAAATGTTGGGAGTCTAGGGCCCATCAAGAGTAAGAGTTCTGTTCTTAATGGTTGGGATCCTAAAGGGCTGTGCCATAGGAATAAGGGTGCATTGGAGGTAAACCAGTCCTCAAATGAACTGCAACCTGATTTCAAGTCATCTGTATGAACAAAACATCTTGGTCCTTGAAATATTCTTGAAGAGATTCTAGGTTTATATAGCCCTAGGTAAATGAAAATCACTCAGGAGGAGGATACTATCCTAAGCCTCAAATTCTCAGTATAGATGGAACTGTATTAAAGATGGAAAACACAGAAAGAAAGTAGATACCATGGGAAGGTTCAACCCACATCCAATTGGAGTCTCAGGGGAGTGGAAGAAGGGAAAGGGGAAGAAGGAATATTGGAAGACATAGTGGCTGAGAGTTTTTCTTTCTTTCTTTCTTTTTTTTTTTAAAGATTTTATTTATTTATTTGAGAGAGAGAGAGTGAGAGAGAGCATGAGAGGGGAGAGGGTCAGAGGGAGAAGCAGACTCCCCACTGAGTGGGGAGCCCGATGTGGGACTCGATCCTGGGACTCCAGGATCACGACCTGAGCCGAAGGCAGTCGCTTAACCAACTGAGCCACCCAGGCGC